>NC_137612.1:39289944-39483084 GCF_963280865.1 Gymnoscopelus braueri | reverse complement strand
TGATCAAATAAAATCAAAATACTTGGACTCGACTTGGAGTTCAACGATAATGACTCGTGACTTGACCTGAGCCCTCTCCTGACCTTGACACTTCACGTCTTTTCAAGTAACTTGATACCTTCCAACAAGCTTAGGACTTGTTTGGAACTCGTAACTAAAGTTTAGGACTTGACATGGGACTTGCCAGTCTTGACTTGTGACTTGACTTGTGACTTGACTTGTGACTTGACTCGGGACTCGAAAGCAAATCATTGAGACTTACTTGTACTTGCAAAACAGTGACTTTGTCCCACTCTGCCATTTATCATTCTACTGTGTACTGTGCCATTGTCCAGTATAAGCAAGAAACCTTATCTAGTGGTGTGTGACAATGGTTTCTTTTTCTGAGACTGTCCCCAGTGGAACTAACTCCTTTTGTGAATGAACTATGCTGCTGCTCATATTATCTGCTCAGCACTATGCTTTTACCTGTTAAACTGCAGACTGATAAAGAGAAGGAAGTTCAACTCAGTGCTATCAATCTGTCCGCTGTCTGGCCGTGCTGGGAGAAGAATGGAATACATAACCTTTATCAACTATCTTTGATTATAGAAAAAATCACTATCGGTAAGTATTTGTTGTGCAAAAAAAAAACGTGCACAGTTGAGGTCCGTGCACGTGACATCACAGCCTGCCGGAGGGCAGAGAAGAATTCCTGCCAGCATTCTTGATAAAACGTTTTGACTGTAAAAGTACATTTCTTGTCACTCTTTAAGTGTCATGAACCAGTCGTTCCCTGTACAACCATAACACAAAAAAGTCCTGGGGGCTTGTTTCCATCGTGGTCCTATGTTAGATGTTTCAAAAAGTCTACAAAGTATGTGGAAAAAGTGTGCACAAGAAATTTGGCACAGATCGGTCCAGCACGGATGGACAGAAAGACAGAGAGACAGACAGACAGAAAAACACACACATGTGAACGGCTGGCCTCCTACAGAGCCATGTCACAGTAAAAAAAAAACAAGGGTGTGAAGGCAGAACAGTGCATCTGTAAAGAAGTATGTAGTTAAAGAGCATCCTTCCTGCTACAATCAGCTATAAGGTGATCAGGTGCAAAGCAGTTGTAATTGTGATGAAATCTCCTGCCGGTATTTAAGCCTCTTTAGGTGTAAATACTGTAATTATATCTCTGTACAGTCTCAAACAAGGTATGCAGACCGAAACGTTGACTTGTAATACAGATGTAATCCACCGTGTAATCCTACTGTTGTCCCTGTTTTGTCCTGTGTGATTTCTTTTTAGCCTGTGTAGCAGCGTAACTTTATATTTACACTCATCAGCCATAAAGTGCTCCCACCTGTTATTCCACCGAGGAAAGAACCCGCCCGCCCGCGTGTGTGTGTGTGCGTGTGCGTGCGTGTGCGTGGGTGGGTGGGTGTGTGTGTGTGTGTGTGTGTGTGGTGTGTGTGTGTGTGTGTGTGTGTGGACTCCCTAAAGTGTCTGCTTGGGAGGGAGTTCAGGTTAGGCCACTGCTTCTCAATTGTGGGGTCTGGGAAGTTCTGTTTGTTGCAGAAACAAGACACGCACGCACGCACGCACGCACGTACGCCAAAAAAAACACACACACACACACACACAAACATTTAAATTATTTCACCACTTTGTTTTTGTAGCACAATTGTTTTACCCCTTTTGTGCTGCAAGATTAGTTTTTAAACCAATCAATTCCTCCCACACATTTCTGTGTTGCCACTGCTACTGCCAGTGAGGAGACGCCACCGGGAGGACACTGCTCTTGTATCCTACTGTCAGTGAGGAGCCCCCACCGGGAGGACACTGCTCTTGTATCCTACTGCCAGTGAGGAGGCCCCACCGGGAGGACACTGCTCTTGTATCCTACTGCCAGTGAGGAGCCCCCGCCGGGAGGACACTGCTCTTGTATCCTACTGCCAGTGAGGAGGCCCCGCCGGAGGACACTGCTCTTGTATCCTACTGCCAGTGAGGAGCCCCCACCGGGAGGACACTGCTGTTGTACCCTACTGGCTCAACTGCAAGTTGAGCCAGTGAGGAGGCATAAATATCAAACAAATCAGACAGTCTACGTTTCCCAAAAGGAAATGCATGTATTTAATCAGAGGCATGGCGTGCTCTCCCCCCTCCTGAGCAAATTCAACCCTATGTATATGCATGTGTGTATGCGTACAGGTATGTGCGTGCTGTGCGCGCAGACAGGTAATGTGTGAGTGTTGACAGCGGTACACACAGCTGTGTGGCTCTGGGAGTTTGGACATGGCAGCAGGTCTTCAGATGCGATCATCTGATCTGTCTGAAGCAACTTCAAAGAGACACAATCCATATCTGCTGACACCAACACACACTCACCGAAAATACCCAATCTATTAGATCTGCTATTTTCGGCACAGATCCACAAGCTATAAACGAAGCATATCTCTGCCAGTCTAGCCACCTCCTCCTGGGCTAACTTTGACCCTTGTGATACTGGGGTGAACATTCAGCGAAATAGCAGATCTATTCACCTGTTTCCTAGGCTGTGTGTTTTCCACTTCCTGTCGATCTGATCCAATGAAATCCAATGAAACTGGTCAGATGACCAATGATATCCAATTGAAATTGACAGGAAGTGGAAAACACACAGCCTAGGAAACAGGTGATATATTTTTGAAACATTTAACATACAAATCTTGTATGGGGCTGGGGGGTCCCTGGAACATAATATTTTCAGATAGAGCTCCGTGGCCAATTTAGGATATCGTCGCTGTCGTGCAGAAAACAGCTATCTCCATTTTTCAATTAAAAACAAAAACAAAAATCAGTGCTATTGAACATCCTCTACGTCTGTGTGAGAGTTTTACAAATATTGAACCAATGAAAAGTATTAAAAAGCGCTTCCGACTAAACCATAGTTGTTTTTTCCAACATAATGACAAACCCATTGCATGAATGTCAGATGTATTTTAAGCATTTTCCCAGCTTCTTGGTCTAACAACATTCAAATAATCATATCTCTCTATTATTTTCAGATTTCAATGCATGACACATCATTTTTTGAAACATTACATTCTGCACTTTCCTAAACTATAAAAACAATTACCCGGTCCTAAATGAGGATGAAAGTGTTGTCATATCCATTTATACCCTCTCGGAGTTAATAAACATCAAATGTTTCCATCCCCAAATGACCTCCAGAGATGGTAGTTTCTTTACAACTCATCTAATTAATTGCAATTTGCAATAAAGCTCAAAGAGTGTACACATGGTGTAAGTGATACTTATTTGATTGAAACAAAAGGTTGTTCTTGAAAATGTTAAAGCTCTATATTGTGATAGTAATCAGCAGTAACAGTCTCTCCAGCTCTTTAATAAACAGAGAACTTACAACTTACAACTACGTCTGCTCATTATTTTTGTTTAATCACTTCCTATTTCACTTGTTTATCCTTGTAATTGGGTTCTCTCTCCTGATTGGATAAAACTGGTATCCAACCTGAAAATGTGTTTATTAATGAGCTGAATAGGCAGTCCCCTGTTCTGAACAAAAAGTATTTAGCAATTTGCTATCAGAATATAGAGTTATTTAGTCATTGTTTTTACAATAAATAAATGAATAAATACATAATTAAATAAATAAATAGCCACTTATCACTTGTTACAATCTCAGAGTTCCAAATGGGTGATTCGTAGCAGCCAGATGATGTGCATTATGTCAGTGGAAGGGTCTTTGTTTGTGCTTTTACATGGGAGCATCCTGTCCGCTAAGCCAACGTCAACAGTGGAGCTGACCTTTAAATAAACTCTGCTTTAGTGCTTATAATTGGGGGGGCAGAAGTCATATTGTAGGAAAATAAACACCTCACTGCCTAATTTTGGGGATTTACCAAACATGTCATACTGTGTAATTTATTCTGTTCAACAAAAGCTATTTTGGATATAATCTTTCAACTGGGATGATTTTCACAATGTGGGATGGTTATTTTTGTGGTGACTGGCAAAGTGGCTGCATGCCCCCGGCAAAATGACACAGATGTTACCGGAAAATCACCAATTCCATTATGTGCAGACTCTTAAATGGTAGTGAATTTTAGATTTTAGGTTATTAGATTTTTAGCTTAGACAAACGTACATTTTATATTCTGAACTTTTGATTTATTGATATTGTAGTTTTATATTGTACTCAGCAAAGAGGAATTCAGTGTTTTTAATGGTACCTGTCTTTTTAAACCTGTGATCATGCTAAGAGCTAAATAAAACATAAAACATACAACATAACATAACAAACTGCTAGAGTTTAAGTAGTTAAAGGTGCCTCAAAGGTGGGATGTGTGAGTAGCATGGCACGGGTGCGGTGCCCCACCTCAGCAATCCATCTCTCAGGGTCTAGCGTATTGTGGTGAGGATATAGACTCCCATATTCTCGACTGATACTGACAAAAAGCCCCTCCGGCCTCCAACCACTGTTTCAATAAGCGACTTAGGGCTTAATTGTCTCCACCAGGCCCGAAAGGTATGGCGAGAGAGTATGTTTTACCCTACCGTCCGTCCGTCCGTGTGTGTGTCCGTGTGTGTGTCCTGTCCGTGTGTTAGCAGCCAATCTCTGGCACCGTTGGCCCGTCGCTGTGAAACTGTGCAAACACACTCCCTGGGATGCCAATTCAGAACCTCCTGCCTCAAATTTTTCACATGGGCCTGTTATAGCGCCACCTGGAGGCCGATTTGTGCAAAACCTTTTTTTTTTTTACATTACTCCTACAGATTTTATCCAAACGTCATGCAAATCGGTACACAGTATCTCTATAGTCATGTGATCAACACGGATCTGTCCGATTTCCCATATTCCATCCTCATTGGCTAAGGTTCGCTTCCAAAATTTGCAGGATTGGTCCGTTTTGAACAAAATGCCTCAAATCATGGACGCAGCTTGCGATTCCGTGAAATTTCACAAACACATTCCACTAGGCCAAAGGAAGAAATGCACCCTTTTACACATTGGCCTGTTATAGCGCCACCAGCAGTCTAATTTAGCAAAAAACATTTTGGAACAAAAATGCCTCAAATCATGAATGCAGTGTCCGATTGCCGTGAACGACCTAAGAATAAATGGCACCCTTTTCACATTGGCCTATTATAGCGCCACCAGGAGGCCACAATAATGTACCTGACCTGGCGGAGACCTGTGCTCCGAGGAGCACTTTTTCTAGTTGTTTTTCTGTTAGGTCGTTTGAAAATGTTGGTAGTTGCGGGTTGCAGTTTTTGGGCTTGTTTCTTAAGTGTAGTTGCTTATTTGGGCTTCCAGCTTCCTAATGTTGTTTAAACCAGTGGTTCACAAACTTTTTCATGTCAAGGACCCCAAAATCAATATGTATTTGTCCATGGACCCCCATCTATTTTGTGCCAGGGACCCTCTTACAAAATGTCTGTAAAACAAAAAAGGTTTTTGTTAAAAGGTTAAAGCACTATATTCTGATAGTAATCATTGCTATAGAGTGTTTGTTCAGTAACAAGAGTCTCCCCGTTTCTTCAGCTCTTCAATAAAAAGAAAACACATTTTCAGGTGGGTTGCAAAATGTCAGCCAATCAGGAGACAGATTTTGATGCTTAACTCATTTTACTGGGGAACCGCTGTGTGCAGGAGCAGAGATCCTGGGGGGGACGGGGGGTTTTGTCCCCCCCTAGCTTCAGATTGGACCCCCCCCAAGTCATTTAGAATAATACAAATAAATGTTAAAATAATTATTTTTTTGATAATAAATCAGTAAAATCAGGCAAAAATAAGAATTAAATAACATAACCCTAACCTAACCCTAACCCTAACCCTAAAACCGAAATAAAGTAACCAAAATCTGCAAAAAAACGATTTTGGCGCCTGTGAGCGAAGCGCCGAATCCCCCCCCCCCCCCCCCCCCCTCCCCCCCGCAGCCTCAAGTCTCTGCCCCTGGCTGTGTGTGTGATCATGCAACCTTGTCACCTCTTTTGGGCTTCTTTTCATATACCTGGCCCATTGTTCCTCTTGCCAAATCTGGCAACACTGTTTATGTGTCTATCAGAATGTTAAAATTGAAACATGATGTAGGCCTACTGACCCTGACGTGATTTGAACACGCAACTTTCTGATCTGAAGTCAGACACGCTGCCGTTACTCCACAGGGTCCCACTGGAACCATTTGTCTGACTGACCTTGCCTTTGACACTTGTTATTTGTTACCCTTGTGTGGGGGAAGGGGTGGGGATGGGTGAGGGACCGGGTAGCAGTGGATGTTTTAGTTTTTGACCATGATGTGATTTAAACATGCAGTACAGAAGATTCCGACCCACTCTTATTTTTATTTTGTGTGTGTGTGTGTGTGTGTGTGTGTGTGTGTGTGTGTGTGTGTGTGTGTGTGTGTGTGTGTGTGTGTGTGTGTGTGTGTGTGTGTGTGTGTGTGTGTGTGTGTGTGTGTGTGTGTGTGTGTGAGAGAGAGAGATCATGCAGCCTAGTCGCGAGGCGCTGTGAGCTTGTAGATCTGCTATTTTCACAATTGTTGCCTCTTTCTTATATTATTTGACAATTTGGCCAATGTTTCACAAGTTTTTATAGTATAATTTGTTGATTACTTTTGATGCAGTAATGGTCTTATTACTGTTTGAGGTATTAAAAAGGTCTTAAAAGTCCTTAAATTGTCACTTTACTGTCATCTGGGGACCCTCCCAAAATAATTTGGGACCGACAGGTTGAGAACCACTACTTTAGTGGGTGAAGGTTCTTCATGGAACCATATACACGTAGCCTTTTAGAGAACCATTTAAGAAGCATTATTTTCCTGTGTGTTTGAGAGCAGGCTGGCTGGCTGCCACTGGGAACAGAGCAGTGTCAAAGCTCTGCTCAGAACACTGGCTCCCAAACTTTTTAACTTGGAGCCCCCCTTTCTGACATCTGACACAAGCTGACACCCCCATGCGTGCACTCACAAACACGCACACAAACACACACGCAAGCACACACACACATGCACTTTTCATGCATGTTAACCACTTAAGCTTGTACGACAAATAGCAAATTTCCCTACAATATAATGACCAAAAACTCAAGATCTTTGGCGCCCCCTATGGGAGCCCCAGAGCCCAATTTGGGAAAAAGTTGCATTTATATTGTGGCTTTATCCAAAGCACTACACAATGTGCGTTACATTTACCCAGAGCCTTGAGAGTTGCGTCAATAAGGAGGCAGAAACAGCGTCGCTCACGCGGTTCATGTAAACTCGAAATAGTGACAAACGCTCATAGACTCCAGTGCATTCCGTAAACTTCCGGTTAAGGCTTTGTCACTATTCGGCTCCTCGGACTGGCCCGATGAAGTGAACGGAGGTGCCGCAACTCTCCTTATGTGGCTCTGCATTTCACCCATTGACACAGCGACGGCGGAGGGAACCATGCAAGGCTCCAACCTGCTCATCAGGAGCAGTTTGGAGTTCAGTGTCTTGCTCAAGGACACTTCCACGCTGGGTGGTTAAGGCACGTATCACATAGGCTTTGATGGCTGGCATGTGCCGGATTTGAATTCCCGAGCCCGGCGCATGGCACTCCCCTCTGTTTCCTGTCTCTATCTATTGCAGTGGGGTAAAGTAACTAAGTACATTTATTCAAGTACTGTACTTCAGTTACTTCACTGGAGTATTTCCAATTTTCATTACTTTTACTTTTACTCCACTAAATCTCGGAGGCAAATATTGTACTTTTACTACACTATAATTATTTGACAACTTGAGTTACTATAGTTACTTTGTAGATTGAGATTATTGCAAAACATACATTGACCACTTCAGCCCTACATATACTTCAGCTATTTGAAAATAGCCGAATAGCCGATTGGCTATTTTCAAATGATTTGTATACATTTTGTAAAGCTGTGAAATGTGACATTCTGCATAATGAGTACTTTAAATATATTTTGATGCCAATACTTTTGTACTTTTACTCAAGTAAATGTGGAATACCAGACTTTTACTTGTAACAGAGCATTTCTTCATTATGGTATTAATACTTTTACTTAAGTAAAACATGTGAATACTTCCTCCACCACTATTGTATGATCAAAATAAAGGCGAAAAGCCCAAAAATGGTGATCGAACCTGGAACCTTCCGTTTCCCAAGCGTCCCCCCCCCCCCCCCCCCTGCACACTGCTTTAGAGAGGCTGCCTTTCTTCCACACACTGACTCACCAGGCAAGATCTCCAAGGCGAAGCAGGGAGGGAGGAGGGCGGAGGGGGGGTTCACCATTTTACTTTTTATCACATTTGAATGCAAACAAAGCTGGAGGGGGGTCGGGGGTGGGGGGGTTGGGGTGTTGTGTGTCACCGTCGGAGGGCCTGTGAGATCCCCGGGCTGAAAGGGTCGCCCCGGTAGCCAGGGATAAAAAATGTGACAGGGCCTTGCTTTTATCGTTGCTCATCGGGACGGACGATCTGAGAAATATTGCCTCTTTCAGGGCAGCATTCTGCTTCCCAGAGGCCCTGACCCAAACACACTGGAGCTGTTTAACATCTCCACGGCCGTCAGGTTGCCGCTGATCGCCTCATTGTCACAGCTCAACTAAGAGGATTAACTCCCAACAGCCCCGCAGTGTGCGGAGGCATCAAGCCTTCCAACGATAAATAAGTGGTTCTCAAAGTGGGGTCCGAGGACCCCCCCCCCCCCCAGGGGTCCTTAAGGGGGTTCCTGGTGGGTCCCTGCATGTGCGGCAAAATGAGGGGGAACTTTCACTCTTAGAATTTAGAGAATGTATAAGATTGACTGAAGCATTAATACAATTGTTCAAAAACAGCAATCTACAAGCTCACAACTTATTTTTAAGATATTGTCAACACAGACTCTCCTTCAGTTTCAATGTAGCCTACATATCATTTTGTGATAGTATATTGTTTAGACTGATGCTAGGTTCTTGGTTTACCTGTGATTCTAGTTTACTGTCTTTCTGCATTTGATGTACGTTTGATGTATGCTTATTTGTAAGTCACTCTGGATAAGAGTGACTTACAAATTCTAAAACGTCCAACAAATTTGATTTAGTCCCCGCCCTCAAAAAAGTTCTCTTTTGTATTTGGAAGCTGAAAACATTTTTGGGAAGCCCCAATAGACAAGATAAATAAACTGCATGATTTACATGCGGACATGACAGCGGGCGGCCATGTCGTTTTTGCGGGTGTGACTTTGAGGTCGACGCACGCCACGCGGCGGTTTGATCCCCCGACCGTTGGTTCAGTGTCAGGACCTCACAATGAAGCCTGGTTCAGGGTCAGACAGTGTTCATTTCGTTGACTAAAACTATGACGAGAAATGGTCGCCGACTACCTTTTTTCACTGACGAAAAGTAAATACAAACCAAATAAAAAACTAAGCAATGATGACAACAAATAGAAACTAGACTAAAATGTCAGGGAGGGACTAGTGGAGAAGAGATCCATCCAGTAGAACTAAGACAAGTCATTCTATGCTTGGCTGCACGTAGGTGTCGCCCTCCGGAAATAGCCGATCTACAACACATCACAGCTGCGGAATTTAAAAAAATATTTTTTTTAAACTAAATCAACTGTAGATTTAGTTGACTAGAACCATATGATATTTAGTCAACGAAAACTAGATTAAAAGTAAAACATTTCAGATGACTAAAGCTAAATGGAATTTTATTCAAAAGACTATGACTACATAAACATTTGTCACATGTCAGGACCTCACCATGAAGATTGCTCTGCAGAACTTTGTTATTCACACAATGCACTGGTGGACACTACCCAAGAACTATACTTGAGTACTGTACTTTAGTAAAAAAAAAGAAAAAAAATCAAGTATCTGTACTTTACTTGAGTATTTATATTTTTGGATACTTTCACTCCACTACATTTCTAGGAAGGGAAGGTTGAGTACTTTGTCCACCAACTGAGACAATGTAGCGTAGCCTGCTCTCACTGTAAAAGACAAGCCGTTTGTCATTCAGACAATGACCATATATATATATATATATATATATATATATATATATATATATACCCACTGACCTCTCTGCCAAAGCTGCAGCGCTATCAGGCCTGGCTGATGAGGTCATTAGCTTAATTGAGAGTTAATTAGTCACCAGATGTTGAGGGCTCGTGGGCGAGTTGTGATGCAATGGACAGATAAATACCATGTGTGCTGCTGGAAAAAATGTTTCCAAGAGAAGCACAGCCCAGAAAGATAACACACTCTCTCTTTTCCTGCAATGTCTGAGGGGCACTTTACTGAACTCCATTTTCAGGCCACTATGGGGTCTTCAAATCCAGTCCTATATTGCGCTGATCAGAACAATGGTCACCGAATTATGGCCATTTGAAGTGTTAAACAATGCTGTTGCCCCACGTGTTTTTTTCTTATTTTTTTTTTTTGTTTGACAATTCTCATGGCAGACCCCTGAAAAGTGCTTGCACCAGGTTTGGAGTGGATTGGAGCGATGGTGAGCCTGTGGCCCCTGGGGGCCCCCATGACGTGGCCTCTGGAGCTTGTAGATCGGCTATTTAAAAAATATATTATGATTAAATCTTGAAAAAAATAAACATTTTAACAACACAAATCTTGTATGGGGGTCCCTGGCACAAAATCCTTTCAGATGGGGGTCCACAGCCAAATACGTATGAATTTGTGAGGATCCGTGGCATTAAAAAACCTCTATAGTCTTGAGGACAGAAGTGATTCGTTCGCACTAAAACGTTCGTACCAAAAAACCAAAGGGAGCTAATGAGGGCTGATTGCTCCAGACCACATGGTTTGTTGTTGGTGCAACGCTGCAGCTCCCAGCGCTGTGTCAGCCTGCCTGCGGTGGCTGACGTGATCGATGGCTTTAATAACTCTGTAGCTCCGGGTTACACCACCGGCAAATGAGACAAAACAAACGTGCGCGTGCGTGCGTGTGTGCGTGTGTGCGTGTGTGTGCGTGTGTGCGTGTGTGTGTGTGTGTGTGCGTGTGTGTGTGTGTGTGTGTGTTAAAGAAGCATGTAGAAAACATACATGTACAGGCTAGCTTTATACAACCCCCCTCCTCTCTGTCCCGTAGCAGCTTAAAGGAGCTGCGCTGACTAGTCTCAATGTCTCCTTCTTAGGAAGGTCTTCATGAACGAGGCTGTGGTTCTCAAAGTGGGCTCCGTCCGGGGACCGCCCTGGGGTCCTTGGGGGGGGGGGGGGGGGTGGATTCCAGGGAATGTCTGGAACATTGTGAATAAAGGTGAATAAGAATAAAAAACGGCTTTTATGAGGTTCCCTGCGTAAATTATTTTCAGATGGGGGTCCATGGCCAGATACACATTTGGGGTCATTGAAAATGTCCACTGACCCCTCCATCTGAATTATGTCATTTTGACATTGAGCTTAATTGTGACCTTGACCGTTGAGCTTTTGGACCCAAAAGTTAAACATGTGTTCAGGGCAGCTTTCTGATCATTTAAGTTTTAAGAAGATCTTCCCATCCGTTCTGGATTGTAACCGTGACCTTTATTGTGACCTTGACTTTTTCGACCCCGAAGGTTAAATTCCACCAGAACATGGGGTCATCCATTCTCCTGATATGGGACCAGTCAGATGAATAGACAAATGCGAAGCAATGCGAGAGTGCAGCCTAGTCAACACCAACTTGGGACTCCTGAATCGTTCCCCTCCACACCCTCCTATGCCTAGCAACAGGGCTTGAGCTCTTGAGCCCTGCAGTGTTGTTAGCTCCGCTGTCACGCTGCAGTGTGTCTACGTAGGTGGTGGTGCACCTCTTTCCTTGCCTGGCTGTGCCCTGGGTTGGCTCCCGCAGTGTCGGTTTGTTCGCCACCAGTTCCGGGTGCCTGACGCAGTGCCCTGCCAGCCTCATCCTTCTCTCTCTGACCTTACAACCCTATCGCCAGAGGAAACGTTGTCTGTGACCCGTGGGAGGCCCCAGTATAGGAGGCCCCAGTATAGAGGACCATGTTTTTGATGTGGTCCGTCCATGTGACACCTCGTGCCATTCGTAGCATTCCTGTGTAGATGCCACCCGGGGCCTTTTGCTGTGCTGTGAGCGTCCATGTCTCGGCCCTTACACAGCAGTACTGACTCCACTGTAGCCATGAACAGCCACAGGAGGTCATCTCTCATGTCAGATTTCCATATTTTCCTCATCTCATGCAAGGCATTGCAGACAAGTGCCCTCCGGACCTTCAGATCCTGTTCCGTTGATGCAGTCCAGGCCCAGAGATATTTGAAGTCCTTGACTACCTCAAGCAAGTCAGCAGTGCCAATGGTTTTGTCCTTCGTGTAAAATGCTATTACTTTAGCTTTCTTGGCATTGAGCTTGAGGCCGATCTTCCTGCACTCCATTTCGTCTGCCAGTAGTAGTTCTCTTCCTTTGTCTGCAGACAAAGCCCAAACAGACAAGGCCCTGTGATCTTTGATGCCCCCCCTCAAGGGGGGCCGGGACCACTGTCCTGGCTTCTAGGATTTAGAATGGAATAAAATCAAAGCAGGACTTTTATCTTAACTTTACAGGACTCCATCCCGTTGGACGGTTCGGTTCAGGATGGAAACAGATAGCTTGTAAACAAAACATGTCTTCAGTCAGATTTAATAGAGAATGCTATATAACCCTGTCTTTGGGGAAACATACATAAAGGACTTTCCGGCTAGAGACAAGTCTTTGTAGTGCCTACCTCCCCTGTAACCAGAGACCCCGGCGGTTCACCGCAAACTGCAATTTACGGCGACTGTGATCGCACAAGTATCGTCTGACAGCGCTGCCAGAGCCACGTTCGCTTTTCAAAGCCTCTACCTGTGTCAATGGCTGCGGGTAATAATAGTATAGCTTTCCCCTCCAGGAGAGAAAGTGAATGCAATCTGGCCACACCATCTCTTTGCTTTTTAAGCCCTGCACACACACCGCTGACATATCACACAAACGTCTCTTTTATGAGCTGGCAGTGATTGTTTGCTGAATGGGGAATGGCCTCCAGGAAGCTGTGAAGGCATTCCAGCATGAGCTGCTACAGTTTATTCCTGAGGGAAGCATTGGCCATTGTGTGTCTGTGCAGTGCAGCTACAATACTGGTGGATCTGACTATCATATGGCCTGTTGAGTACAGGGAAATGGACCGGTTGGTGGAAGAAGTACAACTCAGATTTGTCTTGACTTATTAAGTCATTTTGTTGCCTTCGGGCAGAAACCTCTTATCTCCATATTCAAACTTTTTATGTTTTTTCGTAAATTAACACCCTACTTGATCATAATACAGTGATGCGCAAAAGTAGCAAAGTAGCAGATATACAAGCTCCAAGCCACCCGTTTCGAGCTTGATCTGCTACTTTTGCTATTTTTGAATTTGAATCGTGAAAAGTAACTGTTTTGGACATACCGTATGAGGTTTCCACCCGACAGAGACGATTTTCTTATTGCAAATCTACATTGCTACACTGCAATGTAGAGATACTCTGTTACTGTTAAGTAAAAGGCTGGCATTGAAAATGCAATTGGCAAATAAAGTAATTGCATCGAAATATACTTATAGTACTCATTATGCAGAATGTCCCCTCACAATTCTTTTCTAATTTGATTACACAGCGCAAGGTTCTTACTAAGAGGTTAGAAACATCTATTTGAAACATCTCTCTGCATGTGAAAGCTGTAAAGAGACCTCTACCATTGTCCTTGAAATGTTCAAAATTGATTTAACTCTGAGAGTGTACAAATGGAACCAAATGAACCTGTGAGGGTCCATTTGGTTCCATTTGTACACTCTTCAGAGTTAATTTTCCAGTCCTTTTGGTTCCTAACTATCAGTCATTGAGCTGGACAATGTATTATTCCAAGGACCCCCAGAAGAGAAGATTTGAGTTAAAAAATGCTAAAATTTTCCAAAATCCTTTTTCCTAAATATAGCAGATGTACAAGCTTGCAGCACGTCACAAAGTGACGCACTGTGTGCTTGTAGATCTGCTATTTCTGAATAGCCAACGTATAAATGCATAAGTGGTTAAAATAATTGTGATGCTGTATTTACACATTTTTCTGGGGACCCCCTGGAACCACCTCAAGGACCCCTGGGGTTCCCTGGACCCCATGTATTGAACCAGTGTTCCAATCTTTCAAACAATATACGTAATCTGTTGATTTGTCCATCTTGTGAGTACAGAGGAAGGTCAGTGCAATGGCTCAGCACGGCCTGACACGAGTGTGGAAACCGGGAGATTAGTATAAATAATAACCATGACTGCCAGGCTGAGTCATTTTTTGCAAGCATTGGCATCATTATCATCATCCCGGGACAGGATCAAGTGAACGCGGAGTGGAGCTCGCCAGAGCATTGCTTTATAGAACAACAAGTTTCAACAAGTGACAAGACATCGATTCCACTTGGAAAAGAAGAAAAAAAGTAGAAGAAATCCCCCCAAAGTTGTCAGTTGTGTGCCAAGCGTCATGCTTTTGGGAAGCGGAGCAGCATTGTGGTTGTTGTACTCGGCGTGTGAAAATGATGCGTGCAGCTCCTATATCGTTAATGTCAGGCCGAAACCTTGTATCTCCATATTTCAACTTAAACTAATGCCCTATTCATCATACAACAGTGTTTGGTAAAAGTAGTGAAAATAGCATTGCAGATCTGCTATTTTTGGAATTTTTCTAAAGTGAAAGTGGTTAGCCACTTAAACCCCAAGATCCGTATTGTGGCAAAAGCTTTCGCAGAACATACTGTAGCAGATCGACAAGTTGTGAGCTTGTCGATCTGCTATTTTCAGCTAAAGCTTTCCCCACAATAACAGAAAACTGAAAAGACACTAGTATAGAGCCCTGAGGGACTCCGGTCAACCATCTAGGGTTTAAGTGGTTATACTGTAGGTGTGTCTGTGGGTTTTATAAAATATTATAATGAACCAATGAAACGTATTAACATTTGCTGAAAAGGACACAGTTTTGGACATACAAGGTTTCTAGCCAACATGCAGCTTCTCCTATATGTGTGTGTGTGTGTGTGTGTGTGTGTGTGTGTGTGTGTGTGTGTGTGTGTGTGTGTGTGTGTGTGTGTGTGTGTGCGTGCGCGTGTGTGTGTGTGTGTGTGTGTGTGTGTGTGTGTGTGTGTGTGTGTGTGTGTGTGTGTGTGTGTGTGTGTGTGTGTGTGTGTGTGTGTGTGTGTGTGAGAAACATATTAAAAAACAAGCAGATAGATCCTCTCTCAGCTGTCAGAGGTAATAATGAGAGAAGACAATGGAGAGCAACGGTAGCTCTGTGCGTCCAGGCTTTCATCTCACCTCAGAGTGTCTGATGTGATCCTGACAAGAGTCTGGCGGAGGCAGAGAACACACACACACACACACACACACACACACACACACACACACACACACACATACACACACACACACACACACACACACACACACACACACACACACACACACACACACACACACACACACACACACACACACACACACACACACACACACACACACACACACACACACACACACACACACAAAAAGAAGGAACTAGATGAAAACCTTTTGAAGACCCATAACACAATTATATGCTGCCGTTTTATTCTGGGTGGAAGAGATGGGGGGGTGGGGGCGGGAGGGGGATGGGCTCTGTCATTTGCAGATGGAATTTGCACACTGTATGATGGTGATAGGCCTGCCTGTGGCAGAGCAATTCAGGTAATCTATAGGGGGTGTGTGTGTGGGGGGGGGGGGGGGATCAGACTGGGACCCGCCACATATGTCAGTGTCATGCAGACCTCTGCTATTAAAGCCTTTTGCTGGTTGAACAGCTGATATATTCAGATTGAATATAATTACAACGTCTATTTGAAAAGAAGATGAAAGGAGTGACAGTAAGCCGCACGTTTGATATATCAAACTTTTTTTTTTAAAGATCTAAACTGACTGTGTACGTTGCATTGTTTCGTAATGAGGGCTTGTGAGAGATGTGTGTGCGTACGCGTAAATAACAAAGTAAAATAGAACAAAGTTAATTAGGAAATCCCCCCCCCCCCCCCTGCACCTGTCAAAATCCAGAAGTTAAGCAAACAACGTTTGTGTTTTGTGGGAATGTAAGTTTGGAACTGGAGGCTGTTGTGTTTCTGCTGCTGCTCTTCTTTCCCAGGCCGGCCTCATGTTGCTTGTTGGTTTCCAGCCTCTGTCATTGTTTAGACAGCTTGCAGCCTCTTCGAGAAAGGAAAGTTGATATTTACGTAGAAGGCTTTCTGAGCGAAGTCTGATTTACAGTTCATCATACGATGGTGTCGCGCGTGGGGAAATAGACAATCTATAAGCGTTGTATGAGTGACAAGGATTGATAGGATCAGAAATGATTACATTAGAGTAGTGGTTCTCAAAGTGGGGTCCAGGGACCCTCAGGGTTCCTTGAGGGGGTTCCAAATGGACCCTTACAGGTCTGTAACCCTGAGAGGGTACAAATGGGTCCATTTGGTTCCATTTGTACCCTCTCAGAGTTATGGGTCCTTGAAATGAAAAAAATATATATATAGGATTGCATTGGAGGATTAGCCTAGGTTAGAGGGCTTGGGGGCAAAACAAGAGAGGCGAGGTTGAGATGGTTTGGACATGTGCTGAGGAGGGATGAGGGGTACAATGGGAGAAGGATGCTGAATATGGAAGGCCAAAGAGGAGGTTTATAGATTCAGTGAGAGACGACATACAGGTTGCTGGAGTGACCGAGAAAGACGCAGAAAACAGAACCAGATCGAAACAAATGACCCGCTGTGGTGACCCCGATGGGAATTAGCTGAAATAAGAAGAAGAAGAAGAAGAAGAAGAAGAAGAAGAAGAAGAAGAAGAAGAAGAAGAAGAAGAAGAAGAAGAAGAAGAAGACACCATTGTACGACGGAGCATAAATTGTCCGTAAGCGACACCCTGACATTCATCTGGGCTTTTAGTCTGAGCTGTTTGCTGTTAAAAAAAAAGGACAGGTTCAGATGCTGGTCATTATTTCTACAGCCTGCTCACCAGAGAAAACATCACTTTTTCATAGATTCAGAAGCGTCAACTTCCCTGTTAGAATAGAATAGAATAGAATACTTTATTGGCAAAAACCACTATACCATATTCACACGGCGGCCATGTTTCTATGAAGTCAATGAAAGTAGCCACCCCGGGTGGCGGCGCTTTCAATGTTAAATTCCAATATGGCCGCCGTGTGAATATGGTCTATAGTGTCACCATTCAATAGCAATTAGACACAAAAAAGCTGAGGCTCGTTTCCATTGTGGTCCACATGTGAGACACAATACAACATTGGGTCCAACATTGGTGAACCTTGACCGCGTGCCAACCAATGGGCCAGAAGCGCCGTGCGTTGACCCCACTTGGCAGCCATTTTGCTTCTAACTTAATTTCAGTGAGCCAACACTTGCAAGTCCAACATAATTATGTAAGTCAAACGGACTTACCGCCGGCACTGCCTACAGCCCCGCAAGATAACATGGGAAATGGAAGCCCTCTGACAGATCAGCTTGCATTTCAGATGGTTTGCAGAAACGTACAACGGTTACGTTCTTCTCTGGTGACTGGGTTGTATTTCTAACAGGTGAAGCTTCCATCACGTCCGTCTCTCTCTGTCGTGTTTGGCGGGCTGTGTCACCGGTCGCTCCGATGACGCACACTTTCCATTAAGATGTTCCGGATGCTCCGTGTGTGTGTGTGTGTGTGTGTGTGTGTGTGTGTGTGTGTGTGTGTGTGTGTGTGTGTGTGTGTGTGTGTGTGTGTGTGTGTGTGTGTGTCCATCGATCTGGCAAGAGAAATTCCATCTCCGTTTACCTCTTCAGTGTGTTGGAGCGACAGCTATGGCTCTAGCCTCGGGGGCAGGCTTCCCTCTGCCGCCCGATTGGCTGCCGGCCCAGTTCAGCGTGAGGTCAGAGGTGTCTGTCACTGTCAGAACAACACAGCTGGCCACGGAGCTGCTGATGTCACGGAGAACATGCTAATTAAATAAGTGATGCTACCCAGGCTGACTGACATGGAATTACTCCTGCAGAGGACAGAGGACAAGACTACTGCTGTACCTGATGTTCATGCACCTTATATGTAACCTCACATACTGTACCAATGTCGGTACACATTATCTCTATAGTCATATGATTAACACAGATCTGTCCGATATTTCATATTCCATCCTGATTGGCAAAGATTAGCATCTAAAGTTTGTTTTGGAAAAAAAAATCCTCTAATCATGAGCGCAGCATCCGATTGCCGTGAAACTTTGCACGTACATCCCCACTAGGCCGAGGATGAAATGCCACCCTTTTCACATTGTTATAGCGCCACCAGGAGGCCGATTTTTGCAAAACATGTTTTTTATATTACTCCTACAGATTTTGTCCAAACATCACGCAAATCTGTACACGTTATCTCTATAGTCATGTGATCACGACGGATCTGTCAATTCTTTAATATTCCATCCTGATTGGCTAAGATTGACATCTTAAGTTTGTAGGAGTGGTTCGCTTTGAACAAAATCATGCCACAAATCATGAACGCAGCGTCCGATTGCCGTGAAAGTTCACATACGTCTGTTTTAGAGACACCAGGAGGCCGATTTTTGCAACCTGACCAGGCGGAGACCTGTGCTCCGAGGAGCACTTTTTCTAGTTTTAGCTGATTTTCAAGTTATATCCAAAGTTGGTCTTTTTATTTCAGACATGTAATCATAGTGCATCATACACTAGTAGTTTATTCAGTGCTATCCTGTAGAAATGGCATTCTAACAACCAACTGTGGACATAAAATTGGTTGCTGTTGAACATAAGAGTTGTTCGAACGATCATGTAATAATAATGATAATAATACATTCGATTTATATGGCACTTTTCTAGGTACTCAAAGTCACTTTACAGCAACAAGATAAAAACAACTTGTAACATGTAACTGGGTTGTGTCAATTGGTGTAATCAGTATTTTTCATAAGAATGTGATCATAGGCCTACAGGAAAACACTAGTTATTGTGTTATTGTGTGGGAAATGTTGGGCTGCTACAGTATGTGAAGTGAGTATAATAAAAATTAAAGGCCATGGGGTCACCTAAATCTACAGGTATAGAGTTAATTCCCTATTGAGCATGGACGTTTCACAGCAAATTCCAAGGAAATCCAGTCTGCAGAAGTACAGATAAGTTTGGAATCAAAGTGTTGGATGAACAGACGGACAGGCAGTCAGATGAATGGACAGACGGATGGATGGATGGACGGACAGACGAATGGACTTCAACAGTCATCCTTGGAGCCCTGCCACTATAGTGCAGCTAGAAATTCAATAAATAGATAAGATTATTGCAAAGCATCATCATCAAACATTGTGATGTGCATGACGAAGAAGTGATCGTAGTTTACATTTCAGATGTCCTCTCTCTAAGCATCCATGTCGACAGATCCACTGTAAGTGTGTAAAGTGTTTTTTGATTCGTCATTCAAAATCGTTTTCATTGTAGGACCGTTGATACAGTGTTGTGTAAGTCTGTCGTCAAGCTCTTCATTTATTACTCACACTCACTTCAGCATGATGACTCCCTCAAACTGTCATCCATGTTTAAATTCCCTCCCAACCCACTCGTCTGTGAGAGGATGCATCGCATTCCTCAACCCAAAGCAACTGGAAATGTTGCATGCTGATGAAACAGCCAAGAATACGAGAATTCTGTGAGATTTCATGCATCATCAAAATAGCAATGTTGTCGGGCAGAAACCTGTATCCATGTTTCTCTTTCTTTTTGTTCTTTGAAAACTATTAACAAGAACTTGTGTCTTTTTAATTTCCTGAAAAGTAACAGTTTTGGACATACCAACAGACAGCGACAATATATACAGAACCTTTATCCAAAGCGCTTTACAATGTGCATTACATTCACCCACTCACTCACACACAACCAACCTGCTCATTGGGAGCAGTTAGCGGTTCAGTGTCTTGCTCAAGGACACTTCGATACAAACCCAAGGGAAACCTGGCATTCCCAAGCAGCCACTCTACCTCCGGAGCCACGGTCACCCTGTCTAGGGCTGACCAGTGTAAATTTCATCGACTAAAACTATGACGAAAGATTTTCGTCAACTACCTTTTTTCACTGATGAAAACAAAATAAAAGAAGTTATGATGACTAAAGGTGGTTGCACACCGGCGAATATGCGAATATACGCAAAATTCGGACTCGTTCCGAATAATTAAAAGACGCTTTTTTCGCTCCGCGAAACTGGTGTGGAAGCTTGCATTGACTTTATAAGGTTTTTGAAAAAAACGTATTATTCGCATGAAAAAAAACGCCCGGTGTGTAAGGACCTTAACACTTGACTAAATATATTGACAATTTCGTTAACAAATAAAACTAGAGTAAAATGTTAGGGAGGGACTAGTGGAGAAAAGATCCAGTAGAGCTAAGGCAAGTCGTTTTATGCAGGTTTCGTGCTTCGAAAATAGCCGATCTACATTCTCACAACGCAGTCGACTAAAATCCTAATAAAAATAATATTATTAAAACTAAATAAGAATTTGCTGTCAAAATGAACACTGCTCCTGAGTGACTACCATCCTGACTCAAAGCTTTCATCTGACAGAACTGTTGATTATCGCTCGTTCAAATCGACCTCAGCGGGTGCCCGCTTCAGGCACCAGAAATGGGAGTTCTAAGCCCTCAAGCTCCGTGAATTCTGTGAGGATTTACATCTCTTGTTTTTTTTAATTATAGCTTACAGAGCGCAGAGCGGGAAGTGGTTTGTGTGGCTGATAGATTGACTATGAGGTTCCTTTGGTTTTGGCCACAGGGACATATACCTCCCATGTGCTCCGTGTGTGTACGGAGCTTCTCATGTTTGTACGCTGCGCGCGCGTGTGTGTGTGTGTGTGTGTCTGTGTGTGTCTGTGTGTGTGTGTGTGTGTGTGTGTGTGTGTGTGTGTGTGTGTGTGTGTGTGTGTGTGTGTGTGTGTGTGTGTGTGTGTGTGTCTGCGTGTGTGTGCGTGTGTGTGCGTGTGTGTGTGTGTGTGTGTGTGTGCGTGCGTGCGTGCGTGTGTGTGTGTGTGTGTGTGTGTGTGTGTGTGTGTGTGTGTGTGTGTGTGTGTGTGTGTGTGTGTGTGTGTGTGTGTGTGCGTGTGTGCGTGCGTGTGTGTGTGTGTGTGTGTGTGTGTGTGTGTGTGTGTGTGTGTGTGCGTGTGTGTGCGTCTGTGTGTGTGTGTGCGTGTGCGTGTGCGTGTGCGTGTGTGTGTGTGTGTGTGTGTGTGTGTGTGTGTGTGTGTGTGTGTGCGTGTGTGTGTGTGTGTGTGTGTGTGTGTGTGTGTGTGTGTGTGTGTGTGTATGGATCACTATAATTGTGAGGACAAAATGTCCCCACAAGTAAAGTAGAATATGAGGAATGGACGTTGTAAGGACAATTTTCCTGGTCCTTACAAGAGAAATGGTTTCTTTATGGTTAAAGATACACTTACAATTAGGAAAATATTCAGTTTGGGGTTAGGAATACTAATTAAACATTTAGAGGTTAGGTTTAGGGGTAGGAATTAGAGTAAAACAAGATTTATGTCATAGTTGCGTGCCAGTGTCATGCACCAAAATATTGTCTATCTGCAAGCTTACCACAACTGCAGTTTTTCAGCTTTAGGCGTACAGTGAAAATAAAATTGTTGTCCTAAAATGTTGATGTCCTCACAGGTATAGTAATACAAACCAGTGTGTGTGTCTGTGTGTGTGTGTGTGTGTCTGTGTCTGTGTGTCTGTGTCTGTGCGTGCGTGCGTGGGTGCATGTGTGTGTGTCATTACCACATTCCTCGCACACTTTTACAGGGATGAAGGTGCAGCGTCTGGTGTAAGCCCCTTTGTAGAGACACCTCACCTTTCTTTCTGTTCCGCCGGGTGGGTGCTGTAAACCACCGCTTCCCAAACAGACAAGGCGTGGTGACGTCCCCCCCTCGTGATCTTTTCCGTCCCTTAAAAGGGGGGTCCGGACCCCAGGTTGGGAAACACTCGCTGTAAAGCTCTAATGACAGCGTGACACTCTTCTACATTATTCCACAAATTGGTATGAATTGCAAGCTAACACAAGTTGTGTGTGTGTGTGTGTGTGTGTGTGTGTGTGTGTGTGTGTGTGTGTGTGTGTGTGTGGGTGTGTGTGTGTGTGTGTGTGTGTGTGTGTGTGTGTGTGTGTGTGTGTGTGTGTGTGTGTGTGTGTGTGTGTGTGTGTGTGTGTGTGTGTGTGTGAGTGTCTTTCCATACATGGAGTGTAATTTCAGATACATGCCACACATGTGGTAGAAAGGCCCTGGCAGGAGGAACAGAAGTGTAATTAAGTGCGTGGTGATGCTACTCCCCTGGGCTTCATGGGGATTTAGAAGTGCTGTCAGTCATCTGCAAGGAGACAAAAGGCTGTTTTTCTCCTGTGTGGCTGCTGGGACTGGGTGTCCCGCTGGCTGGCACCACCATGCAGGACCATGTCTTGGAATCTAAATCAGCTTTATTGTCACATCACAGGTCTACAGGTGTAAAAAAAAGAAATTACTTTGTTTTTGTGCGCACTCCTTCGTTTTTGTTGTTTCCTGAAAGGAGAAAGAGAAGAAGAGGGGTGGGGTGAGGGGTTGTGGGGTGGTGGGGGTGGTGGGGGTTGTGGGGACGGTTGGGGGAGCAAAGGAGAAGGTAAAAAGGTAAATCAACAAAAGATATCTTCATACAGTATATCGTCGCAGAAACCTCATCTCCATATTCTAAATGTTTGTGTTATTTCGTGAATTAATTCCCTATTTGATCATACTACAGCGTTCGCGCCGCGTTTTTTCCTGAAAAGTCACAGTTTTGGACATATGAGGTTTCCAGAGACGATATCCATCCGGTAGATGAGGTTAGACATAGCAGCAAGTATTTACTGTACATGATATTACGTACACATTAAGGTGCAAAAGAATATTAGCGCGTTGTACATGAGATTAAGGTGCAGAGAGTGTCAGCGATTTGTCAGGTTCAAACAACACAGTCCACAAAAATTTAACTTTCACTGATACAAACCACATGGTAAAAAAAACTAAAAACACAGGTAAAGGAAAAAGTCCACGGCCAGCCTGATGACAGGCGGTGGTCATGCCTTGTTCAACAGTCCAATGGTAGCCGGTAGCTGTTCATAAACCTGGTGGTCTTGCCCTTGGTACTACGGCAGGCCTCCTTTGCCTGGCCACCGAGGCCTACCGTAGTATCGAGGGCAAGACCCCCAGGTTTATGAACAGTTTCATTTAAGGCGTAGCCTCTCAAGCCAGACATCTATTCCCAGAGGTGGGACAAAGTCTCTGTTTTGCAAGTACATGTAAGTCTCAAATCTTTGCTCTCGAGTCCCAAGTCAAGACAGGCAAGTCCCAAGTCAAGTCCAACTCCGTAACTTTTTGTTTCAAGTCCCAAAAAAGTCCTAAGCTTGTCAAGACTCAAATCCAAGTCTGAAGTCCACACCTCTGTCTATTCCACAATCTTCCAATGCAACACAGAGTCTGTAACTACGCCTTCTGAAAGCCGTGCATACTGTAGACAAGAAGCTGTCATTTCTTTAATTTCCATCCCTGCTAAGCAGCAAGCTGTATAATGCTTCGACTAATTTGATTTACAGTAGGAATAATTTATGTCACTGCACATCCACTTACATTTTTCAGCACTGAAAAGGTTTCGAAAACATTTAGAAACATTTTCAAATGCGGAAGCATTGGAGCTTGGATCCGCGGGGACGCACTGCGCTCCTCGTGAGAATAGACAGTTGAACACAATTCAAGTTTTGACATGGGCGTGTGAGACTTCTATGTGTGTGAGATGAGCATGAAAGGGTCAAGTGTCTTGCTTAGGGGCACTTCTGACACATACTGTAGATCGGGGCCTGGAGGCAAACCGGTGACCTTCCTGATTACTTTTAATCTGATTACCTTCTGATTAAATGGCCTTTAGTCTTGGCCGTGCACCGGTGTGACACATGCAGATGCACACAGATGCAAGCAACATGTTGCAACGCGATGCGTTGTGGGCTTGCAGTTATTTCTGCTGCACAACAATGTTGTAGGCTACTATGAAGTATAAATCAACCTTCAGCCCCTATATGAGACGCCACTGACTATATCTCAGTGAGTCTCAAAGTGGGGTCTGGGGACCCCCAGGGTCCTTGAGAGGATTCTAGGGGGCCCCTTAGCAATAATGAGTTAATATGGCAAAACAGTTTATCCACTTTAACGTTATTCTATACTTCGGCTATTATCAGAAATGGTTAGAAAAATGGCGATATGTTGGAACAATTTTGAAAATAATTGAACACTGCAAATCTTCTCTTATAGGGTCCATTGGCACACAGTATTTTCAGATTTGGGTCCCCAGCCAAATACATATCAATTTGGGGGTACTTGACATCAAAATGTTTGAGAACCACATAGGACTTTGCAAAAAGGAGCATGTTGACAGACGGGGGAAAAAACATCCTTGTTTTGGGCCAAAGAAGCAGTTTGCTCGCATGAGTGCAACACGAAAACCCCACATAATCTCATAAATATAGAGTCCAATTGGGTATTTACATAAAGTGCTTAGTCATGACAGCCCATGTGAAAGAATGCACCCTGCACACAGCTATGTGCCTCTGGCTCAGGTGAGATTAGCAATGAAACCATCCAAAAATGGATGTCAGGTTGTGTGTGTGTGTGTGTGTGTGTGTGTGTGTGTGTGTGTGTGTGTGTGTGTGTGTGTGTGTGTGTGTGTGTGTGTGTGTGTGTGTGTGTGTGCGTGTGCGTGTGCGTGTGCGTGTGCGTGCGTGCGTGCGTGCGTGCGTGCGTGCGTGCGTGCGTGCGTGCGTGCGTGCGTGCGTGCGAACCCTGTGTGTGTGTGTGAAACAAATTACATGCTTTTTTCTTGATAAATATGTATTTAAAAGTATACTATATGTTAGTTCCACTGATCCAAGCCGGAGCGCAATCGATTGATCGATAATTAAAAAAAACATGCCCTGAAAAGTGTGTATGGACCACCCATCTGACCACTTAACATTGGCAAGCAGGTTTTTGAATTGTCCAACAGCCCTCCTCTGAGACACAGAGTGAGTAGACAGAAATGGGGCCATCTTATAATGAGCATTAGTGAGGACCTATTAAATGAACATACGGTTGAAAACGGGTGAAGTACTTCTACCTAGTACCAGCACTGCAGTTGCAGAATGCAGGATAATATATGGTGCAAGCAGCTTGCAGCTATGTTGTCGTGTCTGTCGGGTGGAAAACTTATATCTCCAAAACTGTTACTTTTCAGGATTCAAATTCAAAAGTAGCAAAAGTAGCAGATCGACAAAAAGTTCGAATATGGAGATAAGAGGTTTCTTCCCGCTGTTGGGCAGAAACCTTGTTATGTAAAATAAGATGGAAAAGTTGAGCTCAGGGTGAAAGGGTTGTTATTATCTGACATGCTCAAACCATGGGATCATTTAATCACAAAAAAAATCACACAACAACAACCATTATTCAATCACTCCAGAGCCAAAAACAAAATATATTATGGATGCACTATAAAACAGGGTAAAAAAAAAAAAACTGTGTTGCGAGAAGTACTTTTTACTTAAGTAAAAGTAGCAATTCCAGACTATAAAAATACTCTGTTAACAGTAAAAAGTGCCTGTACAGGTATTTGAAATAAGTTTTGGCATCAAAAATATACAGCCAAATATACAGTACCAAAATGTAAAATTATTCAAAATGTTCTAACTTTTGTGAAAATACTCAAAGTGGCTTAAGTGGTTAAAAGAGTAAAAAGTATCCTGCTCAGTATCCTGGTGTCAGTATCATGGTCCTGGTGTCAGTATCCTGGTGTCAGTATGGTCCTGGTGTCAGTATCCTGGTGTCAGTGTCAGTGTCCTGGTGTCAGTGTCAGTATCCTGGTGTCAGTATCCTGGTGTCAGTGTCAGTATCCTGGTGTCAGTGTCAACTATCCTGGTGTCAGTATCCTGGTGTATGGTCCGGGGTCAGTATCCTGGTCAGTATCCTGGTCAGTATCCCGGTCAGTAACCTGGTGTCAGTATCCTGGTGTCAGTATCCTTATCCTGGTCAGTATCCTGGTCAGTATCCTGGGCTCAGTATCCTGGGGTCAGTATCCTGGTGTCAGTATCCTGGTCAGTAACCGGGTTTCAGTATCTTGGTCAGTATCCAAGTAATGCAATAGAACCTCAACATTCTACTTAAGTCCAGTACTTGAGTAAATGCACTTAGTTACTTTCCACCACTGGAAAAAAAGAGTGATGATAAATGTTTGATTTACGAGTGCTTCAATTTGAATAAACCTTTGTGAGTGCCTTCAGGTGTATAGTAAAGTATGTGTTGGTTGTTCGGGGCTCATACCTGCGTTATCACGTCACTGCTCCCAGGGTTGTAGAATGCTATTGGCCCTTCATTAACCCTGCTTGTGAAGGTGCAGGAATAATGATAGTTATTAAGCCTGCTCCGTCTTGAATGGTCCAACCTGGGACAGACAACTTCATTTTGAACGATGCCGTTTACGTGTTTACGCTCAATTTCCATGAGCCAGTTAAAGGTGATGTAAGTGATATTATTTTGGTTAAAACAAAAAGAGTCTTGTAAAAAAAAAAAAGTGAAAGCTCTATTATTCTGATATTAATCATTGCTACAGAGCAGTCTTTTCTGGATCAGGACCCACTTGACAATCTCAAAAGCCGTAGGTTGAAAATGGCTGCTATAGAGTGTTTGTTCAGTAACAGGGGTCTCCCTGTCTCTCCAGCTCTTTTATAAACAGAAAATAAATGTTCAGGTGGGTTGCCAATTTAAACAAAGAAACTCAATGATTACTTTCGGGCGGCATTGGCTCAGGCGGTTTAGAGCGGTTGCTTGGGAATCGGAAGGTTTCCCGTTCGATCCCAGGCACCCCCAGTGTTACTGTCCAAGTGTCCTTTAGTAAGACACTGAATAACACCTACAGTAACTGCTCCTGATGAGCAGGTTGGAGCCTGGCATGGTTTCCTCTGCCGTCGGTGTGTGAATGGGTGAATGAAAAGCGCTTGGATAAAGGCGCTATATAAATGCACCATCAGAATATAAAGCTATTTAACACTTATTTTAACAACAACAAAAAGCTTAATATAAATAACTATTACAAGTGTGACTACATGTATATGACAGGCCTCCTCTCTCTGTGGTGGTATGCAGTAAAATCACTGGAAGCTACATTATTTATTTCACATTAGTTGGCATCTATTTAAAAAGCAAGCTTACATGATTTCCTTTCCTTTTGTGCCGTGGTTCTCAAACGTTTTCATATCAAGGACCCCCAAATTACCTTTATTATATTTAGCCGCGGACCTTGAAATATTTGGCCGCGGATCTGAAAATATTTTGTATATTTGTTTTCCAAGATTTTTTAAAATAGCAAATGTAGAAGCTCACTATGTTTTATTGACTCATTTTGCTGGGGACCCCCTGGAACCCCCTTAAGGACCCCTAGGGGTCCCCGGACCCCACTTTGAGAACCATTTCCTTGTGGAGCTGTGTGACAACGTCATTGCCATGTGTGTGTGTGTGTGTGTGTGTGTGTGTGTGTGTGTGTGTGTGTGTGTGTGTGTGTGTGTGTGTGTGTGTGTGTGTGTGTGTGTGTGTGTGTGTGTGTGTGTGTCCGAGCCTTTCCCTTTACACCGTCCTTCTATTGAAGCTGCCTTTCCTTTACACCGTCCTTCTATTGAAGCTGCCTTTCTCTTTACACCATCCTTCTATTGAAGCTGCCTTTCCTTTACACGTCCTTCTGTTGAAGCTGCCTTTCCCTTTACACATCCTTCTGTTGAAGCTGCCTTTCCTTTACACGTCCTTCTATTGAAGCTGCCTTTCCCTTTACACGTCCTTCTGTTGAAGCTGCCTTTCCCTTTACACGTCCTTCTGTTGAAGCTGCCTTTCTCTTTACACGTCCTTCTGTTGAAGCTGCCTTTCCCTTTACACGTCCTTCTGTTGAAGCTGCCTTTCTCTTTACACGTCCTTCTATTGAAGCTGCCTTTCCCTTTACATGTCCTTCTGTTGAAGCTGCCTTTCTCTTTACACGTCCTTCTGTTGAAGCTGCCTTTCTCTTTACACGTCCTTCTATTGAAGCTGCCTTTCCCTTTACATGTCCTTCTGTTGAAGCTGCCTT
The DNA here is from genome assembly GCF_963280865.1 of Gymnoscopelus braueri. Taxonomy (NCBI): domain Eukaryota; kingdom Metazoa; phylum Chordata; class Actinopteri; order Myctophiformes; family Myctophidae; genus Gymnoscopelus; species Gymnoscopelus braueri. The sequence goes on along the minus strand of NC_137612.1, from coordinate 39,454,966 downwards.
TCCCTTTACACGTCCTTCTGTTGAAGCTGCCTTTCTCTTTACACGTCCTTCTGTTGAAGCTGCCTTTCCCTTTACACGTCCTTCTGTTGAAGCTGCCTTTCTCTTTACACGTCCTTCTATTGAAGCTGCCTTTCCCTTTACACGTCCTTCTGTTGAAGCTGCCTTTCCCTTTACACGTCCTTCTGTTGAAGCTGCCTTCCTGTTTACACGTCCTTCTGTTGAAGCTGCCTTTCCCTTTACACGTCCTTCTGTTGAAGCTGCCTTTCCCTTTACACGTCCTTCTGTTGAAGCTGCCTTTCCCTTTACACGTCCTTCTGTTGAAGCTGCCTTTCTCTTTACACGTCCTTCTATTGAAGCTGCCTTTCCCTTTACATGTCCTTCTGTTGAGGTTGCCTTTCCCTTTACACCATCCTTCTGTTGAAGCTGCCTTTCCCTTTACACGTCCTTCTATTGAAGCTGCTTTTCCTGTTTACGCCGTCCTTCTATTGAAGCTGCCTTTCCCTTTACATGTCCTTCTGTTGAAGCTGCCTTTCCCTTTACACCATCCTTCTGTTGAAGCTGCCTTTCCTGTTTACACCATCCTTCTATTGAAGCTGCCTTTCCTTTACACCGTACTTCTATTGAAGCAGTGTTTAGCCCTGGGAGGTTTTGTGTCGATTCTTCTGGGATGTTAAGACCTTCTTCATCGCTGTGCACATTTAAATCCTTCTTGACATCATCCCTGACCCCCCCGTCTCTCTCACACACACACACACACACACACACACACACACACACACACACACACACACACACACACACACACACACACACACACACACACACACACACACACACACACACACACACACACACACACACACACGCTGCACACCCCTCCTTTCCTGTTTGCTCTTGGCACTAAATAAATAGCATCCAACACAAGTGATGTGGGTTTGGCATGCATGGTTACCGACGGTTACCGTCCCGCTAATGGGGCAGCCTGGCCTCCTCTCGGAGCCCGGCAGCATTTCTGGGGGGCACAGCGTGGTTGCTGTGGCAACGTAGCCAAGCAGTGAATGAAGCAGATGTCAAAGTCATCCATCAAGACCGACCGCACGATTCCAACTCCCTCCATTCCTCCTCCCCAGAGCATTGCTGTCGGGCAGAAACCTCTTCATATTTCAACTTTTCATGTTTTTTTCGTAAATTAATTCCCTACTTTGTCATTCAAAACACAATTATGTCAAATGTGTCATGCAAAAGTAGCGAAAATAGACGATCTACAATCGCAATGGGAAGCGCTGTGAGCTTGTAGATCAGCTATTTTGGCTATTTTGGGGGAAATATTAAAATGAAAGTGGTTAAGTGTGTCTATCGGTTTTTAATGAATGTTGAACCAATGAAAAGTATTAACAAGAGCTTGTGACTAAATAATAACTACATTCTATCCATTAGAGCACAGGTTCTCTTTCACATTTCCTGAAAAGTAACAGTTTTGTGCATGGGCACACTGCACCTCCCTCCCACCGTTAGGCCTGCAGCCTACTTCAACCCAACAAGAGGGTTGTTCAGCTTCGGTTGGTCAATAACAACCAAATGATGTCATAAGTAGGCCTGTAACAATTATTACATAATCGCCCGATCGCATTTGAGATAAACACAATTATGTTACATTATAAATAGAATCATTTCCATTCTTCTGTATGAATGTATCTGTTGAAAAATAGCACAAATACCTGACCTACCAGCTTGTGAGCTTGTAGTAGATCAGCTATTGTCACTATCTTTAGTAGTGATAAGTATAGTTAAATGCATGGCATGCTTTCTCCATATTACATTATTTAATTTGATTATTGGTACCAATCATTGTCAGTTGGATCCAGTTTGATCCATTAGACGACTGCAGGGACCCCAATCTACACTGTCAAATCCTCATCCTAAACAGATGGAACCAAATGGACCCCTAACTCAAACAGTGTACAAATGGAACCAAATGGACCCCTAACTCAGACAGTGTACAAATGGAACCAAATGGACCCATAGTTGCTGAACAGTTGCTCAACTGATTAACAACAATAAGCCACTTATTTATTTATTGATCTACTAACTCACTTACTTACTTACTTACTTACTTGGTTAGCTACTTTGGTCCTTTTTGATTTTCTTATTTACTTAATTATTTACTTAGCCTACTTATTTATTTACTAGGCCTAGGCTACTATGAAAGTGACATTATCACTTCATTCACACCATTTCCTGGTGGTCTTTGGTCTCTGACACACATATTAGTTATTATTAGATTATTGGTTTAGGCCTATTTATGTATTACTTTATTATTATTTTAAAAAATTATGCATTTGATGTATAAAGTGTATTATGATGTATTATGATGTATTATCTTGTGTCCTTGCTTACTGTAAATCGCTCTGGATTAAGAGCGTCTGCTAAATGCCGAAACTGTAAACTGTAAACTGTACAGACGCATGCACGCACGCCATAATTATCTGCTCCCCAATGATTATCCCGCTTTATTACACGGCTATACTTAATAAAGAAATTGATACATTGACCCAAAACTAAGAACATAACATTGCTGTTAATGAAAGTAGTGCATTTTGTGTTTGTTTACATGGCTGCCATGTTGGACAAGGCAAAAATCTAATGACACAGATTGATAAGAACCAGGTAGGTAGCGGTCTGTCAGAATCAAGCATTCAACCAAGCCATGTAATAAATTGTACTCTATAGATACATATTCAACATATTGGTTAAAATGACCTTTTATTCATTCAAATACGTTCCAGAATGCAGCTTTTAAATGAAAACTCAGGATTTTACAGTGCAGTAGTAGCAATACAACTTGAGAAATCCCAAAATGTGTACGGTATGTCTGTGGATTACTGAAACATTGTATATGAAAACATGGAGCTCTTTTCCACTACGATGGGGAACCCAGAAACCTGTGAATAGGCTCTATGTACAGCCGCCAAATTGGAAAGATATTGGGCCTCTTCCTGACTTCCTTCACAGGTACCAATGATACTAATGAAGGCACTGTTCCATTCTGGTCAAACAGAGTCAGGGTGCTGATATTGTGCATGTTGGCTCACTGGAAACACACTGCTACACCAGTGGGTATCAAAGTGTGGTCCAGGTGCCCTCGTGGTTCCTTGAGGGGGTTCCAAATGTCCCCTTAGGTCCATTTGGTTCCATTTGTACACTCTCAGAGTTATGGAGGTCCTTGAAATTAAAAAAGTGTTAGAACCACTGTGCTACACTTGTTGTGGGTTTCCAGAACTCAGGGTTTGTAGCACATCCTGAGCAAGGCCCCCAAATGTAGATTCTGGGAACCTTTATGTGAAACCGAGCCATGGAGCAGAGCACGGCTCACTTTGTTATGGTCAGTGGAAAAGAGCTAATAGTCTCCAACCAAAATGCAACTCTTTGTCAGCTTTGCGTTACGAATACAAATTATGCAACACGTTGTAGGATAACATTGTGTTCTCTGAACGTTACCATTTATATTTCCCTTACATAGACCAGTGGTTCTCAACGTGGACACCAGGGGGTCCGCCAGCTAAGTGATTGATCAGTTGGGAACCAAATAGACCAGGGTCTGTACATTTTGCAGTGTAGATTGGGGGGTCCCAGAGGGGAAAAAAAGCATATCAAATGGGGGTCCGTGACCTTAATGCATTTCAGACTGGTTGAGAATCACTGCTCTAGACTCAGTTACTGCATACAGTCAGAAAACAGCTAACAGAATATCTTACAGAAAAATGAAATAAAAAATAAATAAAATATTCTTATAAAAATAATCTCTTACAAAATATATTCTATCAACGAATATTAAGGGGATTCTCTTTTTTTCTGTCTTCTTTTTTTCTCTTTTTTTCTGGATGCTCAGTCTTGTTTCCCGGTTCGCTCAGGTCACACTGACCCGGGCGCGGTTTTCCAGACAACATAGCAGCAAACTGGAGGGGAAGGGAATAGAAGCCAGTATGAAATAATAATAATAATAATAATAATAATAATAATAAACCCAACCCCCATGTTTCAGTAGTTCAGCGTTCTGATAAGACATTCTCAGTCCACATCAAAGATTCGCAACTCGTCAAAACCATTGCAGAACATTGCAGAGACCTGCTGCAGCGGCCTGAATTACCCCATTGAAGGTCAGCTCACTGTGTCGCAAAATGCACACATAGAGCGAGCAAATGGGAGAAAGGAAAGGAAAGTGTATAGGCTACCCTCAAGGGTCTTTGAGAGGGTTCCAGGGGGTCCCCAGCAAAATGTGTTAATACAGCGTCACAATCATTTTAATCCCTTTATCCATATTTTGTACATTGGCTATTCAAAAATAGCAGATATACAAGCTCAGGATGTACATCTGCTATTTTTTTACTTTTTTATTTATTTTTTATTTTTTATTTTGAAGGTATTGAAACATTTTGAATAAATTTGATTTTGTTTTTTTTAACACAAATCTTCTCCTCTGGGGGTCCCTGGCACAAAACTGTTTCAGATGTGGGGTCTGCGGCCAAATATATATAATTTTGGGGGTCTTTGGCACGAAAAAGGCTGAGAACTACTGGTTTATCTCATGTTGCTGTGGAAGCGGTGATCGGTCTCAGCTCGGACCTGAGTGTGGACTGTCCAGTTTGCAAAGCACAGTTTTAGGACTGTGTTGCAAATGGTTGCGTTGTGAATCTTTGGTCTGGACCGGCTTTAAGGCCGTTTCAGACGGTGAGTGAGTGACGCGCCTTAGTAATTCATTTTCAATGAGAGGCAGGCGGTTACTTGGGACACGCGGAAAAGTTGAAGGACGGAGAGGCAAGCGAGCGCGGCCCCGTGAAATTCTCGTGCTCGTTTCGTGCACACGCCCGAGGGCGCCGCGTCAAGAGCTGGAATGTGGTCAGCTTTTTTTCCCCCGCTACGCGCAGGAGGACAAAACAACAATGATCGCAGCGTGATCCCGCTGATCCAAGCGAGAACGCCCGCGTCACTCGCTCTCCGTCTGAAACGGCCTTTATGCTGCGTTCACACTGGCAGCCACAAAAGCTGTCGGGTAGAAACCACTCATCTCCATATCTTCACTTTTTGTGTTTTTTTCGTAAATGAATGCCCTACTTGATCATACTACAGCGTCACACAAAAGCATCAAAAGTAGCAGATCCACAAGCTCGAGCTTGTTGATCTGCTACTTTTGCTATTTCTCAATTTGAATCCTGAAAAGTAACAATCTTGGAGACATGAGGTTTCCACCCGACAGAGACGAAAAACCACCTAGCGTGGTCAGTCAGCTACACTGAAATGTTGCTCAAAGCGCACGTTGACGTCATCGAGCGTGCGTCCGTGTGTGGGAGCATAAAAACAGTGTTAAGTATAAAGGAAAATATAAAGACTTGGGTCAAAACGAACAGGGGACTCGGCTGACAGCAAGAATGAGTTTTTCTCCCCCCATTACAAGCAGTAATTGTGTGCAGAGAGAGAAGGGGAGTGGAAACGGTGAAAGGAAAACATGATTGATTGACGCCTCACTGCGTCATTGGAACGCTGAAGAGAAGTTGAAGCCAGCTCAACTTTGTGTCAGGCGTCGTTTTGTCACTGCCAGTATGAACGCAGCACAAGGCACAACGTTGCATTGTGCAAAATACATTGTTCGTTTGGTTCTTAAAGGAATAGTTCACGCAAAAAAAACTACACTTTTTTTCAATCAATTTCTATTTTTGTGTGTTTTTGTCGCATTCCTGAGCCAATAATCCAACATTTGACTAATTGAAGTTAATAGGAGGCCAATCTTAACAAGAGCAAAACTATATTTAAAACATTCTCTTTGAACCTGGATCATCCGTGGGCCTGGCAGTGATTACACTGTGAGTGTTTATATTATTATTTTATATCGTTTTGCCATGGCCTCCTACTGCTCCTGCATCATCAAATATTGGATTATTTGCTCAGGAATGTGACAAAAACAAGTTTTTCCTAAGTGTCCATGAATTCATGTTTTGGGTGAACTATACCTTTAAGGGGGGGCAGGGTCTTCCTTGTTTGCAGACACTGACTCATATTACATGATGTCTCTGTCAGGTGGAAACCTTGTATGTAAACCTTTCCTTTTTTTATCATTTAAAAAAAATGGGGTAAATGGCCGATCTGCAAGCTCACAACATGTCGCGATGTGACGCTCTGTGAGCTTGTAGATCTGCTATTTTCACTACTTTTGTGCAGCACTCCTGTATGATGAAGCAGGGCATTAATGTACAGAGAAAAAAAACATAAAAACGTTCAAATCTGGAGATACAAGGTTTCTGCCTGACAGCAACGATAAACTACAGTATATACACACTCCAGTGTTTAAGCTGTGTCTGTTACAAGAACAACACTTTGAGAGCACTTCAGCAACATTTCACACACAAAAATAAAAGCAGATTTCTACACCAGATTTACTCACCAGAATTAAAACAAAAACAGAAAAAACAAAACAAAAAACAATCAGTAGTTTCCTCGTTAGATACTCAATTTCAGTGTAAATGACCAGAGAATAAGACCGTTTGGTAACACTATCTAAGACGCCCATCATGTCTATAATGCACTATAAACATGTGTTATTATTGTTAAAGTTATTCCATAGTGAGTACTTATGAGTGCTTATAACTGTAATTATACAGTGTTATAAGCAGATTATAAAGCCTTTATACTTGACCTCATGAGTCATTATAAAATGCTTTATAATGTGCAATGATTGTTATGGAGCATCAGGAGTATTTATGATCATTAACATAATTATACAGTGTCATAAAGAATATAATGCATTATTATACATGGGCTTCATAGACAGTGTTACCAACATTTCTATTAACGTTTGAGCCGATCCATGACTCCCATTAAATAATTCCAAAAAAGTCAAAGGATGACAGAGCAACTTCAATGATGAAAACATGACTCGGGATGCCAGAGACTGGAACCGCTTTTAACCCGGTGTCTGTACTGTATGTTGGGAATGCAGTTAGTATGTTGGACATGTAATTAAGGGCCAAAATAGCCAATCTACAATCTCATAGATTGGCGATCAGCGATCTCGTAGATTGGCTACTTTTGCAGCGCGACACTGCCGTGCAACAAAGTATCACATAAGACTCAAGTGCTTCCCACTCCAGACATTAAGCCTGGTCAAGTACCATGTGACATATCCACTGACATCAGTGTCATCAACACACAACTGTGTTGGACCCTCGGTCCGCTAGTCCACTTGGTCCACTGGGTTCACTACACCACTAGTGCACTAATCCCCTTGCCCACTTGTCCGTTAGTCCACTAGTGCACAAATCCACTTGTCCACTGGAGTGCACTAGCCTACTTGGTCCACTATTCCACTAAATGCACTAGTGCCAGGTCCAGGCTGTATCCGTTCAAAGCAGGTCTCAGGGTGCGATTGGTTGCGGATGGCTCATAGACCTCCATACGTGGGCTGTTTTTTTCCCCCCCTATCCATTATCCGTCAGACCAACATAACCCTGTTACTCAAAGATGTGCACAACACACACTGATCCGCCATGCACCGGCGGTCGTGTGTGCGTGTGTGTGTGTGTGTGTGTATAAATAAAGCATTCGATAAAAAATCCTTTTCACTTGCAGGTGTAAACCTCGGTCCGCTCGCTGCAGGTGTTGCACTTGACGTAGCAGCACCACAGGAACTTGCAGTTGCACTGCCAGACACGCGAGTACTGGTGCGTGTTGTAGCCGCGGTCGCAGCACATCAGGTTGCAGCTGTTGGGCTGCAGGGCCGTCTTGTTGCACAGGCGGCCCTGCGTGCCCATGCTGCCCGTCAGGGGGTTGGCCTCGCAGTAGTTGGGAGACTTCTCCAGGAATACCAGGTCCGTGTCTTTGGGCTTACGGTACGACTGCGGATCCTTGACCTGGAGCAGTGGATAGAAAAGTAAACTGAGTACATTTACTCAAGTACTGTAGGTAAACTTTGACGAAGCATGTGTTTCTGTAGCGTCAGGCGGCTTGATGTACAAGTACACCCTCTGGACATGACGCTAGTATGTCACATGATGTACAAGTACACCCCCTGGACATGACGCTAGTATGTAGCAGGGACTTACCCCCGATCTAATCTCTCAAGACAAATTCTGCATACAGCAGAATCTGTCAGCACCACTGCCCTAACATATAGTGTTGTTGTTAGTAGGAAAAAACACAGAAGCTCCCAGGAGGAAGTGGACTAAGAAAGGGGAGGAGCCGAGAAACCAGTTCCTGTTACTAGATAAAAAAGGAGGTTGTGCTCCTTTTCTGTATTTACTCCCAATCCAACCCTTGATGCTGAGTTCCAAGCAGGCAGGCATTGGGTCTCATTTCTATAGTCTTTGGTATGATCCGGCCTGGGATTGAACCTCAAGGTGGACACTTTAACCAAAAGGCCACTGAGCTAGTTACTCAAATACTGTACTGGAGTACAATTTTAGGTAGTTTTACTTCACATGTGTGTGGCCGTTTAGCAATACTTTATACTGGCACATCTCAGAGGAAAATGTTGCACTTTTTGCTTCACTACAATTATTTGAAAACTTGAGTTACAAGTCGTATATTGCTATATTATAGCAACATTATTATTATTATTCATTTGTTTTAATACATTTGAAGTGTTTCAGAAAACGTAACCACTTAAACCGGACTTGAGTTACAGTACTTTGACCACTTTCTTCTGTCTACACCAGGGGTGTCAAACTCTTTTCGGGGTAACGGCCACATTGCACAAAAGGTGACTTTATGAGGGCCACAACCAGGCCATGCATGCGTTCACTTACACAACTATCACTTTGTTTTTCAGCCTATGTTGTCTCAGTAACTGCTATACTGTAGCTTTACAAATTTTGTTTATCATTAAGAAGAATAGCTACTTTCATTATTCACTTTCATTATTGGTTCTTAGGCTACAGGAAATATGATATGAGAGGTGAAACAATCAATGGAATTGCAATAGGAACATTTTGAAATAGAAATTGTAAATTGCTACACAACCTTTTTTACGTAAAGTTCTTCCGCCACTGACCTTAAGGAACTTGGGTCTCTTGTTGCGGCTGGCCCGGACAGGCTCTACGTGCATGGCCTGGTTGTAGCGCTCCTTCAGCATGAAGCCCAGCTGTCTGAACTTGGGCAGCGTGGTCCAGCATGTCTTGGTGGTGCAGGAGCCCGACACACCGTGGCACTTACACTCCAGACGCATGTTCTTCTCCAGGACCTGTTGGATATTGGAAAGATTTGCACACATTTTCAATTTTTTTCCAAAAAAAATGCTGATCTACAAGCTCATAGCGTGGCACGAAGTGACGTGCTATGAGCTGGTATATCCAGAAGGAGCGAGTGCATTCTCCGGCAGCGGCAGCAGCCGCGGAACTGCCGTGGAACTGCCGGTGGAGGAGCGGCAGCTCCCGGCAGTGACTGCCGGCGGTGGAGCGGCAGCTGCCGGCGGAGCAGCGGAACTGCCGCGGAACTGCCGGTGGAGGAGCGGCAGTCGCGGGACTGCCGGTGGAGGAGCCGCAGTCAACTTATTTTTTCCGCCGTTAAAGTATAGTTTTGGACCATGACGGAGGCGCGCCGACTCAGTAGACCTTGAGGCCAAGGAGTCGCGCCCGAGCGCCTCCAGGCGCGAGTACCCGCGACGACCGGCCGATGGTCTACTAGTCGACTAAGCGCCGTCCGAGTTATGTACCGATAGGCACAGAATCGTAAATAATATTGGTGGGGACTGCGTTACACAAACGCAGCACACTCCCAAAGCTGGCGCCGCCGGCAGCTCCGCGGAAGCTGCCGCTGCCGGAAAATGCACTCGCTGTCCCTCGGTATATCTGCAATTTTTGAATAGCCAAAGTATAAAATACACGCACCAAGAAATGGGCACCGAGAGACAGTGTAGTGGCTCAGTAAACTTAGCCTGGTAAACCCTCCCTCCGGAAATCTCATTTCTATTTGATTCCAGGAGTGAGTCTGGCCTGAAGGCTTGTATGGGCGTTTCTAGCGCATTACCAAAAAAACGAGCCTATCAGCGTCGTCGCTCATCGTTCTGTGATTGACAGCAAAAGTTGGCCAATCAGGTGGCGAGTTCGAGTGAGCCCGAATGGACCCGAGTGCAGCCTGAGTGCAGCCGACCAAACACGAACGGCAGCCATTGTTTCTGTGGGCAGTTTTCTCCGCTGTTTTAGAACTTCAAAAAGCTCTCAAACTTCTTTTTTGAGGCACGGAATTTACTTATAAGATATCGTTTGGATAGAATTTTGTTGTTTAACTTCATATATGTGGTCAATTAAAATTAAAAAATTCAGAGAACCGTCAGGGGCGGGCAGTGACACGCATGTATCCGAATAAGGCAACCTATTTTGGGCATGGCCATCTCAAAAGTCCCGTTGCGTCACATTAGTCGCGGAGGTGGTAAAAATGCACTGCAATTGGCTGAAGGGGAAAAACGATCATTGGCTGAAGGGGTTGTCAGTCAACGGTATTACTCCCGCCCAACTCCAGCCCACAGCCACTATTGCAGAATGGGCGATCAGGCCAGACTCACTCCTGGAATCAAATGGAAATGAGATTTCCGGAGGGAGGGTTTACCAGGCTACAGTAAACTAGGATACCAGGTAAACCAAGAACCTAGCATCAGTCTAAACAATATACTATCAAAATAATAATCTGTGCATTAAAACTTTAGGATACCAGGTAAACAAAAGTATTCAAAAGTAGCAGATATACAAGCTCATAGCGCGTCACTTCCTGCCGCGCTATGAGCTTGTAGATCTGCAAATCGTTGAATATATATATTGTTAACTAAAATCTTTGCTTCTGTGGGTCCCTGGAACAAAATATTTTGAGATGGGGGTCTGCGGCCAAATACATTTTGGGGGTCCTTGACATGAAAAAGTTTGAGAACCACTGATATAAGTTTATATATACTCACGGCCCACCATTGGGCCTCGGCCCACATGTTGGTGAAGCACTGCTGTAACCCATAGTCCTGGGAATGCGGGCATTAATCTGTGGCATGATCATGTTTGATATAGAAAAGCTTCTATTGAGAAATGAGAGTCGGGGAGAAAAGCAAGAATCCCCAAGTGCAGGCTAGACCCTAGCCTGGAGCTAGAGATGTCACATTTGATATGAGACACACACAGGGAGGGAGACGAAAACACAATAGCAGATCCTGCATTCTGAAATTATGCACCCAAACTAAGGAAAACAAACTTCCTTTAAGAAATCAGAGAGGCAAACTCAACTGAAATGTTTGACCACTTAAGCCCTACAGTCCCTATACTGGGGGGACGAACATCCTGTGAAATAGACGATCTATAAGCTCACAATGCGGCGCAACGCTTTTGTGAGCTTACATACATACGTTTGTACATACAATACATACATTACATACATAAATCAATCCATACATGCTGTACATACAAACAAACAGTACAGACAGACAGAAACACGCACGCGCGCACACGCACACACACACACACACACACACATACATCATGTATAAACTGTAAAGGGGTCTAAAAGTGGTCTGCATCACTGAATGGCCATTTCAGGACTAGACTTAACCTTGTTTTTTGTTTGTGTGGAGGTTGGGCCCAGTCTGAATGACATTGTTAAAGAGGAAGGCAGTTGTAATTATTCCGTTTTACAATTTTACAATGTAGGCATTTAGCAGACGTTCTTATCCAGAGCGACATGGTTTACCTATGATCCCAGATACTATTTCTATGCATTTGATGTATTACCTTGTATTTACCTGCTTACTGTAAATCGCTCTGGATTAAGAGCGTCTGCTAAATGCCTAAATTGTAAATTGACTTAAGCAAGGTAAACACTTACATCAAAGCAGAGAGACAGTGTAGTGCCTCAGTAAAGGATACCAAGTAAACCAAGAACCTAGCATCAGTCTAAACAATATACTATCAAAATAATAATCTGTGCATTGAAACTTTAGGATACCAGGCACACAACGAGCCTAGCATCTGTCCAATGAACATCTAAATTACATTTTAACATTTGTGTAAAAAAAAACAAGCCTAAAGTAGCATTCCACTCTCATGTTGCTCTCAGACATTGTGGAGTCTTCTCTCGAGGTAATTGTCAGAAATCATGGATGCATACAGCTTAGTGCGGTCATGCCCTCCTCCCCCAGTCCCCACAAATCTTTAATTCATGCACTTCATTCAAGTCAATTGCCCACTGTGGGCTCAACAGAGCCCCCCGTAAAGCCCGATTGTCTCCGCCAGGCCGAAGGCGTGGCAGAGACTATGTTTTTGCCCCCGTCCGTCCGTGTGTCTGTGTGTGTGTGTGTGTGTGTGTCCGTCCGTCCGTCCGTCCGTCCGTCCGTCCGTCGGTTAACAGGTTATCCCCGGCACCGTTGGACCGATCGCCATGAAACTGTGCACACACACACTCCCTGGAGGCCAGGACAGAACCATTTTTCACGTTGGCCTATTACATTTTTGGCTATTACTCCTACAGATTTTGTCCAAACATCACGCAAATCTGTACACATTATCTCTATAGTCATGTGATCGACACGGATCTGTAGGATTTTTCCTATTCCATCCTGATTGGCTATTGGTGTGTGTGATTGGCTAAGAGTGGCATCCCAAGTTTGCAGGAGTGGTCCGTTTTGAACAAAATGCCTCAAATCGTGAACATTCACGCACATTCCCACTAGGCCAAGGAAGAAATGCCACCATTTTTTAAATCAGCCTCATGGTGGCGCTATAACAGCCCGATTCACATTTTTACCTATAACTGAACCGATTGGCGTGAAACTTTGCACACACACTCCCCAGAGGCCAAGGAAAAACCTCTGCCCTGCATTTTTCACAACTGCCTTTTAGCTAAAGTTCTTTTTTTATATTACTCCTACAGATTTTGTCCAAACATCACGCAAATCGGTCATAACTCTATAGTAATGTGATCAAGACGGATCTATCGGATTGTTCATATTCCATCCTGATTGGCTAAGATTGGCATCTAAAGTTTGCATGTCTGTGCAATAACTTCATCAACATTAATCCCTCAACTTCTACAGATTCCACTCACCTCTATAATGACTGAATTCCAAACATTGCTGGCCCACAATAACCTACCTGACCTGGCGGAGACCTGTGCTCCAAGGAGCACTTTTACAACGGTGTCACGCGCCGAAAACAGCCGACGTACAAGCTCACAACACGTTGCGTCCACAGCGTGTTGTGAGCTTGTAGGTCAGCTATTTTTGGCACGTGACACCGTTGTACGACAGAGTAAAAATGTGTTCTTAACCCATTAAGATCTGAGGCCGATTCTACAAATGCCTTCCAAATCCTAACAGTGTTCTGAAAATGATTCCATGGCACTGGTTCTCAACGTTTTTCATGTCAAGGACCCCCAAAATGATATGTATTTGGCCGCGGACCCTCACCTCAAATTATTTTATTCCAGGGACACCCAAAAGCAAAGATTTAAAAATGTAAAAGATATATATATTCAAAGATTTGCTAAAATTTAGAAAAATAGCAGATCTACAAGCTTTTAATGGGTTAAGCCAATCCCCCCGCCACCCATGGCACCTTGTACATTCCACGTTTACTCCTGTCAAGAAAATGCCAGGGTTGGTGCTCCAAAAACATTGTGACATCATTTAAAATCCTACATGAAAGGCATACTACAATAATTACAGTGAGATCTACTTTAGGGAGCCTAGTTAAGATATCCTCAAACAGTACCTAAGCAGTGTCAGCCAAATTGCCCATAAAGAAAAGCCATGTCACTAAGTACAGCCTAATTTCTACTCTGTAGTACGACGGTGTCACTTTCAGACGAGAATGGCGTTGCGTCACATTCAATGCAATATTTAAATGACAGCAGCACTCTGCAACTCACAACTTACAATTTACAATTTCAATTTACAATTTAGGTATTTAGCAGACCTTATCTTATCTTATCCAGACCAATTTACAAGTGGGAGATGGGAATAAGCAGAGTAAACATGAACTCTAAGTCAATAAACAACAAGGTAAATAGTCACTAGTAGTAGAGTGCAGAGAGAACAGTGTAGTGTCTCAAGGATACCAGCTAAACAATGAACCCAGTATCTGTTTTAAGAACATGTTCTAAATCATATTTTAAATATGTGTGGTCTATAAAAACAAATGTAAGAAACAAAAACATGAGAACTAGTGACCAAGATATATAGAATAGTAGCCATATCTTGGTCAATAACATCAATTGAAAGAAAAAGCGGCCCGGGGGAAGTGATGGAGTGAGGTGGAGTCAGAAGAGGCGAGTCTTCAGACTACTGCGGCAAATTGGGAGTGAGTCTGCAGCAGTTTATTCCACAGTTTGGGAGCCAGGGAGAAGAGTCTGGGACGTGTGTTTCAGGGAAGGTTCGTACAGCAAGCATTCATGTCTGTGTTAGCTGATCTGAGTGAGTGGGAAAGGTTGTAGGGCTGTATCAGGCTTTTGACGGTATGGGGATGCCATGCCTTTGGTTGGCATGTAGGCCAACAAGGGTGTTTTGTCCTCGGTGTGGGCAGCAACCGGGATCCAATGAAGGGAGCGGAAAAAAGGGGAGAGACATGTGAAACTTTTGGCTGGTTCAAGACCAGGTGTGCTGCAGCATTCTGCATGGTTTGGAGGGGCTTATGAGTGCACATGGCGGGAGGCCAGTAAGGAGGGAGTTTACAGTAGTAAAGCTTTGAGATGACTGAGGTCTTGATAAGGAGCTGGGCACAGTGGGCTGACTCCGGCATGGTGATAATCCTTCAGATGTTATTAAGTGTTATTACAGGAGCGATGTGTGCCTTGAAGGACAGCTGACTGTCCAGGACAACAGCCAGGCTCTTGGCAGTTGGAACAGAAGCCACCAGGGAGTTGTCTATGGAAACAGTGAAACCCTGCATGGGGCACAACTTTCATGTCTGGATCCGAACCCAGGCTCCCCGCTCTAATAGAGCGCACATTTGGGAAGGCAAGTTATTTATATTAGAGTTTCATGCAATACCTCTTCTGAACTAATGATGCTACTATACCCGGCCACCAATAATAATAATCTGTGGATGAAG
This sequence comes from Gymnoscopelus braueri, assembly GCF_963280865.1. NCBI lineage: Eukaryota > Metazoa > Chordata > Actinopteri > Myctophiformes > Myctophidae > Gymnoscopelus > Gymnoscopelus braueri. Next base: position 39,439,898 of record NC_137612.1, on the reverse strand, counting down.
ACAAAACAACTCCCAGCAGCAGACGAAATTGGACAAAGAAGATGGAGATGGATCGGGCACACACTACGCAAACCAGTGTCAAACACCACCAGACAGGCTCCGACTTGGAACACTCAAGGGAAGAGAAACAGAGGCCGCCCAAAACACATCTGGTGGCGGGATCTCCAGGCAGACACCAAGAGACTGGGATACACCTGGTCGCAGATAGAAAAGAACGCCAGTGACCGAGAACTCTGGAGGTCCCTTGTCGACGGCCTACTGTATAACCCAGTAGGGGTGTAAGGCGTAAGTAAGTAAGTATACCCGACCATTGGATCAACACATTTCTCAACTGAAGAGCAGGGAGAGCACCACCAAACACCACATTTGTGTTAGTCATAATATAACTAACGCTGATTATAGTATTAACATATTCTACCATACAGACTGGTTGAAATAAGCTTTCATTTACTTTAAAACAGTTATGGATTGCAGCTGCAAGCTTACTGCAACAACCTCCTCTTCCCTGCAGACAAGGCCCATGCTGTAACTGATCCTCAACAAAAACAGAGATGTCTCAATATAATATTTATCTCAAGTATGCATCACTTGAAAATGATGTACAGCAGTTATACGCGAGCCAGGAAACTCTGAAACAGAGAAATGTGTGTGTGGCACTCGTGGAATTAGGAGGGAAAAAAAACAAAAACGTTTGAAATTGTAAAAGGACAGGGGGCGTACATGAGCCATGTACTAACCTGAAACCTCCGCAGTGATTCCCAACAGGTGGCCCAGGGCCCACCGGTGGGCCGCGAGGGTATTGCAAGTGGACCCCCAAATTATTGGTAAAACACTTAATATTTTAATGATAATGTGACATGAATAAATGACAATGTGTTTGTGATACCAATAAATAGGAACTTAAAGTATATTACATTAAACGGACAAATTGATATGTATTTGGCCAAAGACACCCATTTGAAAATACCAGAGATGATAAGATAAGATTTGCGTTCAAATTATTCCAAATCCTTGTGTGAGCTTATATACCGGCTATTTTCAAATATCTCAAGTACTAAACTAAAGTTAAAGTGCCCAAACTGTTCCTCATTTTGCTGGGGCCCCCCCCTGGAAGCCCCTTCAAGGGAAGGGGTGAGAAGCAGTGCTCTAGACGGCAGGGCCCTTCAGGACACGGGGTGAGATAAGGAGGCTTGGAAGACAACGGGCCAATATGGTGCATTGAACAGGCCCCATTGTAAAGTCTGTACAAAAAGACACATTTTCACAACATCTCCTGTTACAGTAGCCTTGTGAACCAGACCAGCCAGCTCCTCACCAGGGTACAGTTACCGGTACACTGTCTGCACTGATACTGCTGCAACAAGTACTCTGATCTGTTTTTTTAAGTTTTAGTTTTTTTTTACTAATAACAGCACAATGTAGAAATACTCTGTGTAAATGTCCTGTACTCAAAATTCTACTAAATTCTAGCAAAAGTACAATAGTATTGGCATCAAAATATACCTACAGTAAAAAAGTCAAACTTCTAAGCATCATGACTTGTAGATACGCTAGCAGACTAGCCCAATGGTAAATCCGGCCCTGCTATATGTAGATATCTTAGATTGTTATGTTTCTCCTTGCTCTCCCAATCCCCCCCTTTTTTTCATGGAAAATAACAAAACGATGGGAGTTTGCACGAAAACGAACGTCACCCACTGATTTACACCTGCAAACCTGTGATGTGCCAATAAAAGCGGATTCTGATTCTGCACCGTAGCGTTGTGCCACTGTGCCAAAGCGGCATACACACCTTGCGTCCGACCTCGTTGTTGTGCAGGTTCATGAGCGTGCGGGCGTTCTGCTTGATCTCGCGGGCGTCCACGAACACCTTGGAGAAGCCCAGGCCGTAGCGGATGTCCGCGGAGCAGCCGCCCCACTTCCAGCCCTCCTCCTGGTTGTAGAAGCCCTGCTTGTCCTTGTCACACCCGCACCCACTCAGGCTGCCCTGGGTGCAGGCCGCCGTGATGGCGTGGGCCACACCCGCCGCGATGATGGCGTAGGTGAACGCAGCCTCCTTGCTACCTGCGACAGAGAGAGACAGAGAGAGAAAAAAGGAAGGGAAGACGTTTTTAAACACCTTTGCTGACATAATACAGCAGTGGTTGTCAAACATTTTGAAGGCAAGTGACCCCAAAATGTATTTGGTCGTGGACCCCCATCTGAAAAGATGTTTGTGCCAGGGACCCCCAGAAGAGAAGATTTGTGTAGGTTGTTTTTGTGCAATGCTTCTACATTTTTCTTTTTTTCCCCCCAGAAAATACCAGATAACAGATCAGCTATTTCCAAATAGCCACAGTATCAATCTGGGAAGATATTCTGTAGTGCCAACGTGTTATTGTTGTTTTTTTGTTTTTTTCACGTCGCCATAGACCTTGTTAAAATTGTCTGTATACACTGTCTGTATACATCGGCGACATCTCACTGAATCTACCAGTGAAAACCACGTGTCAAACGGAGCTCCATGGTTGTAGTTAGAGCGGTTTACGTTAAACAGTGATATGCGAGGAGAAAAAACTACAAGGAGAAAATTTAGTTTCAGTTTCGTCATTAGAACGAGGGCCGACGCGATCGGCAAAACCGGATCCCAAATAATTCTGTTTCCGGTGTTCAAACCGGAACCGGAAATGGATCAAAAAATTCCGAAAGTGCACCTGGGGTGAAACGCTGCGGCTTTAAATAGGTTCGCGTAGATCTACGCGATTGGCATTCAATGTGTTAAACAGGAACTCGGGTTTGGCTCCTCCCCTTTTTTAGTCGACTTCCTCCCGAGTGCTTCTGTGTTTATTCCTACAAATAACATTACATGTTTAAGACAGTAGTGTGTTTATTCCTACTAAAAACAACATTACATGGTTATGGCAGTGGTGCTGACAGATCATGAGAGATTACCACAGTATAAACTTCTGTTAAAGTGGTAAACAGATTTTTGATCATGTATTAACTCCTTTTGTTGGGGACCTCCTGGAACCCCCTTCAAGGGCCCCCTGGGGGTCCCCGGACGCCACTTTGAGAAGAAGTGATATATAGAACTCCTCTGCCAAGCCTCCTTACATACCTGGCATAACTGCTTCCAAGCCAGTCATAAAAATAGTGCAGATGAGCCAAGTGTGACTGATTCATCACGCTTTCTCTTAGAGGGATTAATGATGACAGGTATGAGCAGCGGTAGGTGAGGGTAGGTCTAAGCCTCTATACAATATAAAGTATTTATGAAGTATAAAGTAAATACAAAGTAACATTAACTAAAGCACATTCATTCATATTATGAGAAAAGCACTGCTAAGGCAGATACATTGAGAGCAAACAATTTATTTTATTTTAATCACTTAAACCCTGTACTTTGTTGGCTGGAGTCCCCCAGGGGCCTAGATGAAGCGCCCCTCCTTTTTTCCCTCTATACACCAAATCACACTTTTCGGCAAAGGTTTGCTCCAGAAAAGGGACGCTTAGGATTCCTGTGGTTAAAGGAGAATTCCGGACATTTTAAGTGTTATCTTTGATGTGTCGTTACTCACCTACCGACGTAAACAGTGGCATTGTTTATTTCCAGATATTCCCCTGTCGTCATATTTTCAACCTCCTCCGTTGTCATAATGGGAGCGCGTGTCATAGGGAAATTCGTCTATTATAACCGATGCAAAGTTATTTTTTTCTCTACTACTACTCATTGTGGAGTCTGATGATAGTCAAACATGCAGTGAAAGTTCCTGAGAGGCTACCGCTAATGACGAACGAGCTAACGCTAGTTGCTTGTTTCTCAACATGGCAACACCAAGTTGCCAGGTTCTGGGAGAGAAACAAGCAACTAGCGTTAGCTCGTTCGTCATTAGCGGTAGCCTCTCAGGAACTTTCACTGCATGTTTGACTATCATCAGACTCCACAATGAGTAGTAGTAGAGAAAAAAATAACTTTGCATCGGTTATAATAGACGAATTTCCCTATGACACGCGCTCCCATTATGACAACGGAGGAGGTTGAAAATATGACGACAGGGGAATATCTGGAAATAAACAATGCCACTATTTACGTCGGTAGGTGAGTAACGACACATCAAAGATAACACTTAAAATGTCCGGAATTCTCCTTTAAGTTATAAGGGAATGTTTATGCAATGAAAATGTGTTACTTTTTCCCCTTTTTTTTTACTAATAAGGGACGGTAGGTTTAGCGTTTTACGTAGAAAACAGAATAAAAAAATAAATGAAAATAATCTGTTTTCTATTTCAACTTGTATCTATAGGCCTTGTGTAAGTCATTTCGGCTTCTTGCCTCTTCCTGGCACTTTCTACTTTTTTATTATACCATGTATTTTTGTATTGTATTGTAAATGGTGATAATTAAAACATTAAAACATAAACATAAGGGTCATTCTATTGGAGACCTCTAATGTCCGAAGCCGTACAGTATTTCAGTGAGCCAGTGCATGTGCATGGGGGCGGGGTGGGGGAGCGCTTCGTCTATGTTTAGACATCAGTCTGGCTCTTGTCCCAGCTTCCGTCACAACGCGGATCCACCCAGCATGCACCCTGCCTGGGGAGAGGTGAACCCCACTGGAACGCACCCATCCTCCCTGCAACCAGCACACTGATACAACTGATCTGGAACGCACCCATCGTTGCTGTCGGGAAGAAACCTTGTATCTCCGTATTCAAACAGAGCTGTCACACAAAAGTAGTGAAAATAGCAGGCTTACAAGCTCACAACGCGTCACATTATGAGCTTGTAGATCGGCTATTTTCACTATTTTATAATGTCTTACAAATGATAAGAAAAAAGGAACAGTTCTGGACATACAAGGTTTCCACCCGACAGTGACGATATCCTCCCTGATACTAACTGATCTCCACTCTATAAATCAGCTGCTTCAGGTCAAACGGTGTTCTTCATTAAAAAGGAGAAATAGAGATAAGTCTGCAAAGGAGGAAACAATATAAAAAATATATAAAAACTAGCAGCTGGACCTAATTATAACCATCAGTGAGTTGAATTTTAGCAGGTTCCATTTACAGTACCCATGTTCTTGTTGTTTTTATGCAATGTACTTCTAGTATGTTGAAATTGCATGAACGTATTTATTAGTGATTAGATTTTTCTGTATGTCTCTGTTCTCTCCACAGTGAACTTGAACCAAGCCCAAAGTTGCTTCAGTAACGCCAAAGGAGTTGAACGTGAAAATTGGGATTCAGCTGGAGTGGAGTGGAGCGGAGGAAGATCGTACAGGCAGTGTGGTCTGTGGTGAAATTCTTCTAGCACTGAATGCATGAAAACGCATCTCAAGCGGCATCTTACAACCAAACGTGAAGTGCCGAAGGACAAACTACTTGATTGATCTTAACGAGACGAATCAGGCCAAGTCCACGATAAAAAACTCAGTCACACCTGTGGTAAATTAAAGCACATATCATGCGAACGACATGTTTGAGCCTCCGCATTGCAAAAGCCGATAAAGTTCAATTTCTCATTGGCTGTGTGTGTGTTGTTTTTTTTAAATAAAAAAATATCACTTACACTATACATGTTATAGTGTTCCAGTTTAAAACGTGTCTGCTCATTTCTTTGTGCCATCACTTCCAATGTACTTGTTTATCCTGTCTCCTGTATGAGTTCTCCCACCTGATTGGATACATTTAGTATCCTGACCCCGAAAATGTATTTTCTGTTTGTAAAGAGCCTGTTGAAACAAAGAGACTCTTGTTACTGAACAAACACCTCGAGTCTATTAGCAGTGATTACAATCGGAATATAGAGCTATTTTACACTTACTTTAACAAAAGAAAAGAATTTACTGCACCTTTAAAAAGCTGTGCAGGGGTATGAGATTAAAAAGAAACAATGAGTGCGTTATGACGGAAAGGCATGGGGAGCTTCTGTGAATTACTGACTTAAACCACTTAAACCCTATATGGTTAAGCGAGTTCCTCAGGGCTCTATACTAGTGTCTTTTCTGTTTTCTGTTATTGTGGGGAAAGCTTTATCTGAAAGTAACCGATCGTCAAGCTTGACGATCGCCTATGTTCTTTCTTTTTTGTGGGGAAAGCTTTCAAAACCTTTCCCCACAAGACGGATGCTGGGGTTTAAGCGGTTAACTGTGATTCCTCATTAGAACGCTTCCCCTGCCAAAGCTGCACCGACAGACAGGAGCTACATTTATAAAGCAGCTACCTACCAACCTGCCTGTCTGGACTTGAAGCATTTCTGCTTTTAGGGGGAAAAGTATTTTATGAATACATGAAGGTACTTTTCACTGAACTTACTAGGATCTTTGACAAGATTAAAAAAAAATATCGTCGCTGTCGGGCAGAAACCTCTTATCTCCATATTCTAACTTGTTGTGTTTTTTTCGTAAATGAATGCCCTACTTGATCGTACTGCGGCGTCACACAAAAGCATCAAAAGTAGCAGATCTGATTTCGAGCTTGTAGATCTGCTACTTTTGCTATTTTTGCAATTGAATCCTGAAAAGTAACAGTTTTGGACATATGAGGTTTCCACCCGACAGAGACGATATCAGCATTATGGTGAGAAAGGCCCAGTAGGAATGGGAGGCCTGTTAAAGGACTAATCCTGAATACACAATGATGAGATATTGGATTTCTCAATTACTTTTAAGTTAACTACTTAAACCTAGATTTACAGTAGTTACCCGAAGTGCCCCAGGGCTATATACTAGGCCCACTCCTGTTTTCACTTGTTGAAAATAGCTGATCTACAAGCTCACAGTGTTGTTAACCGAATGTTAGCCCCAGGAAAATACCCAGGAGCAAATAAAAAAAGATAAATAAAACATGGCTTATAATAGACAACAACTAGACAAAGCAAATAATGTTGCTTGTATAACATCAACTTGTTGACTGTACTTGCTACTCGCACATCTTAACATAATGGTCTCCAGGTAATGAGATTTAAGTCCATGTAAGTGCATGGTTCTGGCAATGTGTGATATGAGTTCTTCTTCTCACTAGAGCAGTGGTTCTCAAACTTTTCAAGACGCGAAAATAATCGTAGGAATTGTAGGAGCTGGGGCATAAAATTTGGTTTGACTAGGTTCCACAAAAGAATATTGTGAAAATAACCGATCTAGTACTTGCTCACAAGGCCTCGCATTGCAAAGCGTTAGATTGCCTATTTTCCAAAAACATTATAGTATAGCTTGTTGATTACTTTTGATGCAATGGCAATTTTATTTCAGAGGTATCCACTTTCTGCAGATACCCTGTATACAGTGTATACACTTATATTGTGTATTGTTTTTTTTTTACTGTTGAGTGAGAAAACAATGTTTCACATTAAGCAAAACATCTCGGGACCCCCAAATATCATTTGGGGAGCCCCCCTGGGGGTCCCGACCCACAGTTTGAGAAACCCTGCACTAGAGGTACAGTAAGTGTGTGGAATGGATGGTGCTGAAGGTAAAGGATGATCTGCTGATCATTCATTTGTGTCATTTGAGTATCCATGGCCTCCAGCTTTATTCCACTCACAGTGCAGGATGTCTCTGTCTCATTTATCACCAAGAACACCTTCAGTCAATGTCAAAAGCTCTGACCTGATTAAAAAGGAAAAAAATACCTTTCAATAGCACGTTTTTTCAGCAATAGTTTTGCTTTAGCGCTATATATACTTCCCCAAATGAGGAAGAGATCAAATTGTAGATCTACAAGCTCCACAACTTGTCACAAGCTTAGATCTGCTATTTGTTACCATTTTCAACACTTTTCGCCCCTAGTGACAGGCGATGTACAAAGTTACTTTCCACCACTGATGGGATTAGGGTTGGGATCCGGAACCAGAGGAACTGGATCCAACATTGAGGAACCGAATCGGTTCGATCACATTTAGAACCTTCCGGAACTGGTTTTATCACACTGTCAGTGCTGGTATGTGGACTTTACATCTGCTATACAATTACAATACCGGTTCCCAAACTTGTTTTATTTCACGGACCACCATAACTCTGAGAGTGTACAAAGGTTCCATTTGTACACTCTTGGAGTTACAGACCTGTAAGGGTCCATTTGGAATCCAGAGGTCCCTGGACCCCACTTTGAGAACCACTACAATAATATGCATGCGATACTGTGTGCATTGTTGAATTTGTCTTTATCAAAAATGATAATGACAGCCAAAATCATATATATTTTCTATAGGAATCTTTAAAGGGAACCATGAAGGAATGGGACCGTTAAAGAGAGAACGTCAAGGAACCGGAATCGTTTAAAAATCCTAAAGGATCCCATTAAACCCTATAGATGGGACCATAAACTAGAATGGAGCATTGTGACATACCCACTTTCAGTTCTTTCCCGAAGACGGTCCTCTCCCCCAGCGCCGAGCAGTTCCAGCGGCCGTGTTTGAACTGGAACTGGCACTCGTTGATGGCCATCTGCGCTCCTTCCCCGATCACGATGATGGCGTCCGGTCGACTCTGACAGATCGTCCTCTGGCGTGGGGCCAGGCCCGGGATCTTGTTGCAGATGATACTGGCTCCCAACGCCACCACGGACGACAGACCCCTGGCATGGGATGACCCATGGAATAAAGCAAAATAAATGAAGTCTCACGACTGATGAACCATTTTGTTAGGCCAAGTCCTATAATCTGTGATTTGTGAAACAGTGGCACTATGTAACTTATGTAACTTTCTTTTATGAATAAAATGTCATTTTGTCCAATCTGTATGGTAGAGTATGTTAATACAATATAACTTGTACAATTGGGGTGGTTGTATTTTGTCTTAATGCTCTTCTATTGAGACATTTATATGGTGTCAAAGGTCATGTCACCTAGACACAGGATCGGACTCAAATTTTGACCAAGCAGGCAGGCTCTATTAGCTCAATAAACAGTAAAAAAGTCAACACGCAAGAAACCGGGTTCAAATCCGGGGTAGAAGAGCAAAGTTACATAGTGCTGCTTAAACAATTAACACAGTATGTAAAGTGATGCTGTTTAAGTATTATCTTTTTTTCCCCCTAATATGTTTGTAATTTTTTCTTTCTTTTTTGTAACATACATTACACACACTATCACACACATTTACACACCCTCACTTACACACACATACCCTTGCACTTGCCTAGTTATCGAAAAGAAAAAGATAAATAAATCAAATAAACATTAAATGAGAAACAAAACACATTGTTTAAGTATTATCATTCTAAACCTATGTTGCTGCTGTTCTACATACAGCCAACCAGTTGAAGAAATCACAGATTGAGGCTTTAACCTATGACATATCTGACAACATTCATGTTTATGGAAGATGCTTCTGAACATGTATTCTATTGCTAGTTTGACCACTTCAAACACTCTTTCATCTTAAAATAACCAAAAATAGCAGCTCTACAAGCTCACAACATGTTGCAGCGCAAGTGCAGCTTGTAGATCTGCTATTTTCGGTGCATGACATGATTCCATAGAAGACATGCTGGCTTCTATGGAATCCATAAGACAGAAATCAGTCATGGCGACTGAGAACATTAATCCATGTGGATGAACACCAAGTTCAGTTCATTCTCAACCTTTAGCATTCCAAGGACCCCAAATTTGTTAGGCATTAGGGCCACGGACCACCATCTGACACGTGACACAACACTCTACACTGTAAAATTGGTGTTTATTTAACTCTGAACCAAATGGACCTGTGAGGGTTGATTTGGTTCCATTTGTACACCTGCATGGATGAAGAGAAAACTATCAATTATTGTCTTATAGCTTTTATTCTATCGAGTATTTTTTTGATAATCAAGAAATATGTTCTGCTATTTTGACAAATTTTTACTTTTTTTTTTTTTACTTTTCACTTATGAAATGTCCAAAATAGGGAAGGATTATTCATCGATTATTGTAATAAGTTATTGATTTATTTTTAAAACAAGGTTTATGTTCAGTTTTCACATAACCTTAGCCCTATAACCTACAATTAAGGAATTAAGTGAACAATTATACATTTTACACAATGAATTAACAATACCTACATTACCTCAAGTACAAATTTGCCAGAGCAACTTTCACTTAGTAGTTTTAGTAATATTTGACCAGAAATATCCTTGATATGAAAATATTTGAGAACCACACTGTTCATTAGGCTACACACTTGGCACAGTCCCTGTTTTACTGATCAATAGCACTATTGATCAGTTGATTAAGAAAAGGAAAAGGGGCCAATCAGAGCATAGAATCCTGAGTGTTCATTTAACACTCCCTTGGGTCGTGGTTCCATGCTTAGAGTTAAATTAACCATGTTACTGTGTAGTGTCAGATATAGGCTGAGTTGCAATTACAAACATTTGCCCCTTAAAGATTTTCCAAACAATTAATAAAAAAATAACTGGAGAGCATCACATTTGAGTTTTACAGCAATTTATCATTTACCTCAATTCAAAATAATAATAACAATTAAAAGAAAGTTTGGATGGGTCTATTACAGTGGTTCCCAGACTTTTTAGCTCAAGACCCAACAGAGAAATGTGAGGGACCCAAACCAGTGAAAATAGCAGATCTACAAGCACACAAGTTGCAAGTTTGTAGATCGGCTATTTTCACTACTTCTCAAACATTTGTTTTCTAATTTATGGAATTTCTTAAGATTAGTTTTTGTTAAGACATTATTTTGAAAAATTATTGAAATTGTTAACAATTCATGAAAAAAAAGCTTTTTTAATGTTTTGAAATAACAATTATTAAAAACTAAATGTATAGGAAACAAAAAATAAAAGGATATATATATATATTTACTAGTGACCCATAAAGATGTGTCCGCAACCCACAAATGAGTCCCGACCCACTGTTTGGGAAACAGTGCTCCATTATAGACAATTATTAAGCAGTCAACTTTACTTACCCGATTTTCAAATATACAATTCCAAGGCAAAGGAAGAAATGGAAAATCCACCGTCGCGTCTTCCTACTCATGGCTGAAGTGAAGTTTTTTTGTATTATTTAACTACGAGATGTTGTTGGACTCGATGTCCAGCTGCTGCAGGTCACTGTCGGAGCAGCTGTTCCAGGTGTGTCCAGATGTGAAGATGAGGATGATGATGATGAAGAAGAAGAGGATGATGTCCCCAGGACAAAAGCTGCAAAGTTTGTCTCAATCTCATTGGGTCTATTTTGTCGGCAGAATAATAATCCGTCCGGTGCAGTTATCATTAGAAGGCTTCAGCTGTCTGTTCTCAGGTATATTCTGGAGCCCTCAGGTCTTTTTTTCTATACTTTTTCCTTTCTATCAGGGCGTGTTCCACACAAAAAAAAGAAAGACAAATTCACCCTAAAGGTATAATGCTCCGATCGCACAAAAACAAGTGCATCATAAAGATAGATGACACATATAGATTATGATTGAAATGAATGCACTTTGCCGCGCACCTCAATCAAACTACACTACTACACAAGTCAGATCGGCTTCCATTAATCCCCCTGATCTTGTAGATCTTCTCTCAGGACCTCCTGTGTTGATGTGGAGTGTGTTACGTTCCGTTAATAAACAGTAGCAGTGCTGCTATGATGTGCAACACACAGCTACCTACCGCCAGGTTTTATCTGTTCTGATAGGAACGCTCCTCCCACGGGGACAGATCCTAGATCACTGAGAGAGAGGGTACAACTTGGAACCATGATGGACCCAAATGGTCTATTTGGTTACAGTGGTGTGAATTAACCAAGTACATTTACTCAAGTACTGTACTGAGGTACAATTTTGAGGTTCTTTTTACTTTACTTGAGTATTTTAAATTTTCAGTACTTTTACTTCTACTGCACTGCATCTTAAAGACAAATATTGTAGTTTGACTCCACTATTATTTGAAAACTTTTAGTTACTAGTTACTTTTTGTAGATTTTGATGACAAACATTTACCACTCCAGCCCTATATACATTTCAGCCATTTGAAAATAGCAGATCTACAAGCTTGTGGCATCTGTCAATACTTTTGTCCTTTTACTCAAGTACATTTTTAACTCCTTGTAACTGAGTAGGCTACTTCTACATTGCAGTATTGATACTTTTACTGAAGTGAAAAATGTGAGTAATGCGAGTAATTTTTCCACAATTGTTTGGTTACATATTGTACCCTCTCAGTTAGTTTGCAAAATTGATAGATTAGCCTATCACAAAAATAAAAAAAGTTAAGTCCCTCAGATATGTATTTGTAAATTCGATGCACAAATGTTGCATGGCATTCCTCAATGAAGAGGTTGATTTCAAGATCCGCGTGTTTGTTTGAAAGGTTGCGTTAATAAACATCAATTATATCGCCAACAATTGTGCAATAATTGAGCTGGTTTGAGATTAAATCCAATAGTCTCTACAAAACAGCCAAGATGGCTGCCTAATGGCGCCATCTCCTGGTGGAAGTGTGTGACTATCATGGTAAGGGCTGTTGATGCCGAATTGATTACCAATTAACTTTTTGAACTTCCAAATGATTATTGCAATTGAAACACCACAAGTTGACAATTATTAAATGGATATAGGTTATCTGCTCAGGTTTAATCCTTCGTAAAACATTAAACACACATACAGAGAACGAATGCCATAGAAATAGTATTTTATTATCTAGTTTGACAATCATAACTGATAAATATAAAAGAAATACATCTAGGTATGATTCATACCGTATGAATAACACTTTCATAAATTGTTAAAGTGCAGCTACAATTTACTAAAACAAGGCATTTAAATGATACAGTAACTGTACATGAGCTATCATCACATAAAAATGTATCAAATCGGTGCAGATGTGTGCTCGCCTGGCCAATACAGATACCAGCTTTTTAGGCAGTATACTGGTATCGTCTCCATTTACAACTCCATTTTTCATTATTATTAAGATGGAAATCAAACACAAGGTCATAAGCTTTTATAAAACATTTGCCAAAATAGTTAAATGATCTATGACACTGGCACAAGTAGGGCATTAATTTACGAAAAAACACAAACATTTAGAATATGGACATTGGAGGTTTCTGCCTGACAGCGACGATATATATTTAAGTGATGTGACCAGGGTGCCTAGTTGGACTGCGAAAGACCTAAAATACTAAATAGGTTAAACTGGTTCAGGTAGTGACATGCAACAAGTGGTTGGCTATTTCACAGTTCAAACATCAGCCAAACTGCATCATTGAGGTACAAACAGGAGGTGGTTATTCTTGACAGTGACCTAACACTGCTGTCCCCTAAACCACACTTTGACAAGAAACCTGAGTCAAATCACTACTAATCCTCAATTAAAATAACCAAAACTGCAGTCTGGCAGATTTCTAAAACCCCTTTTCAAGAGGATTTGTATACAAACACTGTGAATGCCTAAAACGGTGACTTGGCCGAGCTGTCTTTCACCTAATACTTAAGTAGGAAGTATTACTACAAGAACTGGAATTTTCTTGGGACTTCTTGATTCCCCTTTAGGCTCACAGTGGGAACCAGGGCTGCATCTTTTAAAACCAACATTACATATCAGATCAAATAGATGCTATAGAGCTCCACAGGGAAGGCAATAAATTGTATAGTTATCTTCAGAACAGGGCAAAATCACTACCCCACAACTATACAAACTACTACCTCACACCGCATGAGCACATTTATAGTATGCTTATCACCAGAAAGCGATAGGTATGACACTCTTCGATCTCACCACGACGCTCCGCCACAAAATGCTGGACACCGATAGCGGCATCTTTACCATAGAAATAAATGCATGGCAGAAAGGCTCTGGCAGCTTTCTGTGGACACAGGCCCTTTACAGATCAGCGGGCTCACAAAGATTGTCAATGTTTTGTCATTAAACACAACAGTAAAATTATACCTCCATTTGAGAAACTAATGGAGGTATAATCCGTCGAATGGACACGTGAAGCAGGGAGGACCCAGAAGTTGTCATTGACACTTTGAGAAAGATAGAAGGTTGAATAGTTATCTCCCAGTGTGGGTGTGACCCTAAAACTATACAACCTACTACCTCATCCCACAGCGTCGCAAACCCGGCCGGTCGCTTTCACCAAACGCCTCTGTCCACTTCATGTGGAGAGCTCCAAAACTTCTGACGACCACCGACGGCTGAGGCCCTAACTAAACTATGGAGAGAAAAAAAATGTGTTAGTTTGATTATTATGCAAGCAAAATCTTAGGCCTGTCATGATTATCCGCCATCATGTTTTTTAACATTAACCACGCAAATCTACAAGCTTACAAGTTACAACACGTCTTGTAGACGAGCTTGTAGATTGGCTATTTTAGGCAAAGAAATTTGGTGTAGAGGGGGGAAAAGCAGACTAAGTAAAGAGCCAAAGATTAAGTTTACCTAGTAGTGTTTTCTTTTTAAGTGGCTAAATGTCTGAAAATCCACACTAACACGAGTCGAACATATTAACAGTAAAGATAATGTGTAAACCAGACAAAAAAGAAACATGCATTTACACAACACTGATGATAGTGCTCATCTGCAACACAAGTTTATACAATATGTATTGGGGGTCCCTGCTTCATCTCTCTCTCTCTGAAAAAATGTTGAAGACCCCTGCCCCAGATTTTATTACTAAATTAACTCGCGTGAGGGAACGACGCAGAACCCTATTGGGACTTGGTGAATTGCAGGTGTCCGACACGCTCAAGTACACACCGTACGTGTGGGGTTGCCAACCGTCCCTTGAAATACGGAATCGTCCCTTATTTGGAAACTTAAAGACGTGTCCCTTATTGAACTGATAAGGGACACGCTTTGTTCCTTATTTTGGGGAATCAATCAACAATGACACATCTTACAAACAACATATAAATATATACTATAATACAGGTTGTTAACCACATAACCCTCTGAGTTGTCTCTCTCTGTACTTGGACCGATTGTATCCGTCTACACTCGACACCAAATGCCTTTGCCAAAAATAGCTGATATTTTTGGCTGATGTTCCCCCCTGAATATGGATGCTGGGGTTCAAGTGCTTAATATATAATATACAAAAACTGTACATATATACGGTGAGATTTTATCTCTTCCTGGGCGTCCCTAATTTGTCTTGGAAATAAGGGACGAGCATGTAACGTGCAGCTAGTGACATCTTTTGTTGAAGTGCTCGGTCAAGACACAACTGGACGCAAAGCTCACAGGAAAATCACTGACCCCCAATGAAGTCACAATAATTAATTATTAGTAATAATTAACACACAGCAGAGCTACAAATTAGAATGAATGGGAGTGTTGTTGACTGTTATGGCAGTGGTTCTCAAAGTGGGGTCCTGGGGACCCTCAGAGGACCTTGGAGGGTTTCCAAATGGACCCTTACAGGTCTGTAACTCTGAGAGTGTACAAATGGTACAGGTCTGTAACTCTGAGAGTGTATAAATGGAACCAAATGGACCCTTACAGATCTGTAACTCTGAGTGTACAAAATGGAAGCAAATGAACCCCTAAGGGTTCCATTTTGTACACTCTCAGAGCTATTGGGGGTCTTTAAAATTAAGCAGTTTGAGAACCACTGCAATGATATGGAATATGAGCCATTCTGGGGCTACAGCCTGTTAGCTATAGCTTTGTGTTCGTCAAGTCAACAGCGAGCGACCATGGACACACACACATACAATATGAGCTCTAAATGCCGCAGATACGCGTTAAATCTGACTTTAATCTGGTCCTGGCCGTTTATAAGCAGCATTTAATGTGTCTTAACTTGCGTTAGCTAGCCTAGCCGGGGAGGCTAACGACATTAGCATGAATGCAGCATGTTGGCAGTGTTGCCAGGTTTTGAGAGAGGAATAAGAAACCAGGTCTAGGAAAATAAGCCCAAAAGAAGCAACTTAGGCCACATGATCACTTTAAACCTACATGCATCGGCTATTTGAAAATGGCCGATCTACAAGATTGTAGATCTGCTATTTTCAAAAACTCTTGCAATAAAAAGTGGAATATTTGGAATGTTCTAATAAACATTCTAACAACACAAATGCTCCTCCCTGACTGGCACAAAACATTTATGACAACATTTGAGAACCACTGACTTAAATAATAATTTAACATTTTGGAAGCAAGCCTAAATAAGCAAGTATACTTTAGAAACAAGCCCCCAAAAACCTGCAACCTGCAACTAACAAGCAACTTTACAGAAAAAGAAGCCCCGCGTATAATAAGCCGACATGGCAACACTGGTTCCAGGCGCTGCTTTCTTTGTGGGGGGGGGGCGCAGAATGACGCAGTGATGCTGCTGCTGCAACACACACACACACACACACACTAATACGTGTTGTGCTCACTATTGTTTCCCCGTGTTTACATGTGAACCGTTAAAATGATGTTTAAAAGAATGAACCCACCTTACGGTGTGTCGTGTCGGAATGTCCTTCTTCTTCTTCTTCTACTGTCCGCAGCGTTCTTCTTCTGTGGTAATAATTCGAGACACATCATCATAGAGTTGGAGGAGGGAGGCGTATCGTATTACTGCCATCTACTGATCTGGGAGCAGTGGTGGAAGAAGTACTCCAATTTTTTTACTAAATAGATCAAATAAAATACCTTGACTTTTTTTTCTTTTTTAAATATTAATGTTCATTACATTTGTGTGTTGCCAATGATTTGGCAAAAAGCATATCACAAGACACTAGAAAGCCATTTGTGCCAGATGCTTTTTCTGCCATTTGGCATCATGTGATGAATGGGTCAGATTTTTCAGATCCCATTCCAATTGGCTATGAGTCACTGCCTTCTAAGATTTGTTGGCCCTGGGTAGGCAACCTGGCCTGGCGGAGACATGTGGCACGCACTTTTCTAGCTCTCTTTTATAATAATAATAATGATAATGAATTGCATTTTTATGGCGCTTTTCTAAGTACTCAAACTTACTCAAAGCGCTTTACAATCAGGCCAGGATTTATAGGAGTTGAGGCCCGTGGGCTAGAGTAATTTTCGAGGCGCGCGCGCCTTGTTTTTCTTTTTAATTCGGTTATTTCGGTCCAAAAAAATGTACTCCTTGAAGTGGAGTAGTATACATATCAATTTGATCATAAAAACAAACAAAAAAATAATATATATATATATTATTATTATTTTTAATTTATTTTTTTGAGGCCCCCCCAGTTGGGGGCCCGTGGGCTGCAGCCCACCCTAGTCCAACGGTAAGTCCGGCCCTGTTTACAATTCATTAATTAATTCATTCATTCATACAGGGGGTGGGACATTTTCTCTCCATTCCATTCTACTTTCAGGTTCAAGCT
The DNA here is from genome assembly GCF_963280865.1 of Gymnoscopelus braueri. Taxonomy (NCBI): domain Eukaryota; kingdom Metazoa; phylum Chordata; class Actinopteri; order Myctophiformes; family Myctophidae; genus Gymnoscopelus; species Gymnoscopelus braueri. Next base: position 39,422,649 of record NC_137612.1, on the reverse strand, counting down.
GAACAGTTTCTACCTGGCTAGTACCCTCAAACTGTTGAACAAGGCATGAACACTGCCTGCCTGAGGTGGTTAAATTATCAGGTTAACCACTTGAACCCCAGTATCTGTATTCTGTGATAATCTTTCGCTGAAAATAGCTGCGACGTGTTGTGAGCTCATATATCGGCTATTTTCAGCGAAGATATTTAGTGCACCACGATCTGATGCGTTGTGAGCTTGTAGATCGTCCATTTTTATGGGTCACAAGTACATACCCCTTTATTCTTTGGTTTAAAATTCAAATGGTTTTCAAAAGAATTCCATAAAATAATAATAATAATAAAAAAAAAAAGAAATGCTTTTAAGAAGTAGTGAAAATAACAGATCGATCGGCTACTTTCACTAGTGTGGGTCCTGTGGGACCCAAACTAGGTGGTCCACATTTCTCCACAAACCCAGGGTACACATTTCTCTTTTGGGTCTCGAGCTAAAAAGTTTGGGAACCACTGAGTTATATTGTATTAACATACTCTATCATACAGATTTGGAAAAATAAAATGTTATTCACTAAATACAATTGCATAATAAAGCTTTAATGTGCAGACTGCAGACAATAAAACAATAATTACACAGCTTTTTTGTGACTGGCATTTTTATTTGGTATCACCAGACTCCAACCATCCCCTTAAAAAAATTATAATATACAGTTTAAACTAATAACACACTTTACATTCATGTCACTGCAAGGCTTTGAAGAAACATTGTGATGATGGTGTACAATTACAATTACAGTTTAGGAGTGTTTAAATTTATATTCATGAACATTAAATGTGGAACCCGGTGAGTCCTGTCATTGCCACTATTGCTTATTATCAGTATAGTATATTATTATTATCAGTAAGTGTTAAACAGGCCAGACACTATGTACTCTGAGGCATCTCCATCTATGAGGCCTGTTCCATTACTATGAACGAACCAGCAGGGAATATTTACTCCATTCTTCACATCATTCCTATAGTCCTTCTGCCAGCCTCTGTGGACCAATGGAGAAAGAGACATTATATTGACTCAAATATATGAAAAACGGTACATTGCAGCAAAGACAAACGCACAGTTTTACCTATACCACAGCACTATTATTCATATTCATTCAGCCTATAGGAAGAGACTGGCATGTATGTGTACCTGGTCACAGTGAGCTCCTGTCCCTTCACAAACATGGTGGCATCAGGTTTCTCAGGACCGTCCTCTCCGGGACGCAGCTCTCCCACCTCAAACTCAACCCCATGGTAAAACTGACCTGGACGACATTGATTGATTGATTGAATTCATCAAGACATATAAAGACACAATACTATTCAATAACTCATCAATACTAGGAGCAATAAAAAGTATATTTACAGAAAAAACTGCGGGGGGTAATTTATTTTGGCAACCTAGAAGACTGTCCAGTTGGTCCAGTTGGAAATTGCAGGCAGGTTCTCTTTTATGGTGGTTTTGAAGGAGGGCAGGGAATCGCACTTTTTGATGGCTGGTGCCACCTGGTGGTAGGGTATTCCACATTTTGGGGGCAAAATAGTACAATGAATTCATCCCCCATGTTTGTGCCAAATCTGGGGGGAAAGAGATCAGTGGAGCTCCCTCTGTGCCCGTGGGCGTTCTCACTCTTTTGAAGTAGTTTGACAGGTACATAGGCACTGGTCCCTTGAGTATCTTGTAGACCAGGCCCAATGCTAGTTGCTGTACTCTGTCCTCTACCCTGAGCCATCCCATAATGAGCAGGGGTTAGTCCTAGGTGTGAGGTCTAGTCTGACTAGTTTGTTTTGAGAGGTCTGTAGTTTTGATTTGAGTGCCTATGAGGTGCATGCATGGACAGCCCACCATTGTAAATAAACTTTTGCTTTTCCAACGTAGAATCATTCTGGCCTTCTGGTTTAGTTCCTATTGGCATGCACTTAAAAGACATTAACACGCTAACCCTAGACTATTGCACAATGTAAACAATTTAAGCATCCAAAGAGCCTACTTAATTCAATAATTTATCATAACCATGTATAATATACTCAAACAGTGGTGTGGTTCTGTACCTAGCAGGCCGTGAACAGATGGGGACAGAAGATGGCTGTCCAGGGTGTAGAAGCCCAGGTAGCTTTGGTGGTATGGGTGGCTCTTCCGGACCCGGTGTAGCAGGACCACAAACGTCACTGAATCTTTTAGACTGACCATCAGGCTGTAGTCTTTGGTCAACAGAAGATCCATACTGGTGGTGGAAAGGAGGTGCCAGGGCAGAGATAACAAAGGTTGTGAGAAGAGCGTGGGAGGAGGAAGGGGCGAGGGAGGATGGAAGAGACAATGGAGAGGGGAGGGAGGCAGGGGAGAAGGGAGTGGTGATACTGCAGGTGTACTCTGGAAGGGTGGGCGGCTGGGATTCAGCCTTGACTATAACCCATTCAACCCGGGAACGCATCTGTGTCACTTTAGATTTCTTTGGGCTATTCAAAAATATTTGTAAAAAGAAAATCGTGAAAATCTGTGCAAATCTTTGAATATATATATACATTTTTTACTCAAATCTTTGCTTCTGGGGGGTCCCTGGAACAAAATGTTTTGAGATGGGGGGGTCCGCGAACAAATACATTCATTTTGGGTGGTCGTTGACATGAAAAAAGTTTGAGAATCACTGATATTACAGCAAAATTTTTCAAAAAGCTGTTAGGATTTAGAAGACATTTGTAGAATCCCCAGAAGGAAAGATTTGAGTTAAAAATGTTTTTAAAAAACATATATATTCAAAGATTTGCACAAACAATTTTTCCGTAGCCCAAACTATAAAATAATGGTTATAGCAAAAAAAAATCTAAAATGACACAGTATGCGTTCCCGGAATGAATATCATATTGTTATTTGTACTTGCATTGTCCCGTCACTGAGTGAGAAGATACTCTCAAAACCAATAACTTACTTGGGTCCTTTGAGGGCAGCTGTATCAGACCACAGGAACTTGATTCGTTTGCCCTCTTGTAACAGTGAGATTTCTTCAGTGGTCACCTGCAGTCTCACCCCGAGGGTCTTGTGAAGGATGCCGAAACGTCCAAAGTAGGTATTGATTTTACCATCGGGAGCAACTTTCTTATCTCCAATAGTCTGACCGTTGACTAAAATACCTACGGAAGCAAAATTGGATTCAGACACACTGAAAACTATATACAATTAAAGAGTCCCCAAACGTAAACTTTCACAACGTACAACTCTATTCAAATCTTGCGATATATTCAGATCTAGGTCAATATTGTGTTCAAATTGTGAAGCCTAAAACAGAAATGGATGTCAGAATAATAATCAGATGTTGTTCAGTGTCCAATGCAGTGTTTTAATCACCTGTGGTTGTGTCTCTAACCAGGTTGAAGATGGTGCCTGGTGCGTCGTTGATATTGAAGCACAGTGAATCATCTCTCTTTGGAAGCTCTATTATGAAATGAGGATCTCCATCCACTGAAATGATATATAAGGAGAGGCACAGTTAACATTGAACACTCAAAGTCAGCTGCCAATATCTGAAGCTGAGTTATATGCTAACACCAGTGGTGTAAAGTAACTAAGTACATACTCAAGTACTGTACTTAAGTACAAATTTGAGGCCTTTCTTTACTTTACTGGAGTATTTCCAATTTTCAATACTTTTACCTCTACTAGCTTACATCTCAGAGGGAAATATTGTACTTTTTACTCCACTACAATTATTTGGAAACGTTAGTTACTAGTTACTACATTAACCACTTCAGCCCTATATATACTTTGGCTATTTGAAAATAGCCGATCTACAAGCTCACTTTGCGACGCATTGTGATCTGCTATTTTCAAATGATTTGTATACATATTACTTATGAAATGGGACATTCTGCATAATGAGTACTTTTACTTTTGGTACTTTAAGTATATTTTGATGCCCATACTTTTATACTTTTACTCAAATAAAATCTGAATAACGGACTTTTACTTGTAACAGAGTACTTCTTACTACTTACATTGCTGTATTGATACGTTTACTTAAGTAACAAATGTGAGTACTTCTTCCATCACTGGCTAACACTTGGGTATTTACCTAAGTATGAAGAAGGTGGATCTGCTGAAAGGCTTCGTTGATATGATGTTGTTGATATACCTGGTTAGACACAAAATGACAATCAGATTTTTTTAAATGTATACGTCGAAAGCAGAAACCGTTCTTATTCTGTTGGGTGTAAATTGAATGTTTTACTTAGTCTCTCTGCCCTTTGTCGTTGCTCTGTAAAAATAATAGTGAAAAGCTATTAGGCAAGAAGATGACAACGTAGGGATTCAGCAGCTTCAATAGTGTGTTACTGTGTATTACACTTTAGTTTTCTTCCCATTCCTACCCTCAGTCAGTTTGTCAGCGATGAGGGAACCGGTCTCGCCATCCTCAGACCGAGGCTTGGTGACCACCATGGAGGTCAGCGGAGTGACAAAATTGTACAGCAAGGACATTTCCAGAGCCTTGGCTGTGGCATTGCTTTTTTCCTTTGCAGTACCAGTCTTACTGGAACAAAAATAAATTGAAACAAATTTGACGGTTACTGTTTATTCAAACAGTATTGACCATAGACTTCCTACATTCCAAGAAACTGAAGAGCCTCAAGGTCCTGACAGACGGAAGCAACTACAGTAGCTTGAGAGGATTCAAACAGACCTCTGCTCCAGTAGCTGTTGGATGGTGATGTAGGCCCACATACGTTCTGTGAAGTCCCCAAAGATGTACTCCTTCTCTGGGTAGATAACGCTCCAATCTACAGCGGTCGCCATGCCCTGTATCTGGAAGTCTTCCTCAGACTGGAGAAAGAGAAGAGAAGAAACAGCCGTTTTAACTCTAAGACATAATGGTATATTGTACCAAAGTGACTATTTACCTCGTTGTTTATTGACTAGAGTTCATGCGTATACTCTGCTCATTACCATTTCACGTCGCTCTGGATAAGAGCATCTGCTAAATGGCAAAATAGTAAATTTAGGTGTCGTAGGAGTACAGTAAATGGGTGAATGAAGCGTAATGGGAAGGGAGGTGATATATCTACAAATTGACATAATTCCGAGCTTCAGGAGGGCAGTCCCAGAACTTTTCCTTGGAACCCGTGCACCTCCAGATGTCCTGACTCGCCGAACTATAGTTTGGGAAGCCCCAATCTCCCCTACCACTAGGTAGGGGAGTAGGAGGGGTGGGGAGCATAGAGTTATTATCTAGAGAACGGACGGCCCCGCCCCCACCTATTCATTTCAATGAAGTTGCTCACCAGCGCATGAAGCACCCGTAAATACCCTCTTCTTCCGCACAAAATGTGGAAGACTTGAGCACCGAGCAGGCGCACTAGGGTATCAAACGGTAGAAGCACGGACAGTAGCCTTTTGAATGCGGAAGATTTGAACACCAGGCGGCGGCAGCTTCACTAATACGCTGTGGTTCTGGGGACTTGGTGGGGAGCCCCATATCAAGGTGTTTCCCGTTTAAGAGACTTTGAGCTTGTTTTTCTGTAAAGTCACTTGTAAATATTGGTAGTTGCGGGTTTTTTTGGTTTGTTTCTAAAGTGTAGTTGTAGGCTTCCTTCCTAATGTTGTTTTTTCATGTCAAGGACCCCCAGATTAATATGTATTTGTCCACGGAACCTCATCTGAAAATATTTTGGGTTAAAATGTTTCAAAAATATTTGAAATAAGTAAATATTCAAAATTTTAAGGATTATGATTCACCAGGATTCTGGATGGCTTGGTTCCAGGCTTAAAATCATTTGTATAAGTATTTTCCTATTGGAGGAGGAGGCATTTGATTTCAATATCATCCCTCGGGACCAACCAGTAGGAGTCAGCATTTACAAGATTACACAAGTGTGTGTTGAAATCAGGCAATAATAGCCATAATGACCTGGGAGAAAAGGGCAAAAACTGACAGGAAAAACAAAAACAAAAAAGAAATGGATAAGCGATGCTTTTTTCAGCTAAAGTATAAGAGACTACAGCACTCCTCTGTCTCTCTCACCCCCTTGGCGAACACTTCCACCATAAAGTTCTCCACCAGGAAGTTCTCATTGTCACTCAGTCGTCCAGCCACCACAATCTCTGAGCCGTTGAACAGCTGATTGAAGTGGTGGTTGGTCAGATGGTCCACGCTGTTGTCGGGGTAACGCATGTCCACCTCTAAGAGTAGAGTACTGGCCACCTCCTCATAGAAACCCTGGGGGAAATAAAATCATAATAATAATACTCATAATAATAATAACAATAGAAGAAGAAGAAGCATTATTTACATTACATTTTCTAATGGAAATTAAAAGTACATAAAAAACTAAAATGGCAAAAAGTACACAAAAGATGAATTAAAAGCTAAAAACAGTAAAAGTAGTCGTTAGTTAAAAGCATAATGAAACATAGGAGCAATAAAATACGGATTCTGTAAAAGTGTGATTTTAAGATTGATTGATTAGACGCCACAGAGGTCACGAGTCTGATCTCCTATGGGTGATCGTTGCAGAGTTTAGGGACTGAACAAGTATGGTCGGACTTAAAAAGCCCTAAAAGTCCTCAAGCTATGAATGCATGGAATCTCTGTGTGCGCACAAGCGTGTGATTTAATTTCTCATTAGTATTCATCCAGAATGCTGCACCTGACTGTATGTTGTGTTGTTGCCTTCTGCAAATGACTGACATGATTGGCTGTGTAATATCACATAGGCCTACAGTATACGATGTCCTAACATAAATCCTATATCACAGTGGTTCTCAACCTTTCCGGGCTGTGACCCCCCAAAATAATCATATTTGAACTGGGGACCCCCCACCCTGACCAGCACTTGGAATTACAGGAGTTGAGGCATTACATTTAGTTCCACAGATAAATGTTGTGAAAATAGCTGAACTACAAGCTCACAACGCCTCGCAACACGAAAAAAGTGAGTACCACTGCTATATCACCCCCCACACTCCCTTACTGCACCTGGAGTTGGGCGGTTGCATCTGAGGCCTCATAGATTCTGCGGGCCAGTCCCTTGTTTTCTTTGGCCATCACATCCAGAAAGGAGTAATCCACATCATTTCCAAATCCCAGACAGAAGAGAGACATTTTCCCGTCTATAGCTTCACGGACGTTTTCTTGGATTGTTGGGAGGTCGGTAATTCCTGCATGTCCATAATGCACACATACATACAATATAACAAACACAAATATGGACATGTGATCCCTTCCACCCTTCCACCGACAGCACCACAAACATCTTCCACAATGCATTACAGGAGGGTAGCTCGCACACATTTGCAGATTATGGTCAATTTAACACGTAAGCAATAGCCTACATCAGTGCTTCTCAAACTTTTTCATGCCAAGGACCCCCCAAACTGATATGTATTTGGCCACGGACCCCCATCTGAAAATGTTATGTGCCAGGGACCCCCAGAAGAGAAGATTTGTGTTAAAAAATGATCCAAATATTCAAAAATGTCCAATACTTTCAAGATGTCTTCTGGTTTAGAAGGCATTTTGTAGAATTACGGTCTTCCGGGTTCCACCGCAAAATACTCAATTCATTTTTCCCATTGACATTTCCAAAAATATTTATATCAATTAATTTAAGCCTAGAATCAAGCCACCCAGGGTCCTGGTGAATCATGACCATAAAACGTTTGATTCTGTGATTATTTTTTTTTAAACGGCAAAACAAAGGGTATTTATTAAATATAGTATATCATATAATTAAATATAAAATAAAAAAAACACAGAAAAAAACGTTTTATGGTCATGATTCACCAGGACCCTGGATGGCTTGATTCTAGGCTTAAATTAATTGATATAAATATTTTTGGAAATGGGAAAAATGCATTGAGTTTTTCCTGCCGGCACCAGGAAGTGGGCGGGAACTGCGATGCTCTATTTCAAGAGTTGAGCTTACCGCCACTTGGCATTCCATCAGTCATGAAGAGGATCATGTCAAAACTCCTTTCTGGGAGCCTGTTGTCTTGCCTGTCTGTCACCAGCATGTTTACAGCAGCTAATGCTGCATCGTTGATATTGGTCCCTGGAAGGGGAACACACGCGCGCACACACACACACACACACACACACACACACACACACACACACACACACACACACACACACACACACACACACACACACACACACACACACACACACACACACACACACACACACACACACACACACACACTGTCAACAGTGTACAATGATATTCAAATTAATTCGGTAAATTGTGTGTATACCTTTTGCTTACATACTGGGTTGTGCTTTGGGCGGGATGCTGTGATGACAAAGTAACCTTGTGGTTTTTTTTTCTGCATAGTGTAGGCTAGTTGTATAGGTGTATACTATTGTATACTGTTGTTCTTTATTGATGGTGCTTGTGTCATTTTATTTCTTACCTTTGTACTGCTGTATCCCACAGTACTTTCCTTACTCTGTATCTGTAACTCTAACTGCTGTGCTGCCTCTTGGCGACTGACTTTCCCCCGCGGGATCAATATAGGTCTATCTAGTTTAATCGTTATGCCAATTCCCTGTGTATATTCTAGTGCCTTTGTCACTGTTACCCCTCCTACAGTTGGTCCTAGGGAGAGCACAGACAATCATGTATCTCCTCTGATACATGTGACATCAATGCCACTTCTTGTCCCCTGACAGTGATTCTTACATCCACGTTCATGTATTCCTCTGGCGAATGTCAGGGCTTCGGCCACATTTTCCTCGCTGGCCTTAGTGAGAGATTCTTTCCAGAAATCAACCTCATTATCAAACAGGATGATTGCAAAGTAGTCTTCCTCATGCAGGTCCTGGAGGATGGCCAGCAATGCCTCACGTGTCTGCACAGGGTAACAAAAGATCAGAGGTCATGCATAGACATGTACTGTACATAGAATAGCTTTACATCAAGGGTGCGAGCACAACTCTTCTTACGGGGTGCACTGTCTGGAAAAGTTACTTTACAATACATCTCTAGTGTATACATTGGTACCGTACCGCCCCCCCCCCCCCCCCCTTTTTTTTTAGGACTCAGTCAGATGTGCATTAGGGTATTTTGTATAGTGATTTAATATGTTTGTGATTTACTACCTGTACCCCTATATTCGAACGGACTGAGATTATATGTGCTTATGTTATATGTATATTCAAGGACTCTGATGTGTATAATGGATTTTGCTTTGTATGAATTTGTATTGCACCTTTTGTACAAGTTGGTTGGAAGTTGTTGATATCTACACGGACAGGGGAAGTTGTCTTCCCTACGGACACTATAAATGGGACACTTCCGTTGCCCGCAGCATACACCGCTGATGAAGGCTTGACACCGAAATGCGTACGTTGTTCTGTCTGCTCTGCAGTATACCATGCCAACTTATAAAAGTGCCTTAAAGGACAGTTCCGTGAGTGCTGGTATTATCTTGTAGAGATTTATTGTACAATACATAGAATAGCCCACATAATAGACACATTTCCACGCATTTTTTCTCTCACACACTCACCGTCTCACATAGACCTTCTCACCTGTTTGATTTTCTTCCCTCGCATGGATACGCTGATGTCAATTACAAACACCACATTCTTTGGAACTCTGGGCAAGTCAGGAGGTGCAAAGAAGTGGACGAAGTATCCATTCACAATCTAAAGGGGGGGAAGACAAACAGAATATATCGTCTCTGTCGGGTGGAAACCAAAACAGTTAGCAGCAACTATATATTTTATTATATTATTTACATTTTGGACAACCGCTATGCTGCGTAAGAGTTTCAGGACATGCCTTTCAATCATTAAGGGATTTTCATTTCAGACCAAGAACGCTGCAACCTACAGACAGTATGCAAGTCTCTATTCAATTGTTTGCAGACAGATTTTAAGGTTAAACTGTTGTCTTTGTTGACAGCTGACCTGAATGTCCCCTAGATCGGTGGCCCGGTTCACGTCGTACTTAATGACAAAATCTCCATCGATCAGAGTTCCATCACAGCCTGGACACTTCCTCTGCTGCTCCAGTGTTGGTGAGAATGAGATGTGTGCCTGAATGAGGGATACAATACATTCACTTTAGTGTCTAATAGATTAGAAGACAATACAGAAGTGCTGCTTAGGTGTGTGGTTTCCTTCAACAAAGCCAAGGCACACAGTCGTTTTTTGGAAAATCTGTGCCATTGCATGGCAGAGAGCAACCTACGTGTTGCGACCTGCTCTGGTCTTCATCGGGGTAGTAATGATGTGCACTCATTACTAATTAATGTTTTACTACAAAAAGTGCCTTGGATTTATTGAAGGAGACTTGATGTTAATTTAATATGTTATACAATAGGGTAGGGTAGAAGATAAACAAAGCTGAATTTAAAAGATGAATGAAACGAGCTGTCAAAAAAGAACCTCAGGATGGTTTGACAATTAGCCCCCTACCTTTTTGTCTGTGACAGTTTTCTCCACCAGAGGGAGCAGCTCATTGGATAAGAAGGTTCCATAGGCATCAACATATGCAATACCCTGTGGCTCGTAGATATCTACCACAATCTGTGCAAAGTTAGACACAAACATACACACAGTGAGATGGTCTTGCTTTAAGCAGTGTGGGATGTGAACATATATACTGTATTTTATCAAGGAGATCCACCTGAAAGTTGCGGACAAGCTGCTTGGGTTTGACCCGGGTCAGAATCTCATACTGGCCTAGTTTCCTGTTAAGAAGCTCCTCATAGGTCAGAATGAATTTCACATTGCTATTGGCAGCAATGTTCACCGACACAGAGAACTTCTCCATTTTTCTTCCAGAGGCCCTATGAACACAGACAAACCAAAACGAATAAATAACAAAATATCAGGAATCAAGTGACAATGAGCGCGCTCACAGAAAAACAGAGTGTGAGAGAGAGTGATGCAAGTTGATGTTACTGCATCAGACAGTATTATTATTGGAGCGTGCCTCCTGAGCTCCATTACTCTAATAATGCCGCTATCACAGGCCGACAGTTTTACAGTCTATTACAACACCTAATCTAAAAACTGATTATCAACAAATATATATCCACGTACAACCTTGACAGCTGAGCTTAAGGAGATGAACCTTACATGGGGCGAGGCACAGCATGCAGCACAAGAGGCAGATCGTCAAAGCCTAATGTCTCACCTGGGATGAAGAGGATTAAGTAAGTGACTTTCCCAGTGACTTACTTGACCAGTCCAGCAGTCTGTCCTGATGAGACAGCTTCCTCGTACTGCTTCTTGGCTTTCTCCTTCTCCCTGACCGCCCCAACATACATATCACTCTCAATTTCCCTGAAAAGCAAATGAGAAAAGTTAGAAAGCACACAAGGGTTTTGTATGTGGTCGGGGAGATACAGAGGCAGCCATGCAGGGACACACGCACGCACGCACGCACGCACGCACGCACGCACGCACGCACGCACACACACACACGCACACACACATACACACATGCACACACATTAAGAAGAGACAGAGAGATGGCACTGACATGCTGAAGTTGGTGATGAAGGCGGTCTTGGGCAGCTCCACCTCAAAGAAGATTTCCTGTGGGGAGTTGGCATTGTTCACAGCACTGGAGGTCATGACAGTGTGAGCAAAACGAGATGCTACAGTACAGTCCAATGTAACACTGTACACCTCCACCTGAGAGAGAGAGAGAGAGAGAGAGAGAGAGAGAGAGACACACACACACACACACACACACACACACACACACACACACACACACACACACACACAAACAGGAATGTTGATTGATTGAATACTTTATTAACCGTTTGCAAAAAGTACAGAGGTACAGTTATACAATAATGATAAAAGGATAACACAAAATGTTCCATTGTGGTCCTATGTATTAATGTCATCAAGACATATAAAGACACACAATATCATACAAGAAATCATCAATAGGAGCAATATACGTATATTTACTGGGCATCGTGTGACATACTAGCGTCATGTCCAGGGGGTGTACCGTGTACCTGTACATCATGTGACATACTAGTGTCAGGGGGTGTACCGCAATAGGGCCGCAAGGCTTATTTACTTAATTATTACTTACGTACATTATGAGTCGCTACAGGGAGTTAACTACTTCTATTGGTTTCAAAGAAACAGTATTAGCCTTTTGCTCACATGAACAACATTAAGTCAGTTATTCCACATGTACAGCGCAATGAGCTCATTTGGGAGAGTCCGGCTAAAGGACACGTTGGTGTTCTACTGACTGTTCTGTTTTTCCTTTCATCACCAGACTGAGGAAAGGGATATTTATTTCTTACCTCTGCGTTGTTTGTACTTCTTTTCTGCAATAAAAAGATAAAGAGAGACACATCATAATGTGATGGATAAATACAGTATAAGTTAAAAGAAAATACAGATAAGCACAGCATCCAATTTTTAGACATCTTCAGTTAATTATTCAAGTAAGTTCTGTGAATCATCCCATATTTGGTACATTTAAGTTCTTTTGTTGTACCAAACTTCTCATTTCAGAGTAAACAGTGAAATTATGCGATAGTCTATGATGTTAAAAGTTTTCAACTCTGAATTAAATTGGTTGCAAATTAGTTGTCAGGCTTTCTCAAAGTGATGTGAACTTCAAAGTAATGTTAGCAGCAGGGAAATTATGGAATTTGTGTGTGGAAATAATTTCATTGCAGCTACCTTAAGTAACCTGGGGGGGGCACCTTGCGTCTCCTGGAATTCATATACAGAGATATATTAACACCAATGTTACAATTAAATTGAATTAACACAATTAACAAAATGTATCCTGCAAACCCATGCAACACACTCACACACTCTATTCACGCATACACAGAGAAACAGCTAGCCGAGAAGGCATGCTTAAAAGATTAAAGTATATTGAAATAAATTATAATGCTCCATATCTTTTGCTTTTCAGCAGCGTAGACACATGACATCATTGTTTTTCAATGATACAACTGTCAGAAAAATATGCCGACATTGATTTAAAAATAATAATCGATGAGCTCAGAAGTGTTGATTCTCAGAGTTAACGATTCAGATTCGCTAACAATTCTGGTTCTTGATTCCCATCCCTACATGGAACACATGCGGGCCATTAAAGATCCAATGACATCCAAAAATCAACCTTATTTCTTGTAATTCACTGTAGATATATGCAATATCTGCCCTCAATATGACAAAAAAAATGCTTTTTGTTGTTGTATTGAGGGCAGATATTGCATATATCTACAGTAAAGAGGACTAAAGGCAAAGCAGCACTGAGATCTTAAAAAAGAGCCACGCGATGACTGAAAACTGAACTGAGTACTGAACTGCAATTTTAGTTTGCATTTAAATTATTCTGTTCCGTTTATCATTCAATGAAAATGGCTTTATAAGTAAGGTCTGGTTATTATTATTATTATAAATTCAACTACAAAAACAGAAGCAGAAACAGAAGCAGTGATGTTACCTGGATGGCAGCGCCATGGCGGGAGATAACCAAAGCTCCTTGGGCCTCGCTGAGAAGCCAGAGGCAGACACAGCCCCACAGCAGCACAACACTCCTCAACCTAGACATGACTAAACTCCACCAAACACTCACTCACTTCATTGCTGAGAAAAGAGCCCAATGTCCCTGCCCAGGAGGAGGGCTCAATTTAAAGTATTGACCAAAAGACCTGACCTCAGCATCATGAGGCCTGGGGGATGTATGTCACCTCAAAGAGCATTTTGTGCATGCTAACGTTTTACAAGTGTTTGCATAACTATTAATCTTAACTAATTTAACTTGATGGGTTTCTGATGTTTTGTTACATGTTCATGCTTCAAGCTTGGACTCATCAATAAAGTGAATAATAAAAACAAGCAGCCCCAGTACTAATCCAGAAATTAGTATATAGCAGAGTAGATTATCCCTCATTCAACTACAGTACTTATTAGGTTACAACGGTAACACACGTAAACTTGGTATCGGTGTTGTTTATCTACTTGTTGACCAACTGTTTCACTACAAAATGGTCATAATGTCGATGCCATTGCACGTGTGCATGGTCTGTCCTGTCTAGTCACTTTAACTTTAGCTTGCACGCACGCACACGCGCACACAGACACACACACACACACACACGGAGAGAGGTGAGAGCAGCAACTTGTGACCCTGTAGTGACCAGGGGTTTTCAACTGATTATGGACCAGGGACCACCACCCTGACTAAGAATCAACCTGGGGACCACAAAATGGCTTATTTTCTATCATTTACACACCCCATGAAGTGGAGATTTTTTTGTTTTTGTCGCATTCCTGAGCCAATAATTTGATAGCCTCGATCTCCAGGCTTTTATTTCCCTCGTGTTTTGCTCAAAAATAAGAGCCTGGACCAGCCTGTTGACGTTCCTGGAATAGGAAGTGGGTGATTTCCCCAACCAACCAGAGTGCAGTGGGCGTCGCTCCAAATGTTGTGACGTCAGGGCTCTCAATGCTGCTCATTTGGGAGGAGGAGGGGCGCAGGGGCGGGAGCACAGATCGGTGAACCAATGGGATCCGGCGGATTTACCAGATCATTTAGTGCACACGTTTTTCAACTTAAAAATCTTCACTTTCCTACATTACTAAATGCATGGTCAGGGACCACATGCAATACCTTCACGGACCACCAGCGGTCCACAGACCACCAGTTTAAAACCCCTGCAGTAGACTGTGTAGAGCAATGAGGGCTTTGTGTGTTCAGAGCAGCATGTCTGGTTGGCTGGATGCAAACGACAGTCATAACATGAGTGCATGTTTGCTTTTACCATTAGAAACACTTCTATATTCACTAAAATGTGCCGTGAAATATTTAATTTGATCACAACCCGTGCCTACGCACTATTTAAAGTATCACTTTTGCCTGCAATGAACACTAGGCTATCGTAATGATCCTATAATAAATAAATTCACTAACACAAATAAAAACGAAAAAACTAAACAAAAAACTGAAAATATTGCCATGCCAAACAATCTTTTTATTTAGTCACAGTGGTCATAGAGAAGTAAATTTTCATGTACAAATATCAAAAAGTAAGACTAAAGTATCCAATATTGTCAACATTGAAAAAAACAATTAAAAATAATGCACTTTAACATAAGTATATCTACAATACAGCAGCCACAGTCATACTAATGAGTATGTTCATTAGAGATATACTGTGCAAAGTGCAATATTGATGAGTGTATCTGCTGCATCTGCATCAATATTGCACAAATGTGCACTGGATTAGTTTTTAACTCCAGTTCCTCTTGAAGAAAGCTGTTTATGGCACAATACAGACATTTTACCATTCACGTTATACAGTGTATGTGCGTTACGCACACGCAGAAATCAAACTTCTTCAGTTCTTCGCCGTGTGTGTGTGCGTGCTGCTGGCCATCCGGGTTCTTGCGTGTTGTGTCTACTTGCCAAAAACACTGGCTCCAGGGGCCTGGGCAGAAGGCTTGCTTTCTAACACCGTCTCTCCTCCTGATCTTGCATTGCTGAATACAGATGGTGCCACCTTCCCCATGCGCTCTGAACAGAAGGAACAAACAGACAGATGCTTCAACCAAAGGGCATGAACTCCACGACTCCAGAACCAGATGTCATATCACCAGTTGCAGTACAATTAAATTCCCCTGGTAGAAAAACTATAGTGCTTAGGATTCGGAACAGTGGTGTAAGTATTGTGGTACCCTAACTTTTTCATGTCAAGGACCCCCAAATGTATATACATATTTGGCCGCGGACCGCCCATCTGAAAGGTTTTTGTGCCAACGACCCCCAGATGAGAAGATTTATGTTTAAAAAAATCTAAATAATTCATAATTTTTTATATTTTTCAAATATTTTCAAAAATAGCATAGATGCAAGCTCGCGTCGCGGCACAAAGTGATGTGCTTTGAGCTTGTAGATCTGCTATTTTTGAATAGCCAACGTATAAATGGATAAAGTGGTTAAGATGATTGTGATGCTATGTTATCTACTTTTGCTGGGACAAAATTACCGTACATAAAAAAAAAAAAAAAAATTATGTTTTACCGGTATGTATGTACCGTATATATATATATATATATATATATATATATATATATATATATATATATATATATATATATATATATATAGTTAATTGAGTATGGCTTATTAAAGTAGCCAATTAAGTTTAATTCTTTATTAGGCACACATGAGATTGTCCACTAAAACTCATGCTATATAATATACGATAATCCTATACTGTAGCCTATAAATAAAACTAAAATCTGCCCGTTGAGATAGAAAGATCTTTCAATCTTTCAACTAGTACTCCCAATGAAACTGGCACAAGGTGCTTTGATTTCTTATTTTCACGGAAACATGCCGGACGACAGTTACGTTACTAGCAAATACAGAGGGTCATTGGGCCCAACGAGGAAACAGAGCTAAAATGGAACGTCATTATGTGAAATAGTAGAAGACTTAGTTAAAATGAAACAAAACAAAGTTTGTCATCACTATGAGGCACACATACGGGTATTTGGGGGCGTGGCTGTCACTGAAAGTTTTAAATAGGATCTTCTCATTGGTCACTTCTCACCGCCGCGAAGTTATTTTTGTTATGGTTAAAAAACAAACAAACAAAAAATGTCACCGAATTGTAAGAGGGGTAGGATTATTATTCAACGACAGCTGTTATCTGCCCTCTTCCCTATAAAAGGAACGGAAACTCACCCGACAACTCCTGTGCAATCTGGCCCTAAACAAGAGGACATGCTACAGATAACCTTCTAATCCTCCACATGCCCGGCAGTGTTGCCATGTCCGTTTATTATAAGCGACTTTGGGCTTGTGATTGGGCTAGTTGCTTATTTCTCTCACAAAATCTGGCAGCACTGATGCTTGTGCCATCTCCTTGATAAGTGGTCACAGGTCAGTGTTAAAAACACACACACACACACACACACACACACACACACACACACACACACACACACACACACACACACACACACACACACACACACACACACACACACACACACACACACACACACACACACACACACACACACACAGCACCATGAACCTCTTTCTGATGCAGTGTCAAACACACTGCTGCTGGGGTCTTGTCTCCAGGGGCATTAAAAAAAAACACTGTCAAGTGTGTGATATCATTTATAGCACTGTTTTCCAAACAGTGGGTCGGGACCCATGTTTGGGTCGCGGACCAATTTTTATGGATTAAATATATGCTTTATTTTACTTTTTTAATCTTTTGAAATAATATATATTATATATTATTTCAAAAGATTAAAAAAGTAAAATAAAGTTTGGGGTCCCAGGCAAATGTCTAATTTCTTTTTGGGGTCTTGAGCTAAAATGTTTGGGAACCACTGAATTATAGAAAGGAAATGCCCTCACAGATAGAGACACTACTAGGCTACAACATGGCATGACATTATGTCTGTGTCTTTGGGTTTTACTCACCACACTCCACCATGACCTCATAGGTCTTACTCTTGGGCTCGCCCTTCAGTCCAAGCTTACTGCGGGCTCCCTTCAGCTCCTCTGGATTCACCACTGGACGCTTCTTCTTCTTCACCTCTCCAGGCTAATGGAGGGAGGTTAAAGTTAGAGATGTACCAATACAATTTTTTTCCTTCCCGGGACCGATAACTTGTGTATCGGTCGCTGCTGAGTACCGATCCTACACCAGTGTGTAATTTAAAAATAATCTAGGAGAGTGGCTCTCAAAGTTGGGTCCAGGGAGGGATCCTCTCTGGGCTCCTTGAGGGGGTTCCAAATGGACCCTTACAGGTCTGTAACTCTGAGAGTGTGCAATTCCATTTGTACACTCTCAGAGTTACGGGGGTCCTTGAAATTAAAAGGTTTGAGAACCACTGATCTAGGAATAAATCAAAATTCTGTTAATAATTGTTAAAGTGCAGCAACAAGTTAGTAAAAATAATTGTGTAAATAGTATACTAAGAGTATAAAACAGTCGTGCAACATCAACTGAAGCATCCAAAAATGTACTGTAAATGAAATATCCTGTGATAAATTACGGTATCGGAATGGCATGGACTGGCATACTCGCGTGTAGCAGCATTTTAGGCAGTATCGGCAGCTTTTCCGATACTGGTATAGGTATTGTTAAAAAAGTTTCACTTTTCAGATGTTTAGTCTCACATTGAGAACAGCAGAGTTCTGTTCTGTTGTTCCACACGACAATGGTTATGGGTGAATACTATTGACCACTTAAACCCCAACATATGTGTTGTGGGGAAAGCTTTGAACAGAAAATAGCTTGTCGATCTTCTATTTTCAGCGAAAGCTTTACCCCACAATAACGGAAAACAGAAAAGACTTGTATAGAGCCCTGAGGGACTCCGGTAAACCACATAGGGTTTAAGTG
This sequence comes from Gymnoscopelus braueri, assembly GCF_963280865.1. Taxonomy (NCBI): domain Eukaryota; kingdom Metazoa; phylum Chordata; class Actinopteri; order Myctophiformes; family Myctophidae; genus Gymnoscopelus; species Gymnoscopelus braueri. The sequence continues at coordinate 39,404,259 of NC_137612.1, read as the reverse complement.
GTTAAACTAAAAACCTTCCGTAATGAATTCACTTACCTGTGACATGGTGGGGTTTGGTGTGTGGTTAATCCCAGAAACACTCTTATCTGTGTGATAGCGTGGCTTGTTATTCTGGTCCTCTACTCAGGGTCCAAAGCAGCCTGACCATTATATAGCCTTGGTCCAGACCCCCATACTCGTAGTTCGTATCAGTGAGTCAGTCGGACCCCCACCCCCCCCTACCCTCTGTCCTACTCTATGTGTTGTCAGCATGTATTATTAGGTGTGTGACGTGAAGTGAGGCATGGGAATAACGTCTTACCTTATTTCTGATGGGCTTACAAGCCAACAGCTGATAATGCAGGATGCCACACAACAAGGAAACATGATAGCACACAGTTAGTAGACTATGAATGACTGCCACTGACTCACATCTATATGGTGGTCTAGTGATAGGGATTAAGGAAACCCCCTCCCATGGCTTGGATTCTTTTTGGGATCTTGTAAAAAGTATTACATTTGTCAGTGTTTTGGCAGGCCGCTTGGCTAAGTCTGACTCCCCCCACCGAATGACCAGTGGTGGAAGAACTACTCCACAATATAGAAATACTCTGTTAGAAGTCAAAGTCCTGTATCCACATTTTGCTTGAGTAAAAGTACAAAAGTATTGCCAGCAAAATGTTCTTAGTGTAGCAAAAAAGTTTTTTTTAAAAATATATTTAAAAATTTGCGATTTTTTCCCCACGAATTTCAATACATCGCATCGCAGTGCAGAGCTTGAAGATATGCTATTTTTGAATAGCTGAAGTATAGAATAGGGGTTTTGCATTACCAATGAAGATCTTAAAACTAACTAGTAATCTCTCAAAACAGATTCCGCTCACAGCAGAATCTGTCAGCACCACTGCCTTAAACATAATGTAATGTTGTTGTAATGTTGTTGTTAGTAGAAATAAACCATGAATAAACTGAAGCACCCGGGAGGAAGTGGACTAAGAAAGGGGAGGGGCCAAACAAAGTTCCTGTTTCAACACAAAAAAGGAGGTCGTGCCCCGAGAGGCAAAAACTTTTTTTTTAACCGAATGGGATCCCAGATTGACTATAAGTAACTAACTAAAGTTTTCAAATACTTGTAGTGGAGTAAAAGTACAATATCTGCCTCTGAGATGTAGTGGAGTAGAAGTAAAAGTACTTAGTTACTTTCCACCACTGCAAATGAACCTGCCAAAACATGAGACATTGACATGATAGGTGATATAACATATTGGTCGACTCATGTCACATCATAATCTTTATCCACTAAAATGCTCATCCTGGAAGTCACAAATAATGGCATTCCAATCCACAATCAGTGCAGAGGTTCTATTATAAATGTTGCAAATTCACCCAGGTACGTTAAAATAGCACACATTCAGCAGTACACACCAAATGCTCCATTACTGACCTGCACTTTTCAAAATGCCAGGGTGCCAAAGGTTGCATGTCAGTATCATTTTAAAGTAAATTCTTGAACCATGCTCCTAAAATATAACCAGGACGAACCCTGCGTGTAGCAGAGTACTTAGTATAGATGATGACTCAGGATGATGCGTACACATCAATGTATATACTGTAATAGGACTCTATGACAGGGTTTCTCAAAGTGGGTGCCATGACACAAGTCCAGGGGTGCTGCAGAATACTTTGATAATGTTTGATCTGTTGTTTTTGGTGAATGTTTACCCCCAGAATAGGGATGATGGGGTTCAAGTGGTTAAACTAAAGTTACTTTTAATCTGTTACACTAATAAATAATCCCTGTGAAAATATAATATTTTATAAAGTAATTTAAACAAACTGCTTTAACAGTCATTCGGTTAAAGGAGGAGTTCACCCAAAAAATTACTTATTTTCTATCAATTGCACACCCTATGAAGCCTTGAATCCATGGATTCTTTTTTGTTTTTGTCGCATTCCTAAGCTAATAATTTGATTCCCGTCTCCTACCAGCTAATGTATCCGGTAGGAGACACAAAGTAGATTATTTGTGTCTCCTACCGGAAATACACACGGTCATCAAATTATTGTCTTAGGAATGCCACAAAAACAAAAATAAATCCATGAAATCAAGGCTTCATGGGGTGTGTAATTGATAGAAAATAAGATTTCTTTTGGGTGAACTTCTCCTTTAAGCTTGCAGATCTGGCTCACAACAGGTGCTATCCCGACGCGTTGTGAGCTTGTAGATCTGCTATTTTCAAAATAGCAGATCTGCGAGTCGGGAGCCCCGACCAACTTTTCATGGACAGTGAGGTCTACAAACTTACAGTAGCTTGTCCTATGTTATGGAGTTATGTCATAGAGTTATGTAGATCGAATCTCAGCACGTGATCACTGCCGCCCGTCCGAGTCTCACGGGGAATATCCTACATGACTGCTTGTGCACTGCTCGGTATGGGTTAAATACATTAATATACAAACCTCATTCATGGCGATGTGATTGGTATCATAATATGTCATTCATGTAGGCTACAAGCCTACGTGACAAAGATTGTACCGCTACGGATTACATGAAAGACACAGTTGGGCGTGTGTGTGTATGTGTGTGTGAGAGAGAGAGAGGCGTGTGCGTGTGACTTGACAGGCAGCGAGGCGAGGCGAGATAAAGCATGGCTTCCCATGCTTTATTTGGTCGTATTCTGGTTCTCCATGTTGTAAAATCAGGGCGTTTCGAGAATATTTAAGGGCGTGTTATTTAAATGACGCTCGGTTTCAGCCGTGACATTTATCAAGACTCAGACCCAATGTACGCTAGGATTGGCTGTGTAGGATTCGTTGATAAATGTGACTTCGACGTTGGTGTACGGCCGAATATATGGAAAAATATAAGCCGGTTTATACGCTCCGTTCATAAATGAGGGCCACTGTATCTTAGGGGGAAAGATTTACACATTTACATTCCATAATATGACATAAATGTACAGTGCTAAAAAGTAACAATGTAATCCAGGGGTGCCGTGGATGCAAACGTGTTTTACAGGGATGCCCTGAGCCAAAAAAGTTTGAGAACCACTGTTCTATGGCACCACAGTGTGCTTGTGTGTGTGCGTGTGCGCGCGTGCGTGCGTGTACGTATGTGTGTACTACAAAAGTAAGCCCTTCAGGCACAAAGCAGAATGTATCTGCTCTGTGTATGATGAGAACGTGTTGACGTAGGTAACAGGGAAATTACACTCACTTAACTACCTGCATGAGGAGCCTTAAAGGAACCGTGGTGTTATTCAGTCTTGTCTATACTTAAAACACCACAAGTAGCTTTTGTAATCATTAAGCATTATGTTTATGTGAACCATAAACATATGTACCAGGAAAAGAAAATACAAAAAGATAAACCAGTCTGAGAAATGATATGGTTGTGTTGGTCGGTTTACAACACTGAGGTCATGTACTAATAAGTGATTACATGTACTGTACATAATGAGTCAGGTTTAAATGTTTTTTTACAAGACAGACTTATGAGTACATAAAACATGTCTATGGCTGTGACTATACTGTATGTGTTTTTGTATATGTTTTATGTACTGTGCAGTCAAGCCATTTCAGGAGCCCTCATCATTATTCTAGGTGGGAAAACTCTGAGTGCAAACGCCTATAGTGCTTCTGTACTCCTGTACCCAAGTCTTAACTATTTTCTCCCCTTGTCTGCATGTTCTTTAGTACGTGCTTACTTCTACATATTATACCAGAAGTACATACCAATCCTTAAACGTACGTAAACTCACACAAAGAAAATCACAACATTTTTTATTTTGTTGAAAGAATCAGCCTGCTACTTAAAACTCACATTTGATATACTTTATTGCAAAAGCATATATGATAATAATGTATGTCTCATTGTTTGTCAGTTATTTTAATAATCAACCTTATGTATTTGTTTTGCTTTTGTGAAATACTTAAAAGCCCTCTTTGTCCTGGTTGAGCTGTGGGTTAACCATAAAACCGTTCATGACGCTCTACCCTCATTCCTTGAAGCTGCATATCACTTTGTCCTTAAGAAATCACCAAGAACGCAACATTCAAATCATTACAGGCACCATGATCATCACAGTCATAGTTTGCGTCCCCCTCCCTGCACTTTTAAAAGGACAAGTTGAAAAAACAGGCACACACGCATTCACACACGTAGACACACGCACACACACCATTCTCTCCTACATCTGATCCACAGTCACTAACAGTCTAGAGGTCTGTGCTTCTCCCAAATGCTCAACATCTAGTCTCGCGAGCCAGACTGTTGCCTCCGACAATATTCAAATGCTTCCGTCATACAGTCTGAAGCTCTGAAAATGACCAAGCGATGAAGCGGATGTGACGCGTCCTCCCCACTTCCGTTTCGTCTTCACAGTCGGGCAAATTTGGCCTCATATAAATCATAATAATCGAAGCAAATATAGCTTGCTGCTTATCCGTTAACAGAAATGACAAACAGATGACGGCTTCTGTTCTCCGATTTCGGGAGGTGTACTTCCAGACTGTATATAGCATTCAAGAGGTGTACTTCCAGACTCTATAGCATTCAGGAGGTGTAGTTCCAGACTGTATAAAGCATTCAGGAGGTGTACTTCCAGACTGTATAAAGCATTCAGGAGGTGTACTTCCAGACTCTATATAGCATTCAGAGATTGTGGAATAGTTGTCTGGCTACGCGAGACTACTCAACATCAGAACCTGCTGAATGCTGCGTAATGTCTGAAGATTGGAGCTTCTGGTTAAACAGCCAGATAGACAGGAGTAAAATATCCACTCAGGCACATCATCGGAACAAAAGAGCAAACGGAACAATAAGGACAAAATCACCCCCTCAAAACCCCCCCCCCAAAAAAAAAAAAATACATTGCACAAACACAAAAATGACAACATTGACAGAGCTTGAATGGATGAAAATGTGCAAGGTGTGTGTGTGGGAGGTTGTTGAAATAAGAACAACAGCCTCTGCTTTGTCTGGCCTGTGAGAATGACTGAAGAACACTTCCAGAGGAGGCATTGTCACCCTTTTTGGCCCCCCCAAAAAACTGCTTAAAAGTGAAAATAAAATAAAGAAAATATAAATAATCGAGAATTAGAATCACACGCACTGAATACATAAAGTAAACATAGGATCCGATAAAATGTCAGTATAACAGTTAGACAGAGACCTCTTGCCTTCCCAGGGACAACAGTGGCTACAGTAGGTGAACGAATGGTCAAAGGTCAGTACCAGTAGAATGTAGGGATGGGACGATATGAAAATTACATGTCATGATTATTGTGGCAAAAATAATTGCAATCAACGATATTATCGCGATAATCAAAATATGCTTAAAACTTATAATGCCAGTTTTTGTTGACCCCTAGCATCCCTATTCTGGGCAGGAACGTTCACCAAAAATAACAGATCTATAAGCTTGCAACGTGTTGTGAGCTTGTAGATCAGCTATTTTTGGCGAATTGATTTGTGTAGTGTGTGTAGAGAAGAGCATACCAAATGCGCTCTTTACAGGTCCGTTTTGATCAAGTATAGAGGGTTAAAGCGAATTCATCCCAATTTCACGATAAATTAAAATCTCTGCGATACGATTATTGCAAGTGTTTTTTTTTATCACGATAAACGATAACGATTATCGTCCCATCCCTAGTAGAATGATGAAGATTCCCATCGTCATCAACGAGTGCTGCTGCTTTGACTCCCAGTACAGTCACAACAAGACACTTTCACATGACCAGCATTACATACATACAAGATATACTGCACTATATTGTGTAACAGGTAGAGTTGGAAAAAGTTAGGATAACATCAATGAAACATACAGTAAGGCTGATTTATACCTAGTTGTGTGCTGTAGTTTCATACGCAAAAATAGCCGATCAACAAGCTCACAACGCGTAGATCGGCTATTTCCGGTACACGACGCGGCACGCAACCAAGTATAAATCATGGTAATACTCTCCCGCACGCTACGTGGTTAAGTCTACACACGAAAAAGAAATGTTTAAGACATAGTAGGTTATAATAAGGAATCTACATGAGGCATATTACACAATCACTTTTTGGGTGGCCACTTCATTATCAAATATATCAAAACAGGATGACAGAGAGGTTTTCTCATGGATTGCCTCTGTCAGGCCGTTCACAGTTGTTCCACCGTCGCACTCCTGGACCACTGTGCTTGACCCCGTGAAATCTTACCAATACATAATGGGCTCTGTGCGCAACTGCAGTCCCAGTTGACATTAGGTGTCACACCTAGACCTGCCACAATTATGACCTAATCGCTATTATTTGAGATAACCGCAATTATTTCCATGTTGAAAAATGTTCATATATTTTCAAACATTTTCAAAAATAGTGGAAACAGCAGATATACAAGCTCAAAACAGGCTATCTACACGCTTACAACGCATTGTAAGCTTGTAGATAGCCTAATTTCGGTGCATGACACGCTTCCATAGAAGACATGTTGACTTTTATGGAATCCAAATGACTGAAATCAGTCGCGGTACTGAGAACTTTAATTGGAAGCTATGGGGAAATGAAAAATGTTCCATTGCGGTAAAATCAATGGTCCACAATGGAAACCCCTGGGGCTTTTTGTGTTATCTTTTCAGCATTACCTTTGACTGTGCCACCTGTACTGTTAACTCATTCAGTGCCAGGCTTATTTCAAGCTTGTTGATTCCTGTGCCAGGATTAGGCTATTATTTTACCTTTTCAATTGGTCACAGAGTGTTTGTCTTCAGTGTGATTGATCCCCTGGTGGTTGCTAATCACTGAGGTGCTTCAGGTGTGGTTTCACAAATGTCAACGAGGTCATTGTGACCTCGTTGACATTGTTGTCTAATGTTTGAAAGTGGCATGTCTCACTCAGAAATACAGTGTTTACAATGGTAGGAAAAATTAGATTTTTTTCTCCGTTTTTTTTTTAACATTGAAGTGGATGGAGCATTAACTTTTTGAAAATCTTTTGATTTTTTTTTTTTTAAACAAATAAAAAAATGTTTGTGACGTCAAAAGACGTCATTGGCACTAATGGTCCACTGAAAACGGCCGTCAAAAGACGTCATTGGCACTCAATGAGTTAATAATCGTGTTAATAAAGTATCAAATCAAATCAGTCAAAACTGGAAGAGCCACCTTCTGAAAACTGGGACTAAGTTATGCACAGAGCCGATTAAACCAGTGTTAACAGATTTTTCCCTATAATACTTACATAAATGACTTAACAATATAATGGTCATACATGATGGGATCCTTATGCGTCGCTAAAGAGCGAGGGTGAGCCAATTATAAGCTCCATAAGCGATCCATGGTAGAGTACATGTGCTTTAACTGCAGAAGAACCCGTTTCCCTGTTTCTCAAATTGCAGTTTAGAGACAAACATGCAGAAGTCCTGTCTTCAGTAAAGGGCGTCCGATGGGCTCAATCCTATATTCCAAGTCCACATCTTCTCACCCCACCCCACTCCACACACAAACATCTCTCAACATTGAGAGACAAATGTGGACTTTAAAAACGCCAAGTCAATTCCTACGGCTGAGAGATATAGGGTGTGTGTGTGTGTGTGTGTGTGTGTGTGTGGGTGGGTGGGTGGGGGGGCTACCAGTGCAGGTTTTAGACCAGGATAGTTGGTCAAACAGGAATCCCCATACGGTGTTTCTTCTTCTTCACAGTCTTCAAGCCAGTGAGCCGACGGATATCATCCTCGTCCGACTCGTCCATCTCATCGTCTGCAGAGAAAAGGATCTGAGACAGACAGAGAAAAGCGATGATGAATAGAACGCGACAGATGACGGACAATGCTGAACCTGATTTTGGAAGAGTCCTAGACCGTTTGTCAATGTTCCCACCGTTATTTTTGTACAACAAACAAAAAAAATTGCAAAAATCTTGATGAATTTGAAAAACTTTTGAGAGCTTTCAAATCCTTTTCAGGATTAAAATTTAAAAATAGTACAAGTAGCAGATCTGATACTTTAGCTGCTGTAGTATGATCAAGTAGGGCGTTAATTTACGAAAAAACACAAAAAGTTAAAATATGGAGATAAGAGGTTTCTGCCCGACAGCGGCGATATGGAGGCTTAGATGAGTACTGACGTCCTGTGTGTGACCAACTCTTTTGTCAACAACAGATGAGCTCAGGGCCAATTGCAAGGTGTCGTCTGAATCTTGTTGCATGGAATTTTGGAGACAATAACATCCAATATGGATGAGCGTAGCTGGTAAAAATAGAGCAACCATTCATTAATTTAAGAGTGTCATGTTTGAACTCACATTATTACAATAATGAGAGTAATTTTGAAGCAGGATGGTGATGATTACAGATGTAAGTGAAGGTTTAAAGGGCAAGACCACTTTGGTAGAGGTTTCGGTTGTGTAGTTACCTTGCCATAAAAATAATTGCTTTTCATAAATAAATAAAAAACAGTACTGGGTTTGGTGATGTTCTATATTGCCTGAATCAACTTTGTTTACGCTTGTTTATGTGCTAAAAGAGTTATTTTGAGAGCTGTTTCACCGTACAATGTAAGTTAATGAGCATATTTTGAATTATCAATTTCTAATCAATGAGCAATTATTTTTGATTTCTTGTCCACCTTTGGAGTTAGATCATGGCAAGGTAACTACACAACCCAAACCTCTACCAACGTGGTCTTGCCCTTTAACCTAAGTGTCCAAGTATTGGCAGCATGACATTAACCCATTAAGACCTTAAGCCGATTCTACAAATGTCTTCTAAATCATAAGAGTTTTATGAAACACTCATGTTGCTGCAGTGGTTTTCAAACTTTTTCATTTCAAGGACCCCCAAAATGATATGTATTTGGCCACGGAATCCCATCTCAAAATATTTAGTTCCAGGGACCCCCCCAGAAGCAAAGATTTGAGTTACAAATGTTTGCTTTAAAATATATATTCAAAGATTTGCACACATCAAAAATAACACATCTACAAGCTACATAGATGCGTTTCCGGTTTGAATGGGTTAATAAATGACCCTACTACACAATTGAAGAGAGACGGGCTATGACTTCATGTGTTATGTTTTCAGTGTTGGAGCCCAGAGCGTAGACCCACCTGCCTATCTAGTAGTGATAGTCATAATATCTCAGATTTATATAGCGCTCTTTTAAGTACCCAAAGTTGCTTTAAATGTCTACAGTAGCACAACATTGTCATGGGCTAAATAAACAAGCATGTTTTTTTGTTTTTTTTGTTGCGTGTGAGAGCGGCTGACCCGCTCACCCGCAGCCCGCATAATTGCCTCTGAAATCCTGACTCCACCACCCGCGCCGCGGGTTGGCCCGCGGGACCCGCGGGTTACGGTTCGGCCCGCTCATCACTACTATCTAGCTAGTTCTCTTTGTCAGTGTCTGCCAAATGTATGACGATGACCCTGAAATGTACTAATTCAATCAGGTGGTTCAAGAACATCCGGGCAAAGCACCAAAAGGCTGTGCAACAGTTTCTTCCCTCAAACCTTCAGAAACACTGAACACTCGCCATATACCGGCCCCAACACAAAACCAACATATCGTTACTGTCGGGCAGAACCCCTCTCCGTATTCAAAACTTTTTTGTTTAATCGTAAATTAACGCCCTGCATGATCATACTACAGCGTCACACAAACGCATCAAAAGTAGCAGATCCACAAGCTCGAAACTTGTGCTTGTAGATCTGCTACTTTTGAATTCTAATCCTATGAGGTTTCCACCTGACAGAGATGATATAGCACTTTTGAATAGCACTGTACCTATATTGCATTTTGAATGCATTAGCACTTTTTTACCCATGTTGTTTTTCCTTATTTTATTGCTGCTTTCTCTCTCCTTTTTTGTTTTTAATGCCTTTGACTCTTTTTTAACGTGTCTGTTGTTTTAAATGTGAGCAACATGAGTCAAATTAAAAACATAGGACCACAATGGAAACAAGTCCCCAGGACTTTTTTGTGTTATCCTTTTAGCCTTAATGTCTGACTGTACCACATGCTGTTTACATTTCTGACTAACAAAGTATTCAATCAATCAATCAAAGTTACAGTTATTGCTTAAAGGAGTAGTTCACCCAAACAATGACAATTTTATATCAATTACACACCCCATGAAGCCTTGAATTCATGGATGTTTTTCTTTTGCCTTTAAGCTTTGCTTTTAAGCCAATCATTTGATGACCGGGTCATTTGTCAGTAGGAGATTCAGAAGGAGACTCTTTGAGTCTCCGACCGGAGACTCTGCCGGTCATCAAGTGAGTGAACTTCTCCTGTAATGTAGAATTTCCTGTTCCATATACAAAATGTATTAACCTAGGATTTATCTACATAATGCACTATATTCATTTAGGATGAAAAGTGTGACTTCATGTGTTGGTATTAGTAGGAGAACGGAACTCTGCTGCTTTTATAGGCCTGTTAAAGTGACTGGCTGTGGTCATTAGCTAGAGTGATGAACAGCCTGTGTTTGTATTTTCTTTCTTTCTGCCAGATGGTTAGTCAATACTCAATGCAGACAGGAGAGAACAGGAAGAGTGAACACAGTCCAGTGACTGTCACAGATAACAACCAGAGTGTAAACAGAGAGCAGCGGGGGCCACGCTGCTGATTTGCTTTTTTCTCAGATCTTTCTTTTGAAAGACTGTAATGTTCCAACCTTTAAACATGCTCGTTTCAACCTGTAGGCGTGTAAACGAGAGTGCAGCTCAGGCCAAGTGTGTTGGTAACTTCTGGCCTGTTTTACCACTCTAAACCATACCTGGCAACATTAAACTGTGAAAAAACCCTGACCCCGGCCCTTTCCCACCGGATCGCTGTAACTTGGCAACGCCCCCTTGGCATCAGAGCCGCTGCTGCACGTTGCCAATAAAGTGATATTGAAAAAATAAGTTTCTTCATTGATAGAAAGAAACATTACATAAATGTTAATACGAAAAAAAACTAAACTAAACTGTAAAAAGCTCAGCCAAACAAAACTGTTGAAATGAAAAGATAAAAGGTGGATTAACATTAGTAAAGACAAGCTTCTGACACACAGACATGAACGTTGTAAGGTGAAATGAATGTGGGTGGGACAAGTTTGGCGGTGGGTCTGGGGGTCCTCCCCCATAAACTTTTTGACACAGTCGATGTAATTTCCTGTATTCTGGGTGGGTAACAGCCATGTGCATGCTCACTTTTGTTGAGTATGAGTTGCCCAAAAATCTGTAGAATTTCAGGGTGCAGTTCAATTCAGGAGCCAAGAAGGAGACAAGGTAAAAATTCTGGAGTCTCCTGCTAAACACTCACCTCAGATTCAGAGTCGTCGTGGGAGAGGGCACGCCTGTAGCGCACTTTGCTGTTCCCCCGGGCGTCTTCTTCCCGCTCCTCCAGCTTGTCTTTTTTCCTGTGTTTCTTCATTAGAAAGTTGTCCACCACCCAGAACATCAGGGCCTGCAAAGACACATTAAGTTGGAATCAGTGTTAATTTTGTCGATTATAACTTTTAACTATGACGAAAAATGTTCGTCGACTACCTTTTTTTCACACACGAAAATTAAACAAAAACTAAATGAAAACTAAGCTATGATGACTAAAACTATAACTAAATATACAGTATTGAGAATTTCGTCAACAAATAAAAACTAGACTAAGATGGACTAGTAGAGAAGAGATCCAGTAGAACCAAGACATTTTATGCTTGGTTGTGTTGTGTTGCTCTCCAAAATAGCCGATCTTTTTAGTCGACTAAATCAACTGTAGATTTAGTCAAATATTATGATATTTAGTCAACTAAACCATTTCAGATGAAATAAAACTAGGGGGGGGGGCAAGGAGAAGAGAGATCAATAAAATCAACAATATATCTACATTATGTACACACAGCATATGTATCCAGTGAGGTAAGTACCTGAGGTAATACAGTGCAAATACAGGAGGTTTGAACACTATTTCACCAGAGACTAGGCAAAGTGCCCCACCCACATTAGTCTCCACAGAATACAGAGACTGGCTGTACTGCCTGCTCCTTGTGAGTCGTGAGGACCAGAGTTTGAATTCTTACTGACCTCAGTTTCCTGTCAGTGTCAGAAATGTAATTTCTAATGTAGCAAACATTGCCAAAAGATAGAAACACACAAAAGGAAAAGAAGACTCTTACGTTAACGAAGAATGGAACGATGAGCATAACGATGGCCAGTTCCAGATGAGGATTCTCTATAGGGAGAGCCAGCTGTGACACACACACACACACACACACACACACACGCGCACACACACACACACACACACACACACACACACACACATATCGTTGCTGTCAGGCCTCCTATCTCCATATTCAAACTTTTTGTGTTTTTTTTTTTTGCGCAAATTAATGCCCTACTTGATCATACTACAGCATCAACACAAAAGCATCAAAAGTAGCAGTCAGATCTACAAGCTCGAAACGCGGCGCAAAGCGACACGTTGTGCTTGTGACGATATACATAGTTACTTTGGGTCAGTTTAACACACCCACAATTCAACAGACACAAAGCCTACAGCTGGCACAAAAAAGCGTGACCATATAACTAGTGTTTTAGCTGCGCTCCATTGGCTCCCTGTCAATTTTAGAATTCATTTGAAGGTCCTTTTATTTGTTTTTAAATCTCTACACAGGCTGGCCCCCCTTATGTCTCACAGAACTTGCGCACCTTTATACCCCAGACAGAGCACTGAGGTCTGCTGACAAGTTGCTTTTGGTGGCTCCCAATCAGAAGTTATCAGTCTATATTTTGTATGTTTATTAAAATCAATAAACATATTTTGCCCCCCAAAAAGTGCTAGCCTATCAAGGTTTACAAATCTCTACTCAAGACTTAGTTCTTTTCATTAGCTTTTGATCATGTTTGAGTCAATGACTTCTATTTTATTTCATATGCTTCTTTGCCCGTACAATCAAGCACATGAACAATCTGACAATAAAAATAAATCAAGACAAAAGGAAACGCTAACCCCCTCCCTTAATAAACTTGTACTTTGTCCTATGTATGATGAATAGCGAGAATAGCCAATCTACAAGGTCACGTGTTGTGAGCTTTAAGGCCTTAATGTGTTTAATTTTACGTCTATATGTATTAAAACATCAGCTAACATTAAACATAAACATAGTTGTGCGGTTAATAAATCAGACATTTGTTCATAATTTAATCGTTTCTCCTGGGACTAATTTCCAACTAGATTGTTCCAAACATTCATACTGTGCTTTAACATGCATTAAAAAAACGCAGCAATAACATATCTTTGACAAGAGTTATAAAAGTAGCGTTTCATGTTTGTTCATATTTTGATGTATTTATAGCATGTCTCCCTGCTTTGACAGTGATGAATTACGTCTAAAAAACAAACACAGCAGACATTGTCCTTTACTAGTGTTGCTGCTGACCTGCTTCCACTGGGGAATGAGGAGAACCAGAATGATGAGGATCTTCTCAAACATCATGATGAGGATGTAGAGAGCACACTGACCTGCCCACGCCGTGCACTGCACTGGCTCCCCTGTATAAAGGAAACAAGGCAATTGTTTTAAACGTAGTTACAAGTACACAAACGGTGCAGGACATGGTATTGCAGCACTGCTGCAGTCAGTGGTGTGGTGGCAGCTACTGCCCTCCACTGGACGTTATGGGTAACAGCAAGTGGAGGACGCTTATGGTCTGTCAGTGCAGGGAAGTTCGTTGTGGAACAGTGGTGTAAAGTAACTAAGTACTATACTTAAGTCCAATTTTGAGTATTTCCAATTTTCAGTACTTTTACTTCTACTCCACTACATCTCAGAGGAAAATATTATACTTTTACTCCACAACAATTATTTGAAAACTTTAGTTACTAGTTACTTTTTATTATCTACAAAGTCTACAAAATCACAACGCGGCATGGTGCGACGCGTTGTGAGCTTGTAGATCTGCCATTTTCAAAAGATTTTATACATTTGTGACCGCTTACAGTGGTTTGGTACAGAAGTCGCGAGTTGCAAAACGGCCGAAAATGGGGAAATAAGTTACTGTAGATTTGTATTTTTTGTGTTTGAATTTTTTTTCCATATTAACACAGTTTGAATGTTGTAAAATGTTGTAAATGTAAAACGGCTTTCCATCAGAAAGCCGTTTTATAGTCATTAAATGGTTACAATTAGATTGTGAACATGGCTCTGTTTGTAAGTTTCTGTGAGTATTTTGGGGGTTGAACATTCAACATTCACTCATTATGCAGAATGTCCCGTTTCACAAGTTTTCAAATTTTGAAAACTTGTGAAACGGGACATTCTGCATAGTGAGTACCTTTACTCTAGTAAATTTTGAATTACGGACTATTTCTACATTGATGTATTGATACTTTTACTTACGTAAAAAATTTGAGTTGTTTTTCCACCTCTGGGAACAGTCTACCAGTAGGCCCGTCACAATTATTACATAATCGCCTAATCGTAATTGTTTGAGATAATCACAATTATTGTTTGCATTATTGTCATAATCACTTCCATGTTGAGAATCTTTCATATATTTTCTAAACATTTTCAAAAATAGTGGAAATAGCGTTTTTGTCGTGTTTTCAGCTTGTAGATAGTCTATTTCCACAATTCATATAAAGTTATTTGTCATATCTGCCCTGTGCTACTTATGTTTACAAAGCTTAAAAGTCAAACAGAAACATGATTTCTATTCATAGTGTTCCAATGTTCAACACAATTAAATCGTTAATCGCAATTATTTGAGCGACAATTAATTAAAATGTCATAATGGTGACAGCCCTATCTACCAGCTACCATTCCAGACTGTCCAACTTTTGCTGCTTTTAAACTTGGTATAAAAAATTGGTTACTGGAGCGCCAATCCTGCAACCATGTATAATAAGACTGCATGGTCTCGGACTCAATTTACATCCTTTTTTTTAGCTTGTAACCATGTTTTGTATTTTCATTTGGTAATTACTTATGGTGTTGATTGTAAATGATGTACAACTGTAGGCTCTGTTTTTGTATGTTATTCGTTTTTTTATGTTGAGACAAAGGATGGAAATTGCAATCTCTTGTTAAATCCTATGTAGTTACAGAGCATTTTATGTATTGGTCATTGATACAGTGGTTCTCAAAGTGGGGTCCCGGGACCCCCAGGGGTCCTTGGGGGGGTACCAGGGGGTCCCCAGCAAAATTTGTTAATATAGCGTCACAATCATTTAACCACTTTATCCATTTATGTTCAAAAATAGCAGATGTACAAGCTCAAAGTGCTTCACTCCATGCCGTGCTGCGAGCTTGTACTGTACATCTGCTTTTTTTTGGAAACTTTTGATTATTTTCTTTTACATAAATCTTCTCTTCTGGGGGTTCTGGCACAAAACGTTTTCAGATGGCGATCCGCGGCCAAAAACATATCAATTTGAGGTTCCTTGGCACGAAAAAAGTTTAACAACTATTACGATATAGAAGGTATTTGTAGAATCGGCCTCAGGTCTTAAGTTAATGGGTTAATACAGTCTCATTCAAACAAACGAATACATTAAAACAATGTTCTTCTTCTTCTCTCTCACCATATTCTCCAAAGCGTAGAGACTCCCACTGTTTCCACTCTACAATGGCGCTGACCGCTCTCACCCCGGCATAGATCAGCAGCATGCCCAGAGACGCGTCCAACAGGAAGTTGATGAGGTATCTAGAAGAAGGGAGAGAGAGAGAGATCAACGGGTATCGTAGTTTTACACGGCACTATTCCCTGCTAAGTCTACTGGTTAGGATTCAGCACTGACTGAATCCAGGTATTAAAGTTAATGATGTGTCAGATTAACAACTGGTGATGACCTACAGAACAATCCAGGGCATGACACCCCCATGCCTTCAGGACATTACCAAATCCACAAACATCCTCTTTGGCCTTCCTCTTCTCCTCTTGCCTGGTAGCTCCATCTTCAGCATCCCTCTCCCATTGTACCCCTCATCTCTCCTCTGCACATGTCCAAACCATCTCAACCTTGCCTCTCTTGTCTTATCCCCAAACCTTCTAACCTGGGCTGATCCTCTAATCTAGTCATTTCTGATCCTGTCAATCCTTGTCACTTCCTAATGAGAATCGTAGCATCCTGATTCTGCCACCTCCAGCTCTGCCTCCTGTGTTTCCGCCAGTGCCGCCGTTTTCCAAGCCGTACACCATGGCTGGTCTCACTAATGTCTTATACATCTTCCCTCTCACTCTTCAGTGCCATTCAGTGATTTAAAAACATATAATAGAATCTGACTTAAAATCAATTCTGAAGCAAACAGGGAGCCACCCCCCTTCCCTCCTATACAAGCTGACTCCATTTCAAACTCCACGTTAACCAAGTTACTCATTGAAAACACACAACGCGTCCCTTACTCCCTTCTAATGCGTGAGGGGACGGTCAGTTTTACTTTATTTTATTCATTTTCTAATGGAACTCACAGTGAGCAGGGGTCTTCCTCTGTGAGATCAGACAGGAAGACGTTGGCAAAGTGGATGAACAGCATCCCTATGGCCTGTTTGGATGTGTCCAGGAACCTGTGGATGGAACAGTGGATGAGAAAATTATGCAGGGATTTAATCATCTGATGCAGGGACAGGGTCCCCAAGCTTTTTCAGCTCGAGACCCAAAAAAATATTTTTTTGTCTTTCTGACCGGGATCCAAACTTAATCCAAAAATAAATGATGAATTAATCACCTAAGTTCTATAAAAAAAAGTGAAAATAGCACCTTTTGCATTTTATTTTTTTTATAAGTTTTTTTAGGAAAGGTAAAAGAATAAACAGGATATCATCTCTGTCGGGTGGAAACTTCATATGTCCAAAACTGTTACTTTTCAGGATTCAAATTAAAAAATATCAAAATGCTGTGTGACACTGTAGTGTGAACAAGTAGGGCGTAAATGTACGAAAAAAGTTAAAATATATCAGAGCGTTTCTGCCTGGCAGCGACAATATTTAATTGCAACCCCCCCACTGCACACATCTGGAATGATATGTGTGCAGTTGCTGCCTTACTCACCAGATCTTCCAGGCCCTCCGCTCATGCTTGGGCTCCCTGAAGCGTTTCACTGCAGAGCAGACAGACAGACAGACAGTGTTACTGTAAGGCTTAATGCATTCTTAATCTTATGTGTTACTGTAAAGGCTTAACGCATTCTTTGACCGCATTAGGATTCAAATGGGGAAAGTGTTGACATGAGGAGCATCTATATTAGCCTTCATTTAGCCTCAAGAGTGAAGATTGATTGACTGCGTATCATGCAGTCAGTGCAAGCGTGCCACACACACACATCTGCAGTTGCGCACACACACACAAACAATTATCAAACAGAACCCCCCCCCCTCCCCATGATTCATTAGTTTATATCACAGGGCTCAAGGGAGCTGTCAACAGGCCTGTTCTGCATTCGAACAGTGTTTTTAATAGCAGCTCTGATACACTGTGGTGGTGAACTTCATTTCCTGCCCTGTTTAAGAACAAGGCCGGTATTATGATAATATCACAGGGATGGTAAATGAGGTCTGACTTCTTGTTTGACTTCCCCATTTGAGTCGTTAAACTGTCATGCAAATACATTCACAAGTCAGACATGAGTCATGACGACCAATGTCCTTAGGTCATCTTGTTAAAATTTTGTTCGAGGTATTTGAGTCAATGAGATAATTATGACGTAAAAATGTATGACTGAGGGTGAGACTGGAGCAAGGGTAACGTGTTATTTGGTCTAAGAGAAAGCGCAAAGCTAGCAGATGAGGAACTCTGACACTGCTGATAAAAATAAAGAACAATCTTGATAGCTGTCGGCGGTGTAAAGACCTTGTATGTCCAAAACAGTAACTTTTCAGGAAACGGAACGAAATTTGTCAGAAATAGTGAAAATCTACAAGCTCACAATGCATTTCAATGTGAGCTTGTATAGTTTAACTGCTATTTTCACAACATTTGCTTGACACTCTTTAACGACAAAGTAGGGCATAAATAGACGAAAATACGAGAAAAGTCGAAATATGGAGATAGGCGGTTTCTGCCCGACAGCATCGAACGATGAATTTGATAGTGATACCCCTGCTGGTAACATAATACACCATTTTAAGCAGCACAGCAGAAATGCAGAGAATCTGAATCTGACAAGCTAAGCAATTGGAAAATGTGGAATGGAAAAGTGAGTCCATATTCTTTGTGTATGGTATTCTATGGGGCTAGCCTAGAAACGTATGAATACAGAATCCATATAGAATATGAACCTAATCTACCATTTTGCCCTGACTGCCATATCAGTGCTCTGAATCTTGCACGTTGAGTGCCTGTAAATGGTGCATCGTGTGGCTTCTACTTAACCGCTGTCAAACTGGTTTCCCTATTTTGGTGCATGTCATTGAGGGCGAATCTTAAAAAAAAAAAAAACATTCACATTATTTCTGTGTTGTGAGCTTTGCAAGTTGTGAGCTTGTGGATTGGCTATTTTCGCAATTTTTTAATTAGTGCTTAAGTGGCTTGGTAGAGTATTCAAAACCCACAGCTCCTGTCAATGTGAGGGCTTCTCTGGGGTATGTGAGTTATGGACTTTTTGTTCCTTCTTTTTAATGAATCTCTGTGTGTGAGAGAATGTGGCGAGAGTTGTGAGAAGAAGCCTCCTCTCAGAAGGCAGCATAGCCAGCTATTTGTGCTTGACAATAGTGGCTTGTTTTCCACCATGTCAAACTTCTATGACACAGAGATGCCAGTAGGATGAGAGAAGCGCTTCTTTTTCTTATGACTAATGACTTCGCTTCCTTGTTCCTTACTTCTCCAACACCGGCCAGACACTGATGACTTAACAGTATATTCTGTGTAAAAGCTGTGATGCCTATGTTTTTACAATGATCCAATTTCCCTTGCATAAACTCTGTATGTGACAAAACGACGGCATCATTAGTGGCCACGTGTCAAAAATGGCACTGGGTTGCCTCTGGCTGAAAGCCAGACTGGTGTGGTGTGTCTATAGACTCTAAATACACATTAACCAAAGGGCTTTCTGAGTTCTTGTGTATGCGGCGAACTGTGACCTCTGTTTTCCTGTCGAATGGCTGAATTGTGAAGACAAACAGACACACCCCGGCCTGCATGCGGTTATGTTGGGATATGAGATGCAGGCACAGTCAGACAGAGGCCCCACTCCTCTTCTGCTGAGAGAGAGAGAGAGCTGCCTGGCCTCGGGCGGCAGCCCCAGCATTGAAAAGCTGAACATTCCGTGCTGCTGGGAGGCTACGCTCTAACTCTTAACTGTGACACTGAAGGCTGGACCACCAGACAACACTGAGCGTATGTGCAGTGCCAAAAACACTGGCTTGACAATGGAAAGTTGCTCTATTAGTTCGAGTGTTATGATTCACTAATGCTAAAGAGCATGATATACACAAATTGTGTAATTGCAAGGGCAAATCAGTTTAGGGGTGCCACAAACACTCAATTGTCTATGGGTTGGGATACATAACTGCATTTTAACCTGAAAAGGGACACGATGAATATTCGAAAAGGACGACAGGGCCTTCCCCAAATGAGATCAATATTGCATGCACTGGCATTATTGATAAACCAAGAGCTGTGATTGGATCATTGTCCACTTTGTCTGAGTCAGCACTTAAGTGTCTGATAATAGGACAGTAGGCTGGCTCCCCCCTGACATGAGTGTACTGAAACTTAAGTATGTCGTCTCTGTTGTGTGGAAACCTCATATGTCCAAAACTGTTACTTCTCACTTCAGGATTGAAATTCCAAAGTAGCAAAGGTAGCAGATCGACATCGCTTAGTGCCGTGTTTCGAGCTTGTGGATCTGCTACTTATGATGCTGAAGTGTGATCAAGTAGGGCATTCATTTACAAAAAAACACTTAAAAGGTTACAATATGGAGATAAGAGGTTTCTGCCCGACAGCAACGATGTCAGTGTATAGAACGCATGTAATCACACATCAGTGTACTGATAGCATGTACTCACATGTCAGTGTACAGGCATTTAATAACATCAGTGTACTGAAGCCGGCATGTATTCACACGCACTTAAGTGTGTTCTGTGAGTGTACTGTTGGCATGTACACTACAGTACTCACACATCAGTGTACAGAAGGCATGTACACTACAGTACTCACACATCAGTGTACACAGAAGGCATGTACAGTACTCACACATCAGTGTACGGAAGGCATGTACAGTAGTCAATCATACAGCCCGATCGATGCCAGATCTTTGAGTAGAATGCCCAGCCACTGATGCTTTGACCAATATATTTTATCAACATGTGCAATTATGTGAGAAAGTGAAATTCTAATCCATTTGAAAAACATTGATTTGATTAAAGTTTTTAGAAAATAGACAATTATCTACGAGCTCACAGCAGGTCTCAACACAACACATGATTAACTTGAAGATCTGTTCTTTTTTTTAACTTACAAATTGGGAAACAATGTCAGCTGCATAATTGCCGAAACTAATGTCAGATATACCGGTATATCGGCCAGACCGATATACCGGTTCTGGCTGGCTCCACTGCTATACTCACACATCAGTGTACTGAAGGCCACGACGGCGAGCAGTCCCTGGAGGAAGATCCCAAACGAGTTCATCAGGGCGCCGTTCTTGCAGCCGCGGTTGGGGTCGGCGGTGGTCGACATGTTGGTGGGGAACACCGCGGGCAGACCCGCTCCTACTGACCCAGGCCCACCGTTCCCAGTCAACCCGCTCACAGACATGATGGGGGTGGGTGGAGGCGGAGGGGTCACTGTTGCCTTGTTGTGGAATTACAACAAGTGGATGAAGGTTAAATAGGTGAAGTTGATGATGTGCGTTGTTTGTGTTGCTGGACACAGATGTTTGGGGGTCAGTCAGTCCTCCTGCCGCTGTGTTGGATCAGCTGGTGATCGATCCATTAAGCAGGACAGTCTTCAGAGTAACCGATAACAACATCCTCCTGCTTGCAAACGCAAGACTCATTCTCTGAACAATTCCCACAACAACCAAACATCCATGACTGAGACTTGGATCTCTCTTTAAAACGCATTTAAGAGGGAGCAGCAGGCATGCCACTCCAAAGAAGGATGTTGGGGATCAAAAACAAACAGCTACATGACCGTGACGCCTCGGGTGTTCGGGTCAACAGGGCGACACAGTCCTGACACGGAGCAATGACAACATGTAGAGTAGCTTGAACACTTTGATGCAGACGAAGCAGCAGCTGTTATAAAATGAATCGTGGTTCTCCTACTGCTGCTGCGCTGCAGGAACATCCTGAGCTCTGCAGTGAGCTGCTGCTAGCCGCCGGAGAGACGAGTACACCATCATCAGCATAGGTAGCATGGAGCCATGCATGCTTCTTTCACTGAGCCATGTTGACATGATAAATAATAACACACGCCTGCTTTGTCAAGTTAATTTGTCCGGGGGAAACAGGTCCGTTTATACACAAAACAAAAATAAAATCATTTCATTGTTTTTATTATTATTTTTACTTCGTTTCTAAATCTTTTTTTCATACAATGTAGCACTTTGTCAAATATAAAGTGCGTTACAAATAACATGTATTGTTAAATGTCTACTACTACCGTGAGGAGAACATCTGTGTTGTATTTACCGTCAGGCTATCTCTGCGACCACCTATAATCGATGCTAACAGGCTAAGCTAGCTAGCGTTGGCTAATAAATGTTCAACCTAGCCTTTAGCAGCTTCCATTGTTTGTCACAGCTACTTGGGAACTTCTCCCGCAAGCAAAGAGATTCGGCTCCGACGCGACGGTTCTCTCAACGTGTCAAAGGAAGGTGTAAAAGGTGGAATATGGTGGATAATTTGCAGTTGTTGGAGCATCGCGTACGTCCAGCTGGTTGTTCTCGATCAGTGTTGCCAGATTTGGACAGAAATAAGCAACCGGGTCTATGAAAACTAGCCCAAAAATAAGCGACTAGGCCACATGTAACCTCGCCTCACCAGTCTTTCCACTAGGCCACATGAATGAACACTTGAAACAATCTACAAGCTCACAACGCGTCGTGATGCGAAGTGTTGTGAGCTTGTAGATCTGCTATTTTCAAAACCTCTTGAAATAAAATGTGGAATAACACATCTGGCACAAAACATTTTCAGATGGGGGTTAGGTTAGGCGACACATACTACATTTGGGGGTCCATGACATGGAAATATTTGAGAATCACTAGTTTAAATACTAATTAAGGCCAAATAAGCAACAACACTAGAAACAAGCCCCCAAAAACGCACCCCGCAACTACCAATATTACTACCAAAAGCGACTTTACAGAAAAAGAAGCCCAAAGTCGCTTATAATAAGCGGACATGGCAACGCTGTTCTCGACAGCGGTGCCCACTCCTGTTGACATACTGTCACGTGATTGACGTCAACCCAAAGGCACTCTGGGTAATGTAGGAAAGACACGTACCAAAAAAAAGGAAAGACACGTACAGACCTATTTTTAACTCTATGGTACAGACCTATGGTACAGACTGACGGAATGAATGGACAACTCTGTAATTTAATTTGTCGTTTATTGCAGTGTTCTTCTTTTAAATAATTCACAAAGATTAAATCAAAAGTCATTTCCGCTCTTTTGTATCCAGACGGAATTATGGAACAAGCAATAAAGTAAACAAATTAATCTGTTTTCTTTCCTCACACAAAATCAAACATCACAAACTATGTTAATTCCACAAAAAAAGAAAGGGAATTCTGACATTGATTTGCTGGATCAGTATTAAGTAGGTCTGTTTGCTTTTTAACATAATTTATCATTTTTTAAAAACCAAATAGTCTATGCATAGGCCTATAAGAAAAAACAAGAAAAAAGATTAATTCATACTGCCTGCTTTAAAATATCTTCAGTGATAGGCCAGTGAATAGGCAACCCTGTTTATTTGAATGATGAATCAATCAATTCTGTTCCGGCTTGGATCCATGGAACTTAGTATGCTACAATTTATTTATTGGGATCATCACCATGAAAACAGCATTTTCAAGGTTTAAAAAAAAAACATTATTAATGTTATAGAATCATTTAAATCTTAAAAGGTAGGGTAAGTGATTTGCACTTATTCAAATTATTGCAAAATGGGTCTATGTTCTGATAGTACTAGTTACTATAGAGTGTCCTGTCCATATAAGGAGTCTCCCATGTCTCTCCAGCTCTTTATTAAACAGAAAATGCATTTTCAGTGCTCTCTCCTGATTGGCTTAAATGTTGTCACCTACCTGAAAATGTACTATATTCTGTTTACTAAAGAGCTGGAGAGACCCCTGTGACCGAACAAACGCTCTGTCTGTAGCAATGATTACTATCAGAATATAGTACTTTAACCTTTTCAACAAAAACAAAAAAAAAATCACCAAAAAATATCACTTACGTGTTTTGCCAATTATTTGGGGGCCCACTTGCATTACCCTCGCGGCCCACCAGTGGGCTCTGGCCCAGAGGTTGAGAATGACCGATATAGGCTACTGAAACCATCAATGAGTGAAACAGCACTCACCTTTGGAATTATGCTTAATATGATACAGCAGATTTTCCTTCATTTCTTTCCTTCTCCATTTGGAAGATACCCTGGCTATCTACACCCAAATCAAATTGTTTTGGCCTATGCTGTGAAAATATGCCCAGGGATTTTACACACTAGGCTGGACAACAAGAACTACCGCCAAAGGTGTCTAAACGGAAGTACAGGACGGAACCGGCCCAACATTGAGGAGCCGGAACCGGTTCCATCACATTTGGAACCGTTTCCGGAAGTGCTTTTATCACTCTGTCAGAGCTGGTCCAATTACAATGCAATTACAATACCAATGGTTCTTGTCATTTTAATTTCAAGGACCCCCATAACTCTGAAAGTGCACAAATGGAACCAAATGGACCCATTTGTACACTCTCAGAGTTACAGACCTGTAAGGGTCCATAACTATCCCTGAGGGTCCCTGGACCTCACTTTGAGAACCACTACAATAATATGTAGGCAATACTGTACATATGATTTTGTTTGTGTTTATCAACAATTATAATGAAGGCCAAAATAATACATATTTAAAAAAAAAATATATACAAATCATTAAAGGGAACCTTTAAGGAATCGGACCGTTAAGAGTCAAATCGTTAAGGAAGCGGAATGATTAAAATCCTAAAAGGATCCCAACCCTATTCAGGGGGTTCCGGTAGGCTGGACAACATGTAGACATGATGGACTTCCAGTTAGACACTTTTGGGCAGGAGTTCTTTTCCAGGATTTAAACTGGGAACGAGGATCATTCTACACAACACTGGAGGAGATGGCTAATTGCATCGATAGAAAATGGATCTAATCACCCTGTTGCACTAGAAGAGATTTTATATGTACACTATATACAAACACATGCACTGTTATATATACATTTTGCATACCACTGTTCAGTACATGGTTTTACTTGTGCTTTACAGTATAGGATCCTTGCATTGTCAACCGCTGTTAAGTAGTAGTACACGTCTAAATACTAAACCTTCTGATCCCTTATAAAGACTGTACTAAACTCTCAAATATGTATTTTCTACTTAAAGGGGGAATACCACTCAACTCTGGTAGATACGGTATGTATTATTCACTTGCTAACAAAATTGTCCCATTTGTAAATGGTTAACACAAACACTTGCTTGAAATGAGAGAAACTCAACTCTGTGGTTATTCAGACGAGTTGCTAAACTGGTAATAAATTATATTATTATCAATTATGTGGAAGCAGGGAGGATGGACCTTAACAGATGGCCTGCACAACAATAATGCAATGTATTCACAAACCCTCTATAAACATTCTTGGGTAGTGGGTACGTATGCTGCATAGCATACTGTATTTTACACTTAACAACGTTTTCAAGTCGATTCTCTACATAGCATGAAATCCCCATTCTAAGGACCACTTAACCTTTTTCCAAACGTTCTAGACTACGGGAGATGGTAGGTAGTGCATTTCTCCCACCACACATACACACACACACACACACACACACACACACACACACACACAGCTGTTCTGGGTCTGTCCTGGGTCATACAACAAGCATGTTTAAAATCGAGCGTTATTCTCCTTTAAGACGGCAAGGCGGGTAGAAAACAACAATAGCTGAGACACAAGAACAGCCCACTGTGGTTGTTGTCACTCATGGAACGAGGAACAGAATTTGCTGGCTCCCCTAGTAGATCCATCACATGTCCACGCATAGTGCACTGCCGTGCCACCCACTCACTTCCTGTGCTGTATGCAGGATTCCAAAGGAAGTCCGGTGGTAAGAACGCGCAAAAGGGCCTGTCTGTTTCCCGGGTCCGAGACATGGAGCAGGATATAATGATGTCTGTCTTTGTTCCTCTTCCGTCGGCTATGTGGCAAACTGCTGATAGAACGCCAACTTGACCCTCTCGATGTGGTGGCACAACTTGATGGCCGGTCCCAGTTTCAGGTCCATGCACTCCTGCACTGTTGGGAGGTTGAGGAGGAGCAGGGCTTGTCCATCAATCTCCTAAAAAAAAGAAAAATAAATATATATTATCATTCATGCACTTTCCACAATTGTGAGGAAAGCATTTGTTCTAGGCAGCCAGACGTTAAGCTTAAAGGGATAGTTCACCCAAAAAAAAAGACTCATTTTCGATCATTACACACCTCATGAAGACTTGAATTTGTGGAGATTTTCTTTTATTTCTGTCGCATTCCTAAGCCAATAATTTGATGACCGGCGGAAAGGCGCTAATGTTTCCGGTAGGAGAGTCTCCTGCCGGAGCCGCCGCGGGTCATCAAATGATTGGCTTAGGAATGCGACAAAAACTCCAGGGGGTGTGTAATCGATAGAATTTTTTTTTTTGGGGGGGTGAACTATCCCTTTAGTTATACTTAGTTGTGTGCAGGCGTGGTGCATCAAAAATAGCAGATCTACAAGCTCACAGGGCGTTGTGAGTTTGTAGACCAGCTATTTCTTTGTGCACCTGTGCACAACTAACTTTAAATCAGGCATTAGCATGCATGGATGTGCTCTTGTTACCTGATCTAAGAAGATCCGTGCCAGGGGGGCACAGTCAGTGGTCCTGATGAAGCGCACTACATCAGTAATGGTCCACTCCAAGGGGCTGGTGTCCAAACACAGCTTCTGAGGAGCCTCCATTTTAGAGCTCTATAAACACACATAGGAGGACAGTCACACACAGTGTAGTCCATGGTTTAAACACACATAGGGGGACAGTCACACATAGTATAGTGCTCCATCTACCAGCCTGCATGACATAGTTGATACATCTTATTTCATCCCTGACAATTGATATTACACATAAGTCATCCAGAATTGAGACCCAACCTTTTATATCGATGGGTAAGCCTTGATTATTAAAAATAAATGAACTAAGTAAGTAAGTAAGTAAGCTTTATTTATAAAGCACCTTTCAAAACAACATTACAAGGTGCTGTACAATCACAGACATTACACAACATTAGTGTGAGACTTTTTGTAATAAAGTTAATACTAGACAGGAAAGAAAAGAGGCAGAACTCCAGAACACATGATACAACATGGTACAAAAGGCAGATGGTACCTTTGGCGAGGGAGGGCGGTTCTCGTCGTCAGAGAAGGAGGGAGAGCGAGGTTTCCTTCGCCTGCGCGTGGGTCTGGGCGTGGCCGGTGGCGAGGGCGATGGCGTCGGAGGTTGAGATTTACCAATGGAATATTCAGAGTCGTCCTGGAGATCGTCTTGCAGTTCAGAACCAGAATCTTCACTTAGAGAGTCATCCTCATCCAGATCTTCCTCCTCTCCACTGCCCTGTGAAACACACATGGATGGAAGACATTAGAAAAATGCCTGGAGAATGTTTGTTTGAATATACGTACTAGTACAAATATAGTTGTATAGACAAGCCCCCCTGTGCTACAGTGACCTTGGTACTATCAACATCATTTATCCTCTCCCCACCACACACAATTCAAACCTTTTGTAGCAGCCTGTATTTGTTTTAGAATGCACCGATCTCACAAGGTCAAATATTTTGCATACTGAATTAAAGGATTCAAATGTATTTGTATGACTGACAAATATATTGTACTCTGTGATCAAAGGTTTACAACAGAATTATACTGTACTAAACAGGATTCGGCAGGCCATCGACCCTCACCTGAGGGAGAACCAAAATGGCTTTCGGGAGGGGAGAAGTACCGTAGCCCAGATCTTGGCCCTTAGGAGAGTGATAGAGGAGGTGAAGAATAACCTGACTGCCGTATTATGCTTCACTTTAAAAGGGCATTTGATTCCATCCACAGAGGCACGATGGTGAAGATCCTAGAGGCGTACGGTGTCCCTCCCAACTTGCTCCGGGCAATTGAGACCATGTACGCAGGAACAAGGGCCAAGGTGGTGAACCCAGATGGCAACAACGAGGAGTTTGACATCCTGGCTGGGGTAATGCAAGGGGACACACTAACCCCCTTCCTCTTCGTCATAGTCCTGGATTGTGCACTTAGGAAGGCCATCAGTGGACGAGAGCAGGATCTTGGCTTCACTCTAACCCCAAGGAGGTCGAAACGACACCCCACAGTAGTCCTGACAGACCTGGACTATGCGGACGACATCAGCCTGCTCTCCGACAACATGGAACAGGCACAGGAGCTCCTGAACAGAGTGGAGGTAGAGTGTGCCAAGGTTGGCCTTAGGCTAAATGCCAAGAAAACTGAGGTTATCACCTATAACATCCCATCAGAACATCCACCTCTGACAACAACAGGAGGCACTGTGCTGAAGGAAGTCAAGGACTTTAAGTACCTGGGCTCATGGGTCAACTCATCCGAGCAAGATCTTAAAGTGAGGAAGGCACTTGCATGGAGGGCCCTGAACGGCATGACCAGTGTATGGAACTCCAACCTCCCCGTCAAATCAAACTCAGTTTCTTCTATGCAACGGTAGAGTCTGTTCTCCTCTATGGCGGTGAATGCTGGACCCTGAAGCCAACCCTGCAGAAGTCTCTAGATGGGTGCTACACCAGAATGCTGCGTGCAGTACTTAACACCAGCAAGAGTACACATGTTACCAACAAGATCCTGTATGAGGGAATGCCAAGGGTGAGCGAGAAAATAGCAGCCAGGAGAATGAGACTAGCAGGACACTGCCAAAGACATCAAGAACTGCCAGCCAGCAAATTGGTGCTGTGGGAACCAACGCATGGTCATCGGTCACGAGGACTTCCCACAATGACATACGTGGATGTACTCAAGAATGATGCTGGAGCACAAAGTACCAACGAACTGGCCAGATGTATGGAGAACCGGGATGACTGGAAGCAACGATGGAGGGCTCATCCATCTTCATTAATGTCATTCACACTGTGTGTGTGTGTGTGTGTGTGTGTGTGTGTGTGTGTGTGTGTGTGTGTGTGTGTGTGTGTGTGTGTGTGTGTGTGTGTGTGTGTGTGTGTGTGTGTGTGTGTATTACTATACTTGTGAGGAAAATGGTTTTCGTAAAAAAATATTTTAAGAGATATGTTTACAATTAGAAAAAGATTCAGACTGGGTTTAGGATTAGACATTTAGAGGTTATCTGTAGGGTTTAGGGTTAGAGTTAGTTTTAGACTTAAAAGGCGATATCATACCATGCACCAAAAAATTGGTCTACAGGCCCACAAAGTGTCGCAGTACAGTAATACTAACCTGTGTGTGTGTGTGTGTGTGTGTGTGTGTGTGTGTGTGTGTGTGTGTGTGTGTGTGTGTGTGTGTGTGTGTGTGTGTGTGTGTATGCATTACCAGTGGAGAGCCAGCGGGTGTGTTGTCCAGCGAAGCAGAGGAGCGTCTCTTCTTGTGGACAAACAGCTGCTTCCTCCTCTTCCGCCTCCTCCCTCTCCTCTTCACTCCTCCCTCAAGGTTGGAGTGCCCCCCGGGTGGGCGGCCCACCCGCCTGCTCTTCTTCTTGCCGTAGTAATACGCTGAAAAAAAGAGACTTCATTATTGAAGGACTAAGTGAAGGACCTCTGACAGGTTCATTCTAAACACTGCATGATTAACAGGAATATGCACCTTCAAACAGGCAACATTTACATTTTTTTTAATGCATTATGCAACAGAATACTATTACCTCCTACCGCATGTTCATGTGGTTCATAAATATAGTTCATCTACATACATTGCAATGTGTGCTAGTGGGGACCAAGGGGCAAACCCCCTTCGCTGGAATTGAAGCTTACTTCCAGGTTCTCGTTCGGCCTGCTGTTCCTATTAATGGCCCAGCAGATGTCACTATTTCACCTTCTACCGTTTGCAATACATTATATAATCTCAATAGAAGTCAATGAGGTTTTGGGTGAACTTTACACTTAGTTTATAACCTTAGTAAACCTTTTCATAAGCACTTTATGTTTTCAATGGCTAGTTTAAAGTCTTTTAAATCATCATGATATGCGTTTAGTAAATTATGGTCCCATTAATTTTAGAATTAACGATAAAGTAGGGTATGTTTCTAGGGTTTCTACTGGTTCTACCGAGTGAAGACCCGCGGTTGCAGCCAATAGCATTAATTTCCAGTTGCATTTCGAACCGGATATAGAAAGATGTCGCTGAAATCGCTGAAAAATAGGCTTCATCTAAGGCCTATAGAAACCAATGGCGTAACGTTGTCCATATTTTTTTACGGTCTATAGTGGGAACTTTATCTAATCATTACAAAGTATTTTTCTCAGCAACCAAGCAGCAACCTTACTGTATTTGGTCTTGGTGAGGACGGAGCAGTTTTCGGAGCAGTGTTCCAGAACCATCTTGGGTCCAAAAAGGTTGGGGCAGCACTCCAGCTTGATGCAGGTCTTCCTGCAGAACTCTGCCACACGGTCCGCGGTACGGACAATCTCCACCGTGGCCCGGTAACTCTTCCCTTTATACCTGACCATGGGAGAGAGAGGAAGCAATGAGGAGCCGTTTTTGAATATTTGAGGAATTGCTCATGTAAATGTTTATTATATTCATCCTAAAATAACAGGAGACAGTGGAGGACAGCAGTGCTCACATGCTCAAAACTTTGCCAAATCTTTGCTGCCAATGCCGAGCAGAAACAGATGTTTTGTACAAATGGGGCATCATTTAGACCTGGAACACCTATACGTTATTATACCTTTCAAGCCGGGAACACCTCTGTGTGTAGTTGTTGCTATGTATATCGTCTCTGTCGCGTGGAAACCTCATATTTACAAAACTGTTACTTTTCAGGATTCAAATATAAAAAAAG
This sequence comes from Gymnoscopelus braueri, assembly GCF_963280865.1. NCBI lineage: Eukaryota > Metazoa > Chordata > Actinopteri > Myctophiformes > Myctophidae > Gymnoscopelus > Gymnoscopelus braueri. The sequence continues at coordinate 39,374,043 of NC_137612.1, read as the reverse complement.
AGCAAAAGCAGCAGATCCACAAGCTTGCAGATCTGCTACTATTGATACTTTTGTGTGACGCTGTAGTATGATCAAGTAGGTCGTTCATTTACGAAAAAAACACAAACAGTTAGAATATGGAGATAAGAGGTTTCTGCCCGACAAGTTTTTCAGAAAGGTCAGGGTTTAGAAGGCGTTTTTAGAATCGGCCTCAGGTCTTAACCCATTCAATCCGGGAACGCATCTGCAAATGTCTTCTAAATTCTAACAGTTTTCTGAAAAAAAATTATGTTGCTATATCAGTGGTGCTCAAACTTTTTCAAGGACCCCCGAAATTATATGTATTTGACCACGGACCCCCATCTGAAAACATTTTGTTCCACGCACCACCAGAAGCAAAGATTTGAGTTACAAATGTTCGCTTTAAAAAATATATATTCAAAGATTTGCACACATTTTCACAATTAACCCATTTAGACCTGAGGCTGATTCTAAAAACGCCTCCTAAATAGGTTGGTTTTCTGAAAAACTTAATATATGTATTCAAAAATAAAAATAAATGTATGTTGCTATACTGTACATAGCAACAGGAACCCCAAAAGGGGTTCCCGTCTTGAAAGGTATAGTTACAAATAGGGGTTCCCGCCCAAAATGGGTTTAAAATAAATAGCAGATCTACAAGCTCGTAGCGCGGCACTCGTCGCAGCGCTGTGAGCTTGTAGATCTACTATATTTGAATAGCCAAAGTATAAAAATTACGGTTATAGCTAAAAATCTAAAATGACACAGATGCGTTCCCGGATTGAATGGGTTAATGGGCCAAAAGAGAACTAAACAGGCTTTCCAGTGGTATATAAAAGGTATTTCCCCTCACTTGGCTTTGAGCATCTCCCCATTTCCTTGGTAACGACCCTCCTGGTCCAGCTGGAGCTCTCTCAGCACACGGCTGGGCTTGTAAGCAGAGTTTATCAGCAGGGTCAACACCTACGATTCAACACATGCATGAAGACGTGTATAGGTTAGCCTGGAGGTTAGTCTTCAAGGTTTTTTGATTGATTGAATACTTTATTAACTGTTTGCACAAATAAATTGCTAAAAGGATAACACAATTGTGGACATATGTATTCAATTCATCAAGACATTTAAAGACATACAATGACATACAAGAAATCATCAACAATAGTAGCAAATAAAAGTACATGGGGGGGGGGGTCATTTCTGGTGTCAAGCTTAGAAGGCTTGTCTAGGTCCAGTTGCAAATTGCTGACAGGTGCTCTTTTATGGCGGTTTTGAAGGAGGGTAGGGAGCAGAGCATGTGAGCGGAGCGGAGCACGAGCGGAGCGACGCGATTTTGACATGAGCGCGGAGCTGGTTTATAAAAAGGTTGGAGCGAGGACCGCCTGCCGCTCCAAGCCGCCCCGGCGGGGGCCGCACACCGAATGTTTGAGCATGCCCGGTCGCACGGACTAGAGACACACAGACATCCAGCAGTGCACAGCGCACCGAGATTTCATAAGAATTTCTACTTTCTTTTTCTTTTCTTTTTTTTACTGCTGAGCGACCCGGTTTGAGCGGAGCATGGAGCGAGAGGTGCGCAAATCAACGTGAGCGACGGAGCAACGGGGAGCGGAGCGCGGGGGGAGTCAACGTGAGCGAATAGCGAGCGTGAAACCAGCCCCCTGGAGCGCCGAGTGGCATTTCCACCCGCTTCGCTCACGTGCTCTGGTAGGGAGTCACACTTTTTGATGGCTGGTGGTAGGGCATTCCACATTTTGGTGGCATAGAACGAATCTGGGTTGAAAGAGATCAGTGGAGCTCCCTCTGGTGTTGTGTGGCTCATGTCATTGAAGTACTTTGACAGGTAGATGGGCACTGGTCCCTTGAGTATCTTGAAGACCAGGCCCATTGCATGTTGCTGTACTCTTGTATATTGTCATTTATTCCACACCCCCCTCAACAAGACTTTAATTTGTTAACCCACTCAATCCGGCAACGCAATCTCTGTCATTCTGGATTTCTTTTGGGTATTCAAAAAGAGCAGATATACAAGCTCATGGCGCAGATTGTAGATCTGCTGTTTTTGAAACATAGAGAAGATTTGTGCAAATCTTTGAATATATATATTTTTAAAGCGAACATTTGTAAAATATTTTGTTCCAGGGACCCCTAGAACCAAAGATTTGAGTTACAAATGTTCGCTTTAAAAATATGTATTCAAAGATTTGCAAAAAAAAAACAAGATTTTTCAAAAATAGCTGATCTACAAGCTCATTGTATATCTGCTATTTTTGAATAGCCAAAGAAATCTAAAATGACGCGTTCCCGGATTGAATGGGATAATGGTTGGCTGTGCCATTTCATGCAGTGCAAGGGGCTGTTCAAACTGCGGAGCATTTCTTCAGCTTGAACCCTGCGACGTGTCTCACCATGTCGTATTTTTTTGCAAAAAGTGGTGGAAACGAAGCAGAGCAGGCTGCTGCACTCGCATAAATCTTAGTATCATATCGTTGCTGTCGGGCAGAAACCTCTTAACTCCATATACTAACTTTTTGTGTGTTTTTTCGTAAATGAACGATGTATGATCATACTACCACGTCATACCACATTCAAAAGTAGCAGATCCGCAAGCACAAATTTGAGCTTGTAGATCTGCTACTTTTGCTATTTTCAAATTTGAATCCTGAAAAGTAACAGTTTTGGACATATGAGGTTTCCACCCGACAGACGATATATTAAGTGGTAAATGGTGCATTTATGTAGCGCCTTCATCCAAAGCGCTTTACTTTCACGTTCCATGGAAGGCACCAACCTGCTCATCGGCAGCAGTTGGGGGTTCAGTCAGTGTCTTGCTCAAGGACACTTTGACACAAACTCAGGAGGGAGCCCGGGATCCAACTGGGAACCTTCAGTTTCCCAAGCGGCCACGTTTTTTCACCCCGTTTGTGTTCAAGTCTCTTAGCATCTGTGTATTTTCAGATTTTAGCTATATATATATATAGCACATTGGTTCTCAAAGTGGTTAAGACCCCACAGGGGTCCTTAGGGGGGTACCAAGGGGTCCCCAGCAAAAGTAGTTAATATAGCGTCACAATCATTTTAACCACTTTAACCATATTTTATACATTGGCTATTCAAAAGCTCCTGATAATAGATCTGCTATTTTTTTTTAACACAAATCTTTGCTTCTGGGGGTCCCTGGCACAAATCACTTTCAGATGGGGTCCGTGGCCAAATAAATGCATAAGAATTTGGGGGGTCCTTGACATGAAAAAGTTTGAGAACCAACTGATCTATGCATTAAGTATCTGATCTAGCCTTCTGCCTCACCTCTTTGAGCACAAGGGCACAGTTTCCCGGGCCGATGAACTGGGGCAGCTCGGCGATGCGTCCCTTGTTCAGGTACGGCCCAGAGAAACAGCGATGGTTGAAGTAGATCTTGGGCGAGCAGTACTTCCCGTTCCCCTGTCCTGCAACGCCGACACAAAACACGACACCAACATGTGTGTGATGTGAGACAGACAGCCGACAACAGAGACAGCCGCCAGTAGACATGATATACATTTTATTTTTTTACTTAAGTAAAAGTATCAATACTGCAACGTAAGAAATACTCTGTTACAAGTAAAAGGTAATCAAAATGTAATAGCACCAAAAGTTTCCACCACTGCCCATTTATGTACCACATGAACCTCAAAAAGACGAGACCGGTGGGATCATGTGACGTCACTCACCTGTCTCTGAGTGGCCGGCCACCTGGTGCTTGACAGAGTCAGGTGACGAGGACTTGGGCGAGCGTCTGCTGTTAAGGTCATGAGGAGACAAAACAGCAGAGGGTTAGAGAGGGCGGGCGTAGGACTTAGGTATCTCTTCAAACATATCTTTATCCACTTTACTCCCTGTATCAATGTAACTAACCCATTCAATCCGGGAACGCATCTGTGTCATTTTAGATTTCTTTGGCTATTTTTTTAAAATCTTGACATTTTAAATAAAAAAGTTTAACTCAAATCTTTGCTTCTGGGGGTCCCTGGAACATGGGGGGTGGTCCACGGACAAATGCATATAATTTTGGTGGTCCTTGACACAGTGGCGTTCCCAGAAATTACAATTAGGGCAGGCAAGATTTTCTTTCTCTACCTTTTTTTAACTGTTAGGATTTAGAAGACATTTGTAGAATCCCCAGAAGCAAAGTTTTGAGTTAAAAATGTTCGCTGTTACTTTTCAGGATTCAAATAAAAAAATGGCAAAAGTAGCAGATCGACGAGCTCAAAACGCAGCGCAAAGCGAGCTTGCGGATCTGCTACTTTCTATGCTTTTGTGTGACGCTGTAGTATGATCAAGTAGGGCGTTAATTTACGGAAAAAAACTATGGAGAATATGGAGATAGGAGATTTTCGCCCGACAGCAATATGTTGTATCGTTGTTATATTGTAATATCTGTATTGTTTCTTGTTTTTTTTTGGGGGGGGGGGGACTACGGATGGCATATTTACACTAGCTCATGAGTATGTATTACACCTGTCTCGTGTCCATCAATGTGCACTGTCCCAACCAAATAAATGAATAAATAAATTACTCACGTCTCCGGCTGCACGACAGCGACCTTCCTCTGTTTCGCCACTGGAAGAGAGGGAAGGGTTAAACCACACATCATGGTGTAATAGTGATGTCTGTGTCATTCATTTGAAGTCAAGTGCAATAACTGAAACAGGTTTTGTTATTGCAGTTATAATGCTTGAACAGAAAAGATAACACCCACTGTGTTTGTGTGTGGAGTAAGTAGCAGTAAGCCTTGCGGTGCCATATGGCCCATAGGGGGAGGAGCCTATTTCCTATTTCTATAGCGTCAGCCTTGATGTACAAGTACAACCCCTGGATATGAGCTAGTATGCCGCAGGCACTTACCCCCAATCCAACCCTTGATGCTGGGATGCATTGGGTCCCATTTCTATAGTCTTTGGGGTATGACCCCGACTGGGGAATCGAACCCCGACCTCCCGGTCTCAGGGCGGACACTCTAACCACAAGGCCACTGAGCTGGTCTGTGCGTGGGGTGCATTTGATTTGTGTAGGTTATGGTACGGCATACCTAAGGGTTTGATGGGGTAGACCAGAGGGTAGCCGTTTGTCTCACACCAGCTGACGGGGAAGACGTCCAGAGAGTCCACGTGAGCGATCACCTCCGGCATGGGCTGTTTCAGCCCTGGAAAACACAGAGACAGCCACTCAGTTCTGACATCCTTTTTAACCCATTAAATCCGGGAAAGCATCCGTGTCAATTTAGAGATTGACCTTGTTACTAAGTAATAGGCTGCATTGAAACACAGTGTGTTAAGTTAAGTGATCACAGGCAGAATCGGAGGTGGCAGAAACGTGACTTCTTAATCCATTAAGACCGGGAACGCATCTGTGTCATTTTAAGATTTCTTTGGCTATTCAAAAATAGCAAATGTACAAGATCTACAAGCTCATAGCGTGGCACTCTCGGTGCCGCGCTATGAGCTTGTAGATCTGCTATTTTTTGAAAAATCACTGGCACAAAATATCTTTGAGATGGGGGGGTCCGCAGCCAAATACATATCATTTTGGGGGTCCTTGACATAAAAAAGTTTGAGAACCACTGTGCTAAGGACATGATATCCAAAGCAGCCATCAGCTCATAAAAGGATGTCTGTGGGCACGGGCCTGATATACTGGAAGCTGACCAGTACAACCACTGTCAACCACCGTTGGCCACTGAGCAGCTTCACTGGAGCAGTTGGGAGTTCAGTGCCTTGCTCAAGGGCACTCCAGCGGTGTTGGGGGTGGGGTTGGCCATTCACTTCCCCGCCCAGAGTTTTTCTGCCGGTCCGGGGAATCCAGTGCCATCTATTAGAGAGTTACGCCAACTCCGTTCACTTCTTCGGGCCAGGTCTTCTACATACACATACATTGGCGAATAGTGACAAATCCCTGAACCGGAAGTACATCGGAATGCATTGAAGTGGACGGCTCCTTGTCACTATTTCCAGCTACATGAACCACGTGACCGACGCTGTTTCTGACCCCTCATTGGCGCAACTCTCTAATAGATGGCACTGGGGGAATCGAACCGGAAAACTTTCGGTTACAAACTCACTCCTCTAACCTTTAGGCCACCGCTGGTTAATAGCCTTGCCAAGACTTCCAAGTGTCTTTGAAGTCTTGAATAGAGCGTTGGTTCTCAAAGCTTTTCCATGTCAAGGACCCCCAAATATATTATTGTTGCTGTCGGGCAGAAACCTCTCAACTTCTTTATTTTTTTTGTGCAACATGAACTCATTTTGCCACGGTTGCAGTGGACAGATAAAAGCCGGTTTATATTCTCACCTTCTAGGCTGAGCCAAATGTATTGACCTTTGACCCTGGTTACGGTTGCCACGTGAATGTTCTCGGGTGACAGAGGGTTGACCGCCTCCAGTTTCATGGCCTCTCGGAAGCCGTGCTCACACTCCTCCTGTCAAGTGAACACACACACTTATCAGGAGGAAAAACAACATCACTTCAAAAGATAAGACTGCACTGTGATTCATCTTTAAAAACCCATTATTACACAGCTTAGTTGAATGCTTGATTCTGATTGGTCAATCACTGAATTCAGCTGTGTGTTATTTCTGAATAATGATCGATGAGCTCAATAACAGACCGCTGTCTAATCAAAGGCTCAGAGCACCTGCTGCGCTGCTTGAATTTTATGCCGTATCCAACATGACAGCCATGTAAACAAACACGCAATGTCATTCACACGTAAACATTGGTCTCAAGAATGTTTTTGAAAACATTTGAAGCGAGAAATAGACAATGTTGTAACCGAAAATGTATTCTATTTGATCAACACTTCCTTGTTTTCCGAGGCGACCGTGTCCGCCCAGTGCAACACTTATGGAATACTTTCATTGCCGTAAGCAAGGAAATACTTTGTTTTGTTGTTATTTTTGGGTCAATTTATTACTTTTAATTTAATAAGTAGCCGTGTAATAAACCATGCTGTTAATATCTTCGACTAATAAAGCATTCAATCAAATTTACTTTTTGTTTTGTTTTGTTCACATTTGTTTGATTATTTGTTTGTTTGTTTATTTGTTTGTTTACACAACTACGGTTGACAGAAACAATCCAACATGAGCAATTAGGGATATGAAAATGTAAAGTCTCAAAATAAGCCAGGGGGTCCCCAACAAAATGTGTTAATATAGCATCACAATAGTTTTAACCACTTTATCCATTTATACTGTATGTTGGCTATTCAAAAATAGCAGATGTACATGCTCGCAGCGCGTCGCAAAGTGACTGCAAGCTTGTACATCAGCTATGTTTGAAAATGTCTCGAAAATATCTAATTTGTTTGAACATATATCTTTTCTTATGGGGGTCCCTGGCACAAAGCCTTTTCAGATGGAGGGTACACGGCTAAATACATATCAATGTGGGGGTCCTTGACTTGAAAAAGTTTGAGAACTGCTACAGGTCCAACCCATCCCTAGGAATGGGTGCTCAGAGAGCCAAAAAGAGTAAAACACAAACAAGCTAATGCCATATCCATATCTAATTAACTGCATGTGTTAATGTTGACAGCGCTAATGAAAACATTCCGCTTTTTCAGATGGCTGAATGTGTGAGTTCTGTCATAGATCATTAAAATAACACGTCTTATTCTACAGTGTTAAGAGGCAATGAAAGTTAATTAGCTGCCCACATATTTCTAACCACATTGTGGAGGCAGCCAGCCAGCCAGTCAGTCATCACCAGTGGAAACATGCGAGGGGTAGTATTATATTAATAGCCACGTTGGTAAAAATCTAATTTCCTGCATGTAGTTGTTAATGACAGGCAATAAAAAACATAATTTATGTTATTGTGAATGCATTCGCATGGAAAAAACAGATCGGTGTTTCAAAGAAATTGCCGGTTAGGTTACAGAGTTGCAGAAAGCAAAAATTGGGTTAGATTTTACATTAAGGCTGGGTCTATAACGCGTTATAACCACATTTATAATGCATTATAAAGCACTTATAAAGGCCTTATAGCACTTGTTATAAATGTTTATAATTATGCATAACAACTTCTAACAAGGTTTATTAAGTATTATAACTTATAATAAGTGCTGTCATAATGCATTATAAACTCAGTGGAACAGCACATTATACTTATAATGCTTCATAATACTCATTACAAATGTTTATAATTATGCACAACAACTTATAACAAAGACTCTTTATAGCTAACTAAGTTAATGTAGTTATAATGTGCAGTTCCACTGAGCTTATAATGCATGCAAGCACTTATGTGTTATAAATTGTCATAAATTATTATAAACATTTATAACTAGTGTTAATGCCTTATAAGCACATTATTATGCATTATAAACGCGATTATAATGCATTGTCGACCCGACCTTTAAGTAAAGTGTTACAGAGGAGTGGTGAGAACCTCCCCAGCAGTCAAGTGTCTCCTTCAAATGACTCCTTCCCTCTCACTGTGCACCGTACACTGCACTGCAGGTTATATTCGCTGTCAGGTGGAAACCTTGTATGTCCAAAACTGTTACTTTTCAGGAAACGCATAAATGAACCTGTGTTCCAACCGATCCAATGTAGTTATTATTTTAGTCACAAGCTCTTGTTAATACTTTTCCTTGGTTCAATATTTATTTAAAAAAAACACAGAAACACTTAACCCCTTTCCCTTTTACAAACAACAAAAACAATTTTTTTTGCAGATGTACAAGCTCACAACGCGCCGCATCGCAACTAATTGAGAGCTTGTAGATTGGCTATTTTTGCAATTCTTTGTGACATTGTAAGTATGACTAAGTAGGGCATTGATTTACAAAGAAGGGAAAAAAACATAAACAATGTAAATATGGAGATACAAGGTTTCTGTTGTTATTATTATTATGATGGTGATGTGATTATCTGAGGCTGACTCACAGTGGGGAAGCAGTGCTGTGGAGCTGCCTCTGCCTCACACTGTTTCAGGTAGTCGGCCCAGTCAAAGTCCTGGCCCTGGTACCCTGGGAGGAAGAAGGAAGAACACGTGATACTTTATAGCAGGGGTCTTCAACGTAATTCAGGCCAAGGACCCTTTAGCTGAGAGAGATATGAAGCAAGGACCCCCCCACTACATAATGGATACATTTGTGTTGCAGATTAAACTTTTTCATAGATGTCATGATAGCTTCATAGACTTGTTTGTATGTTGGATTCATGTGTGAAATGTGAAAGCACTTTTTTTTTGCCTCCGTCTTAGGTAATATTTGACAATTTGGCCAATGTTTGATTATTTTCTTGACAATTTGGCCAATGTTTGATTATTTTCTTGACAATTTGGCCAATGTTTGACCATTTTTGATCGTATAGTTTCTTGGTTACTTTAGTAATGGTAGTAATGGTCTAATTATTAGTTCATTTTATTTTGTCCTTTTATAGGTATGGTATAGGTCTTAAAAGTCCTTCAATTGTCACTTTGAAATGTGCAATGTTGGTTTGTTTACTGTTCAGTGAGAAAACGTTACACATTAAGCAAATCATCTGGGGACCCCCCCCCCCCCCCCCAAAATGTGCAATGTGTCACTCAGGCCAGGTCTACATTCAGAATATTAAAAAAGGGAAGTGTGGGAGTGTCTAATGTCCTGGTTCAGCCAAATGACGTCTCTGGGGAACAAACTACTTCTCAGTCTGTGTGCGGGTGTGAATAGTTCTGTTAACGCCTTGCAAAGGGCAGAGAGGCAAACAAGGGGGTGGGAGAGGGAGCAGGACCCAAGAGGCAGGCAAGGAAAGAAAAAAAAACTAGTACGCAAGAAAGAGGCACACATTGTGAAAATAGCCGATCTACAAGCTCACAGCGCCTAGTTGTGTGCTTGTAGTTCGGCTATTTTCACAATATTTATCTGTGGAACCGAGTCAAACTAAATGTAATGCCTACAATTCCAAGTGCTTGTCAGGGTGGGGGGTCCCCAGTTCAAATATGATTATTTTGGGGGAGTCGCGGCCTGAAAAGTTTGGGAACCATTGGTCTTCCACTGTTCTCAAGGTGGGGTCCGCAGACCCCCAGGTGGGGTCCTTGAAGGAGCCCCAGCTAAATGATTAATAGTTATAGCAACCAAATGGATCCTAACGGGTCTGTAACTCTGTGACCGCACTAATGGAACTCTCAGATTTAGATGAACAGAGGATTTTTACAGTGTAAATTGGTGTCGCAGAGATAAGAAATTGTATCAAATGGGGGGTCCCGGCCGTGGCCTAAACTGGGTGTCGTTGAAAAAGGTTGTCTGTCCAAATTCCATATCAACAAGAGGATTTAGTATGGGGGGGGGGGGGGGGTTCAAGGTGGTCTCAAGCTAAATGTGTTAATATAGCTTCACAATTATTTTAACTACTTTAACCATATTTTATACTTTGGTTAATACATATATACACATTATATACGCTTATATACACAATACACATCATTTTGGGGGTCCTTGACATGAAAAGGTTTGAGAAACACTGTCTTAGACCACACACACACACACACACACACACACACACACACACACACACACACACACACACACACCTGGAGGGGGGCTGAGGGGGACCCCGTTCTTGAGGCACCACTGGGTGGGGAAGATCCCTGGGCTGTCCCTGTGGCACAGGAAGCCCCGCCCACCACCGCCCTCAGACTCCTCACAGAGGTCACAGAGGTCGTCCATCCTCACCAGGAAGAAGTGCTCGTTGAACACCTGAAAACAAAGATGTTGGATTTAGAAAGATACGCCATCCCAAGTGTAGCCACTAGAGGCAAAATGGTACACAAATTGCATACAAAACGGTCTCCTCAGTGGGCGCCGCCGTCTGACGGCAGATCTCACGAACGTCCTATGTTTACCGGTGCTAGATCTCGTGAGAGTGTGTAGCTTGGGACAGAGAAAGGTTGATAAAAAAGGTTTTCTCCCGATTTGTCTCTCTGAAAAAAGCCATTTTAGTGTCAGAATGTTTGGAATATTGTGTGACTTGTGGCGATCGTCAGGGTCAACAGGTGAGACCTAGTTTGCCCCCTCTGATTGTTCACCATCTGGTTCAACCATGTCACAGTATAGAAGCAGCAACAAGCCTTCCAGCCACGTTTCAGGTGTTTAGAAGAGTCTGAGCGATCTGCTGGCCGTTGGTTAAATGGGGCTCGAGGAGGTATTGTTATTGTAAGCTAGATCAGCGGGTTCCCAAAAGTTTTAGTTCAAGACCCAAAAGAGCAATTAAGACTTTTGCCCGGAGTCCCAAACTAGTGAAAACAGAAGCTTTACATGCTCACAACGCACCGTTTCGTGCCGTGTCGCAAGCTTGTAGAGCTTCTTAAAACGTTATTTTTATTTTATGGAAATTATTTGGTTTATTCTATTTTATTTATCAAATCGTTTTTTTTTTTATTCACTTTTTTAAATCTTAAAATATAATTTTTTTTTAATGGAAGACACAAAAAAGGTGGATATTTACTCATGAAAAATTGGTCCGCGACCCAAACATGGGTCCCGACCCACATTTAGGGAAACAGTGAGCTAGATTAATGTGGTTTTGGGTAGGATTGTGCTGCCCTGTCAGAGATGTTCCTTAATTGCTCTGAAAGTAAAAACTGGGAACTCCCGCTCATGCCCTGATTCACTGGATTTGTAATGTGATGAAATAGCACCGTTTGAACAAAGCCATTCAAAGGTTTTACCAATTTGTCCCCGTCCCCGTCTCCCCAAAAAAGGGAGCACGGGCTGTGTCCGAAATAACTCCCTACTTACTATAACGTCTCAGACTGTCCAAAACTGTCAAAAATAGCAAAAGCAGCAGATCGACAAGCTCGAAACGCATCGCTTTGCACCGCATTTCGAGCTTGTGGATCTGCAATTTGTGGAAGGGTACACCCCCTCCCCCTCTTCCAGTCAAACGTTTGCCGTTTGGTCACATTTGTGTTGAAAAAAAACACAAAAAGTTAGAATATGGAGATAGGAGGTTTTGTGCCCGACAGCAACGAAATGCAGCACAGAGGGGGAGATGGCAGGTTTGATGGGTTACCTTGGTGACCGTGGCAGGACGGATGGAGATGGCTGCAGCAGGGTCAACGGCCTCCAGTTTCATTCCTTCTTTAAAACAGTGAGAGGCCATGGCAGGTTGATCCTGAAACACACACACACACACACACACACACACACACACACACACACACACACACACACACACACACACACACACACACACACACACACACACACACACACACACACACACACACACACACACACACACACACACACACACACACACACACACACACACACACACACACACAATAGATGTGGAATCGTTAAAATCCTAAAGGATCCCAACCCTGATTGTGATTTTGGGTATTGAATATATATACATTTTTAAAGCAAACATTTCTAACTCAAATCTTTGCTTCTGGGGATACTACAAATATCTTCTAAATCCTAACATCTTTTATTTATTTTTTTACTTATGTTGCTATAATATCAGTGGTTCTTAAACTTTTGTCATGTCAAGGACCACCCAAAATGATATGTATTTGTCCGCGGACCCCTCCATCTAAAATATTTTGTTCCAGGGACCCCCAGAAGATTTGAGTTTAAAAAAAAATATATATATATTCAAAGATTTGCACACATTTTCACAATTCTTTTTTCAAAAAAATAGCAGATCTACAAGCTCATAGCGCGCTTGTATATCTGCTCTTTTTGAAGAACCAAAGAAATAAAAAAACTACACAGATGCGTTCCCGGATTGAATGGGTTTAGTTACTGTACATTGGTACGCTCCCTCTCAGAGTGAACTGAACAAAGGATGCGAGTGTTGTTCTCTGTTACCTTGCTGAGCTCCTCAGTGAGGGCGGCATCTTGAGGCAGTTCCCCGATCCTTCGTCTGACCTCCTCCCACTCTTCCTCTGTCCTCAATGGCACCAGGTCTGAAAAAACAGCAAAAACGCAAAAGAAAATCAGCTGAACGGAATCATATTCATGATTCGCTGTGTTTTTGGCATCATTTCAATATCGATGCTGTCAGGCAGAAAAAACCTTGTGTCTCCATATTAAAATTTTGTATGTTTAGTTTTGTTCTCATAAATGAATAACATACTTTGTCATACTATAAGTGTCACAAAAAAGTAGCAGAAATAGCCGGTGAACAAGCTCATGCGACATGTTGAGAGGTTTTTTCAATTTTTTTCTTTTTAAGTGAAAGTGTTTAAGTGTGTCTGTGATTTATCAATACACAGGTTCTCTTTTCCAATCTTTATAACGTAGCGGTTTTGGACATACAAGGTTTCCACCCGACAGCGACAATACAAAAAAGGATATTGTTGCTGTCGGGCAGAAACCTCTTATCTCCATAACTCATATCCATATTCTAACGTTTTTTTGTAAATGTAATGCCCAACTTGATCATACTACAGCGTCACACAAAAGTAGCAATAGCAATGCTATTTTAGAATTTGAATCCTTAAAAGTAACAGTTTTGGACATATGAGGTTTCCACCCGACAGAGACGATATATATATTTTAACCAAATATGTATCAAGTCCGCACCAAACCGCAGGGCCGGCAAATATTAGTACTAATTTATTTTCTAATGCAATTGCCAAACCACAGAGGTTACACGTTGAATCTCAAAGAGAGATGTTCTAGGTGACCCCCAGAAACAAGCAAGCTATTCTGGTGCAGAATCAATCAAGGACCGGTACACTCAGAGAAAAAAATACACTCCCTCATTGCATTCCATCTCTGCCACCACCCACCCCTTTCTTCAAGCACTCAAAAAGAAACTATGCACAAAACTGCTTTGTATGCGTGTGTCACAATGGATTTTTACAAAATAATCAATATTTGAGGAGACCCAGTGTCAAACCAAGGACTATCTCTTTAAAAAAAATAAAAAAATAAAGCACCATTGTTGTTGGTAAAGGGAGGAATACACATTCCTGTAGGCTAGCTACAGAGCATGCGAGCAAACCTTATCCAATTATAGCCTAACGCAGTGGTTCATCCAGTGGTCCTTGATGAGTTTCCAGGTGGTCCCCAGCTAAATGATAGAGTTGGAAACCAAATGGACCCTTGCAGATCTTTAACTCTTGAGAGCGTAAAATGAAACCAAATGGACACTTATGAGTCCATTTGGTTTCATTTTACGCTCTCAAGAGTTAAATTATTATCAAACATCTGCATTACTTAATTAAAGAATTGTTTTTTTGATCAACGTTTGCCTGTTATCTCTCCTATGGTACCAACATCAATACAGCATGGAATTGTGGACAAAATCTTGGGTCTGAGAGGCTAAATCTCATCAAATGGTGGTCCGTGGCTCAGATGCCGATTACATAATGGACCTTGATATGAGAAGGGTTGAAAACCACTGGCCTAGCGGATCCTGTCCACGAAACAATTAAGAATTTCAATACTGCACAATTTAAAGTGATACCGTGATATTCAAGGGAACTGGCAGTGCACCACGTAGTGACAATATTTGACATCGCACTGTCTGACACACTAACTTCATCAGTGTAGATGCTCACATCATTATACTTATAGTTTCTAGGTGTGGACGGCACTTAAGACCTGACCTTCAGTTCAGCCTCATGTGCCCTTCATGGCAAGCAAGAATCCACTTTCCTTTTTTTTTTAAACTTGCTGACCTGTGGGTGGCCTGAGGGTGTAGTCGTGCTCCTTCGCCCAGCCGGGTGGGTGGAGGCGTGGGTGGAGGTAGTAGAGCCAGAGGGTGGACGGTGCGTCTGGGAGCCCCTTGGTGCCCAGCAGGCGGAGCTTCAGCCTGCCCCCGGCGTTCTCCTCCACCTCGGCGGCCCAGGCCAGCCCCGGGTCGGTGGCGTCCTGCAGCTCCATGTAGCAGCCGGCGCACAGCAGCTCCACCGGGTCCTTACCGCGCTGAGGCTGACATGATGATAGGGGAGGGGTTAAAGGGGTGTAAGAAAATATTGTTGGTTGTACCTTCGGCCATTTCACTCTTCCGTGGGCAACAATGCCAAACTCAGGAAGAAGCTAGCATTAGGTAGGCTAGGCTAGCAAACTTAGCCAACTAGTCACGCTGAGAACAGCTAAGGTGTTCAGAGCCGAAGTCCGGGCTGATTTTGACTTCTACAAAAGTCGGCAGTCAAATAACAAAGCACCGTCGCGCGACGGTGTCGCTTTAATTTAATTCATGCTCCATCATGCGATGGTGGCACACTGACCGAAAATAGCCGATCTACAAGCTCACAACGCGACATGGAAGCGACGCTTTGTGAGCTTGTAGATCGGCTATTTTCGGATCGAGCTTTCTTTAGGATGTAGATTACGTTCTTTTTGGCAAGTGAATAAATTATAGATAAATTAGCCATTAGTGACTCAAGCCTAATTTATACACATTATAAATTCATATCATTATTTAGCAACGGTATAAAGGGGCAGTACTGTAGAAAATGAAGGCTTCCCTGAATAGCCTGCTACAGAGCAGATTTTTATGCATTATGGCTATGACAGTTTTCTTAAAATTAGATAAAAAAATAAATAGCAATATATTGCCTTTACGCCTTACAGTACAATATCGCAATATATAGTACCGTGAGCCCTGTATCGTGATACGTATCGTATCGCCAGATCCATGCCAATACATAGCCCTAGTAAGAATGAGGGGTTAGCACAAGCACGAGAAATTTTGTTTCGTATAGAATAATTTTGTAGACAGCCCCCAGACTGAATTTACTTGCATCCCTGCATCTGCTGTAAAAAAAAAAGCTTCCCTGAATAGCCTGCTACCGAAGTAGCAAGTAGCAGATCTTCAAGCTATAAACGCGTCGCTTCGCGCCGCATTTCGAGCTTGCGGATCTGCTTCTTTTTGATGCTTTTGTGTGATGATCAAGTAGGGCATTAATTTACGAAAAAACACAAAAAGTCAAAATATGGAGATAAGAGGTTTCTGCCTGACAACAACGATGTAAAAATTGTGGTTAAAATGTAAGGCAATTTAACAATTATAATTTAGGCATTTAACAGACGCTCTCATCCAGGGCGACAACCAAAAGCAAGTCAAACAAAGCCAGACAGCCAGGCAGGCAGGCGTTGGCTCAGACTGGAGCCAGTGACTGTTTTCTACCTCTCTCACATTGTAGGGCCCCACCCTGCATGTGAGCTTCCCTTCCCTTCCTTACCAACTCCAGCAGGCTGGCAGGGGCACTGCACTCCTCAGCCAAGACCTTCTCCAGCAGGGCCTCCCAGTTCTGCTGTCTCTCACGCACACCTGAAGGCAGATGTTACGCACACACGCACACGCACACACACACACACACACACACACACCAACTTTTATTGAAGTGCAGATCATGGAATATACGTTTTTTCCTTTGTTCTTTCTTTTTTTTCTTTCTTATCGAGATCGAAATGAATGTTTCATTTTCATATTTTACTGAACTTTATACAAAGGAAAATATACAGTAAAATCTGGTGTGTTAACACTCCGGATTTTACGGTGTAAATTTATATAATTATGTTATACAGAAATGTGTTGAATTAACACCTTTTTACGGTGTAAATTTGTTAAACAGAAATCAATAACATTCTGTCTACTTTAAACCTATTTTTTTCTTTAGCTGAATCTCTCAGAGTAGTGGTTTTCAAAGTGGGGTCCGGGGACCCCCAGGGGTCTTTGGGGGAGTTCCAGGGGGTCCCCAGCAAAAGTAGTTAATATCACAATCCTTTTAACCACTTTATCCATTTATACATTGGCTATTCAAAAATAGCAGATCTACAAGGCAAGCTCACAGCGCGTCACTTCATACTGCGCTGCGAGCTTGTGCATCAGCTATTTTTGAAATCTTCTGAAAAATCTAAAAAATGATTGGAACATTTTGAATAATTTAGATTATTTTTAACACAAATATTCTCTTCTGGGGGTCTCCTGGTACAGAACATTTTCAGATGGGGGGGCTCCACGGGCCAAATACATATCAATTTGGGGAGGGGTTCTTGACACATAAAAGGTTTGAGAACCACCGCCTCAGAGCATCCGACTAAATAAAACCCTCCCAGGGGAGGCTCTCTCTCTCTCTCTCTCTCTGTGTGTGTGTTGCCTCACCCTCGGGGGCTCTCATGACCTTGCCCTGCTGGCGGCTCCAGCCCAGAGGGTGGAGGTCGGCCGTCATGATGTCGCACCAGAAGTCGGCGCGCCGGTCGTCCTGGTAACCCTCGTAGCGCAGCAGCAACAGCTGGCCACAGGTGGTGATGATGGTGGCCACCCAGTGAGGGCTGCCGGCCTCGGCGCGCTCCACACACACCTCCAGCTTCATGCCCGGGGTCAGGCCTGTCTGCAGGCCTTGGTCCACCTGGTCCAGAGAGAATGTCGAGTGTCACTATTTATGCATCGGTGCAGCGCCAACTTGCATGCGTGCATTTTCCATTTGTGTGTAGGCCTGTCATGATTATTACATAATCGCCGAATCGCAATTATTTGAGATAATCACAATGATTTTTGGGCATAATCGTCATTATTATTTCTATGTTCATATATATTTTATTCATGGTGTGAATTACAAGTACTCTCACGTGTTTGAAGGCGTGATGGGGAACAGACACTGCCCCGTTCTCCTCCAGATAGTCGTCCCAGTTGAAATCAGACGCATCCTGACCAGAGTCCCCGTCTAAGAGCATAACATACACACACAACATCATCAATGCAAACTGTGGCATTCTGGATCAATCAGTAATTGATGAGGGAAGAGAATCGGAGACACTATTCTAGGTGGTGATGGTTATACTTTAATGTACATGATGTCCTTATCCAGTGTTCATTTCGTCGACTAAAACTATGACGAAGAATGTTCGTCGACTACCTTTTTTCACTGATGAAATTAGACGATCAACGATCTGCTATTTTCGGCAGCAGCTAAGAATAAAATAAATCAGGCATTTTGACGTCATCACAGCCTGACAAAATGCGATTTAGTAGACTAAAATCATATAATATTTAGTCTAAATGGCATTTTATTTAAAAGACTATAACTAAAACTCAAGAAATATTTGCTGTCAAAATTAACACTGATGATATCATGGGGAGACGTAAGTTAGACACACAGTCTGACACAGATCGGTGGTACGGCCAACTAGCACAGGGATCAGACCATAGTTACATATTATAACTATACTAGCATACTAGCTGCTACAAGGACAAGCTGAACCATAACAAGACAGGCTGTACCAAAACAATAGCCATCAGGGAGACATCGTCGCCACTACAAACTACAAAATATCATGTCATATCATAAGGTATAATGAGTACTAGGTATAATAAGTGAAGGCTAGATATAAAGGTTAGACATAAACAGCCATAATAACAATATAATATCGTTCTGCAACAATTCTTCTGTGTAGGTGTGCATAGTTGAGCGGTGAAATGCCAAATTCTGATGCAATTCCACATCATTATCTTCATTACTCATGCTCATACTAGGAAACTCAATTCATGGAGGTAAAATGTCTTAGACAAGCTTTCCGATGCAATCAGTCTCATCCTCTCTGCCATGGATAGTTCAGAGGTTATGTATGACAATGTGTTAATCAATAACTGACCCGCTTGACCTTGACCTAACGACCATCAAATTGCACCATATGTCAGATATTGAGTTGAGAGATAAATTCATCCGCAGACAGACAGCCTCATCTACAACAAGCTTATCGTCTCTGTCGGGTGGAAAGCTCGCATATCCAAAACCGTTGCTTTTCAGGATTCAAATTCAAAAACGTAAAGTTTTAGTAAAAGTAGCAGATCGACTAGTAGCTAGATCTGCTACTTTTGATACTTTTGTGTGACGCTGTAGTGTGATCAAGTAGGGCGTTAATTACGGTAATTTACGAAAAAACGCAAAAAGTTAGAATTATGGAGATAAGAGGTTTCTGCCCGACAGCAACGTAATACATTTTGACCGCGCATACATCTCATGCAGTGCGCGTCTTTAAGTATATCTTACCAGACTCCAGTGACTCCTGTTTCATATTGGCACCCCCCCTAACGGCCACGTCTGAAAGCTCTGGGGAGGAGAACAGGGAAGGTAGATTATTTCCTAGGGAAGATAAGTGAACAATTGATGCAACACTCTTGCAACAGCCAAAACTTGACAGGAGAGCTACACACAGAAGAGAGACAGATGCACGTGGTTTCAGCAGGGACGTTTATGCAGAAGACACAAGTGAAAAATCAGTTGAAATTGTTAAGGGACGCTTCCCAATTTGGACAAGACAACAAGAGAACGTTGGCAAGAAAAAAAAACTCAAATTTAATTCGATACATTCCAAGTAGTTTTTTTTATGGAAGCTGTTTAATAGATCCCGTCTCATCTGAAACATTAAACGAATGAGTGTTTTAGTTATTATGCTAAGTTCCCAAAGCAAAGTTTTGTTTGCTCTTTTCAAACTAAATCCAATAGAGATAAAAGCTTCCATCCATGGCATTGATATTCTAACCAATCCCTCCATTTCCGGGCTGAATCAATAGAGAAGATGTGAAGCAGTGAATAAAATGAGAAATGGCATGGCGCATAATATCTATCATTCATTAGAGGCAACATTTACCACCAGAGTGGGAAAGCAGATGGTATCTATCTGACTGGGAACCCTATTAGACCATGCTAATATCTCTTCCAAACCTAATTTAGGTTAAGAAAAGGGAGCCCAACCATCATTTTTAACACATTAAGACCTGAGGCCGATTCTACAAAATCTCTTTTAAATCCTAACAGTTTTCTGAAAAAAAACCTATGTTGCTATATATCGTTGCTGTTGGGCAGAAACCTCTTATCTCCATGTTTTCTCATAAATGAACGCCCTACTTGATCATACATCAAGTAGCATTATCCACAAGCTCAAAACTATGCGCGAAGCTTGTAGATCTGCTACTTGAATTTGACAATTTTGGACATAATTATGAGGTTTCCACCCGACATACAGTAGACAATATATAGCTAAAATCTAAAATTACACAGATTATTTCCCGGTTTTAATGGGTTAATATCTCATCCCAACCTAATTTAGGTTAGAAAAATATATTTTTTAACTTCAACACATAATACTGCTACATCGAAGTAAAGATTTCAAACCGTTCCTTAAAAAAGCTCAAAAGGCCTTTTTAAATGTGGGTCCTGTCCGAATTTTCACTAATACACTGATAGGATTTAATTCCTAAAGTTTTCCGTTTCAATTTCCTTTTTGAAATCTTTTTTTCCCCATTATTTGAGATATAATACAGTATCAGCCTATTCATGGTTGTTATTGAAGATTGATGCTCTCAAAATATATCTTAAAACATATCTTTGATGTTCTCTAGATTATGTAATTTAGGTCCATTGTGCCATAATAAGTAAGTTCCATGTTCATGGGACTGGGGGGATTACGCTTATGGCACGCACAGTGGACCTAAATTAAAACTAAGTGAGAACTGCAACATCAGAATAACATTTTCATCAAGTGTGGTAAGTTTTGTGGGATTTTAAAGTGTTTACGATATGTTTTAAGAGTCATAAGACTTCAATAACACTAGATCGGTATATCTCAGTAACGGACAACGTTATGAAATGCTATCGTAAGAGTGCGACAAAGAAGCCACCTGTCAAAAAGGCTGGTATGGCCTTTTAACATGAATTACAGCGGATACATGTCGAACTCGAAGGCTGACACACATCGAAGATTCATCCATTTACAATTTTCAGCATTTTGCTGAAGATCTCTTTATGCAGGGCGACTTGAACCCTAATCAACAAGACAAGGTAAATGGAGCGCACATTTTTTTAAATAATAATAAAGATAGATAAGATGTTATTGTCACTGTATTCAAAATACAACAAAGTTTAGTTTAGTGCAAAAATGCTTCAAAATAACTAGGATACCAGGTAAACAACACCAAACCTAGCATCTGTCTAAACAGATCAGCACACCAAGAGATGAAAAAAGCTAACGCAACAATAGAGAGAGAGAGAGAGATGGCATTTATAAAAGTGAAGAGGGGAGCGATGGGAGATGACAATAGTGATGAGCGTGGTGTATGAGATGCAGAGGGGAGCTGCTCTGTCACGGCAACTCCATTCAGCTGGCCTGTCAAGGCCTTTTGTCACATCTGACGTCTCTATTAAAGACGGGCCGCTGTCACACAGCCGCCACCCCCCCCCCCCCCCTCCTCTTATGACCGCCGCCGGGCCACCGCGACCCCAGCGCTCCGCTAGGGATCAGCACCGCCTTTCACCCACGACCCTGACGCCCCGTCCCCTGACTCCTGCTCTTCCTTTTCTCTACTTCTTACAAAACACACACAGCTTTTTATTACTATAGGCTTGTGAGGACATCAATGTTTTAGGATGCAAATTTTATGAATGCCAATTTCAAACTTTTTGTCCATTTTTTACCGTAAGCTAAAGCCGCAAAATAGCAGATCTACAAGCTTGTGAGCTTGTAGATTTGCACTGGCACGCAACTAAGTATATAAATCATTTTTAACTCTAATTCCAACCCCTAAACGTCTTATCCTAATCTCAACCTGAATTTTTTTTTTATTGTAAGCCTATCTCTAAAAAATATTTTCTAACCATAAAACAATTTTTTTTACCCTTGTGAGGACCAGGAGAATGGTCCTCACAACGTCTAATTTCTCCTATATTTGTGGGGACATCTGGTCCCATGTAAAGTAATAGTAACACACACACACACACACACACACACACACACACACACACACACACACACACACACACACACACACACACACACACACACACACACACACACACACACACACACACACACACACACACACACACACACACACACACACACACACACACACACTTGTTTGAGTGTTATGGGGGGGTGTCAGGCTCCCAAACATAAGCGTAGATGAAAAGAGCAACTTTGGAGACATTTCCAGAGGCCCTACAACCGAGAGTTGGGAAGGCTGTTGTATTATTATAACAACATTGGTCCTTTCTCCAGGCCAGCATTATACATTTTAACCACCCACTCGACTTTGGAGTTGCGTCTACAAACTACACTTTTGTTACCATCTGCTTGTTACTATCTGCTTAGATACAAACACAATAACTGTTGAGATTTAAAAAGGTAGGGTACTGTAAGTGATATGGTTAAAGCACTATATTCTGATATATATTCTGACTATATGATCTGGTAGTCATTGCTATAGAGTGTTTGTTCAGTAAAAGGAGTCTCCCCATCTCTCAAGGTCTTTAATAAACACAAAATACATTTTCAGTTCCCCATTTACCAGCTTCATTTTATAATGTTCCAATTTCACTTGTTTAATCTTTATCCTGCATGAGTTCTCTATCCTGATTGGATAGAATTGGTATCCCGAACTGAAAATGCATGTTCTGTTCAATAAAGAGCTGGAGCGACATGGAGACTCCCGTTACTGAACAAACACTCTATAGCAATGATTACTATCAGAATATAGAGCCATTTAACACTTATTGTAACCAAAGAAAATCACTTACCCTACCTTTAAATATGTTCGAATAACTAATAGGGCAGATATTGTCTCTTTCGTGTGGAAACCTCGTATGTCCAAACCTGTTACTTTTCAGGATTATAATATATATATATATACACATATATGTATATATATATATATATATATATATATATATATATATATATATATATATATATATATATATAAAATACATTCACACACACAGGTTATTCATTCGAGGTATTGTGACCTTTCTTTTGAAATTTCTGGCAATGAGCTTTGGAGATTTCCTGGAATAGTTCTTGCTGCATAAGCTGTCTGCTATTGCTCCACTAACTGAACTGAACAGAACTGAACAGAACAGCGGAGACTCAGCTAGCAGCCTCACACACACACACACACACACACACACACACACACACACACACACACACACACACAGGAAGGCAGGCAACTTCCCCTGTTTCATAGAACGGGTTCACATAACACAAACCACCAGCTATCCTGTCTCTCTGCATCACCAGCTATACTAGTAGCTACAATGATGGAATATGGAGATATGAGGTTTCAGCCTATGTGTGCGACACACAAATATCCGTTCCCCACTACAATTATTACATAATCGCCTGATCCAAGTTATCCCATTTAGACCTGAGGCAGATTCTAAAAACGCCTTCTAAATACTGACCTTTTTCTGAAAAACATCAAATATTTATTCATAAATTACAAAAACATTATGTTGCTATACTGTACATAACAACTACCCCAAAAGGGGTTCCCGGATTGAAAGGAATAGTTACGTTTAGGGGTTCCCGGTCTAAATGGGTTATTTGAGATAACTGCAATTATTTTGCATAATCGCCATAATCGTTTCTATGTTGAAAAATGTTCATACATTTTTAAAAAATAGCAGAAATAACTGTTCTACAAGTAAGGTACATCATTTATTTTGATTATTGGTGCCATTGTCATTGTCAGTAATTTCTGGGAATATTTATAGTTATTTATTATGTCGTTGCTGTCGGGCAGAAACCTCCATATTCAAACTTTTTGTGTTTTTTCGTAAATGAATGCCCTTCTTGATCATTACAGGGGCGGCAGTGGCTCAGGGGTAGAGTGGCCGGATGGCAACCACAAGGTTCCCAGTTCGATCCCGGGCTCTCCCAGAGTTAGTGTCGAAGTGTACTTGAGCAAGACGCTGAACCCCTAATTGCTCCTGATGAGCAGGTTGGTGCCTTGCATGGTTTCCTCCGCCATCGGTGTATGAATGTGTGTGTGAATGGGTGAATGTAATGCACAATCTCTGTAAAGCGCTTTGGATAAAAGCACCATTTATCATACTACACCATCACTCAAAAGCATAAAAAGTAGCAGATAAACAAGCTCTAGCTTGCTATTTTGGAATCCTGAAAAGTAACAGGTTTGGTTATATGAGGTTTCCACACGACAGAGACGATATCTGCCCTGTGAGATTTTTGTTTTACAAATTGTTAATCGCAATTATTTGTAATGTACTGTATGACAAATTAATCGTCAAGTAAAATGGCATCATCGTGACAGCCCTATTCCACACTGCAACGCTGTGTATTGGATCACATTTGATCGTATTTGACAATGCTACTGAGCATTCACATAGTTTGTTCAGAGCCAAATGTTGCACCCACAGGGCATGCTATATGATCAAATACAAGTTTTGATAGTGGTTAAGAAATGTAAACACAAAGCAAATAATATTACATAAAATTGAAAAATGAACTCATGATTTGACCTGCATTACGTACAGTAAAATCTCAAGTTTTAAAGTCAGCATTGTAAATGTTGTCAACACGGTTTGAGATGAAGTGACTGGAGTTCATAAATGAGCAAACACTATATGAGTGGTTCCTATTGTTAGGAGCAGCAGCCAACACCTTGGGTCTACATTTCAATAAATAAAGTATTAATATTAGAGGCAATAGGCTTCCCAACAAAGGCTGGCATTGGTACTCAATGTCTAAGTGGAATATCCATCTATTGCAGTGATTTCACCACTTAAACCCTATATGGCTGACCGGAGTCCCTCAGGGCTCTATGCTAGTGTATTTTTTGTTTTCTATTATTGTGGGGAAACGACGAGCTCACAATGCATCGCGTTGTGTCGATCATCTATTTTCAGCGAAAGCTTTCCCCATAATACGGACGCTGGGGTTTAAGTGGTTAAAGTGGGGTCCGGCAGGGGACCCCCGGGGGTCCTTGAGGGGGTCCCCAGCTAAATATTTGAAAATAAGCCAATCTACAAGCTCACATCGAGATGCGTTGAGTTGTGAGCTTGTAGATCTGCTATTTCTAAAACAAGTATTGAAAATGTGTGATTATTTTTTAAACATTTTAACAGCACAAATCTTGTCCCTGGCACAAAACATTATTTTTTTGGGGGGGGGGTCCTTAGACAAGTTTGAGAAGCACTGCTCTATTGGCTTGCTGCTGCGGGCTGGGGTCTACTCTCTTTGGCGCGTCAGTGAGGGGATGTCAACCGAGTGTACTCCGTCCGTACAACGGTGTCGCTCGCTGCCAGCCAGGATCACTCAAGTTGCACAATAAGGGAAGTTGGACCCGAAGAGAAATGTTTGTTGCTGTTACAAGCCAATGTGAGGAGATTACAATATTCTCTTAGCATTAATCTATAGATCTGTAAAGGAAACAATATACTTTTTCAACAGTTTATTTTAGCACGGTTGGTGTCGTTTTCGAAAGCTGATTCTACAACCTTCATTATGTAAGATCATCGACATCTAAATGAAAAAAACATATAAAAGGAATTCATATGCAGCAATTGAATGGTGTTTCTCCCACGGGTTTCCCCGAATGAACGCGTAGATTTCTAAACGACGATACAAAACCGTTGTATGACGGCGTCGCTCGCCGAGCTCTTTTTCTAAAAGCTGACAACGCGCGTCGCCAGCTTCGCAGAATCTGTTCTTTTCCGCAAGCGACGTCGTAGTGCGCAGATATTATAAATAAAAGCTTATAATAATAACAACCGCAGCATTCAGGGCAACGGGCTTTACAGAGAGACTACATGGTCTTAACTTTCAACACTGTGGTGCGTAAATAAATGCACAAGTGCGATCATGAATTATTATTAAAAAATTATTATGATCATCATACGATTATGATCACGTCTCATACAGATACATGTTTCCCGGCTAGACCCCCCCAAAAAGGCACAAGTATGTATGTATGCTGGAAAGACGCCTCTTGAGTGATCAAGTCAAGTTAGACGTTTTTCAACGTCATGGCTTTGAATAGAAAGCTAGCGAGCATTATAAGAGACAGTGTTGCCAGGTATTGCGAGAGAAATAGGCAACTAGGTCTATGAAAACAAGCCCAAAAGATGTACTAGAAGCGACTAATAGGCCACATGAGCGTCGGATATTTGAAAATAGCCGATCTGCAAACTCACGGCCTGTTGTGAACTTGTAGATCGATTTTCAAAAAGAATCTTGGAAAAACACATTTTGATTTTTTTTTTTTGAAACATTTTTAACACTAATCTGGTACACGCGGGGGTCACAAAATACTTGATGGGGGGGGGTCAAATACATAAATTTGGGGGGTCCTTGACAAGAGAATGTTTGAAAACCCACTGTTTTAAACGACAATTAGGAAGCAAAGGCCTAAAATAAGAAACAAGACCCAAAAAACTGGGGGAAAAACATTGAATATAATATATTCAATGTTTTTCTTTTTAAGACCTCAATGGAAACAAGTCCACTATGACTTTTTTGTGTACATCCTTTTAGACCAAGTGTCTGATTGTACTGCTGTTTGCCTTTTCTGTCTAATAAAATATTGAATCAATCAATCAATCCATCCAACAAACCACAACCTGCGCAACTACCAATCTTTTGCAAGCAACTTTACAGAAAAACAAGCCCAACGTTCCGTATAATTAGCGGACATGGCAACACTGCCCGAGAGAGCCCGAGTCATCTTTTCTTTAGAGACGGGAAAAAAGCCCAAAATCGCACCAAAATGTTAAATAAACCCACGGGTGGGTGGTCGACAACATGCTGCGTGTGAATATTGAGTCACTAACATTGAGTCTTACCGGTAAAATAGTTTTTCAAGTGGGTTTTTGGGGGGCGTCCGTTTCTTTTTCCTGCCTGCTGCTCGTTGCACGACCTCATTCCAATATGGCACAAACCGACTGCCACTGCGCATGTTCTGTTCTGCCGCCTGGCTCTCTCTCTGTGTGTGTGTGTGTGTGTGTGTGTGTGTGTGTGTGTGTGTGTGTGTGTGTGTGTGTGTGTGTGTGTGTGTGTGTGTGTGTGTGTGTGTGTGTGAGAGAGAGAGAGAGAGAGAGCCCGGGCACGATGATGATCATTCTGAACATGGAAAAAAATTACATGACTTCCATCTTTCAACCCGCACAGCAATCAAATATTATGACATGATGCCCCAAAATCTAACATTGAGTCCACTTTCTATTGTGTTATTTATTCTAAAAAAGGGAATGATTTGTGTCCCGAATGAGTCGAGACTCGAGAGGAGGTTTATTTTAAATTCCCCGTGGATTCAACAACACTTCGTTCATGTTGAACTACAATAGATTCATTGCACAGAGATGCACTTTCAATAAGTACGTAGGCTACGATATTTCTCTAGACCACAACTGGTTCCCAAACCTTTTAGCTCGAGACGAGACCCAAAAGAGAAATTTGATGTCTCCCCAGGATTAAAGCTAGTGAAAATAGCAGATCTACAAGCTCACAACGCATTGCATCGTGACGCGTTGTGAGCTACTGGCTATTTTCACTACGGTACTTCTTAAACATGTTTTCTAATTTGTGGATTTTTTTAAATAATAATAATAAAAAGCTAAATGTAGGAAAACAAAAAAATTAATGGATATTTACTCGTGACCCATGTGTCTGCGACCAACAAATGGGTCCCGAGCCATTGTTTGAGAAACAGTGCTCTAGACAGAGTATAATGATTATTGAGTATTTTGAGTGAGTATTATTATTTTGTTGTTGTCTTGTTGTTGTCTTTTACTCTAAGCCAAGGAGTGAATGGGTGACTGGAGTTGCTTGAATTTCATTCACCGGCATATTTTAGCCTACACACGTAGAACTAAATTAAATGCGAAACGACAAAAGGCAAAAAATAATGAATGGACCACTACTTCTATTAAATCGGTTTAAAACAATATCCTAATAATAATTTGGACATGCAATGAAATTTCGGTGCTCATAGGTTCATTATGTCGCAAAATAAAAACCTCTGAATCACAAGTCACTGGGGTTTTGGGGGAAATATGCGCTGATATTATAGCCTAATGTGGCAGTGAAATAAGCAGAGTATCTAAACCTATTACAAACGCAATTTGTTCAGTAAAATGCATTTTTTTGGTCTTGTATTGGAAAACGTTTTTATAAACCTAGAAGCCTTTTAATCCGTTCCCTGGAACAGGTTTTGTCGCTTTACTTCGACGATGTAGGCTATACTGCCAGTGTTGCCATGTCCGCTTATTATAAGCGACATTGGGCTTGCTTTTCTGTAAAGTTGCTTGTAAATATTGGTAGTTAGCAGGTTGCGTTTTTTTAGGCTTGTTTCTAAAGTGGAGTTGCTTATTTGGGCTCCTAATGTTGTTTAAACCAGTGGTTCTCACACGTGTTCAAGTCATGGACCCCCAAATTAATATATGTGTCTGCAGAGTGCAGACCCCCAAATGACCACGACCACCCCCATACAAGATTTGTGTTGTTAAAATGTTTTTTAAAAAAAGATTCCTATTCCCCCCCACATTTTCTTCCAAGATTTCTTTCCCTGCATAAGCTTCTTTTTTCCCCTGTAATCTACAAGCTCACAACGCGTCGCGGTGCAACGTGTTGTGAGCTTGTAGATTGGCTATTTTCAAATAGCCAACGTTTAAAGGGCGAAGGACTCGCTTTTTTTGGGCTTTTCATAGACCCGGTTGCTTGTTTCTCTCTCAAAACCTGGAAACACTGTGATGTAGGCTATACTGCTGCTTAGGCTAATCCCCGACTACAGTACACACCAGTCCTTTGCACATTATAACAAAAGAAATAACATCGACATGTTCTTCTTTCGTTTAGAATAATTCATTAAAACGTAGGCTAAAAAGAAGGGCTCTTGCATTATAGTCAGTTGACAGAAGCACACCAACAGTCCCCTTTATTCAAAGTCCTTTATTGTTGAGGTCGAGTCGAGGTGGGGTTTTTTCCCTAAAATATGTTTTAGATTATAAAACTGGTCGACGACGGGGCAGGTTTGGTCGAAACACTACGAATATAGACCAATAGTTTAATAATGAAGCTTTATATGAGGTCTACAACTTTAAAACTGCATTGTGCGGGGGAAAAAATAAGAAAGGGCTATTTTGCATGTAGGCAAAAAGAAACAGCCCTTATGTCTGCTTTCGTTACAACTTAAAAGGGTTTTGTATCAGTCAAGTCAAGGCCGGTGACTCCTTGTCTCAATGTTATGTCTGTCACTTTATGAATGGCAGTGAACACTGACTGATGGGGTGTTTTATTTGGAGTGGACGGAGGACATGATCCGTGCGCACTGCAGGAATGTCGACTCCCTGCTCTCTCTCTCTCTCTCTCTCTCCCTCTCTCGCTCGATCTCCCACACAATAAACGGCGAGGTGCAATTGCAGCACCTGACCCCTAGATGGTAGTAAAGTCCGCCACCTGCCTCACCCGCCCAGAAACTCAGCCCTCTACTCTGAGAATGCATTTACTGTACTAAATACATCATACTTCTTCTTTTTTTTTTGCAAGCACATGACTTTCAATCCGTTACATTTCAAATAGAAATATTGTAGCCTACTTTGCACTTTTGACCCCGCTACATTTTTAGGAAGGGACTATTGGAGTTGGGACCCAAACTTACAAAAATGTATGATGAATTAACAACTTAATATAGTCAATTATCAAATGTCAAATATAGTGTAAATTTGATTTCTGAAAATGTCTACTTATTATTATTAAATGTTTTAGGGGAAATGTTAAAAATGTCTATGTAAGCAATGCATTGATATCGAAAAGAAAATGTACATTGTATTTTGTACTTTTGAATACTTGAGTATTTACTTATACTAGGCTATATCTGTTGGGTGGAAACCTCATGTCCAAAACTGTTACTTTTCAGGATTCAAATTCAAAAATAGCAAAAGTAGCAGATCGACAAGCACGAAACGCGTCACTTTGCGTTTTTTCTAGCTTGTACTGTAGATCTGCTACTTCTGATGCTTTTGTGTGATGCTGTAGTATGATCATGTAGGGCTTTAATTCACTAAAATATGGAGATATCTGCCCGACAGCGACAATATTATGCTTTGTCCACCATTGAATGCAGCACCATGGCTAAATGCACAGCGACTAACATTCTAGTTGTTCTCACATGGACAACAATTTACAGATCAAATGTATTTATTTATGATCACATGTAAAACATGAGTGGAAAAAAAAGTACATCCATTACTCGCAGTTCAGGGCAATATACATTAATTTCCATATACAGCAATATTATGTTCATGTTAAAATACCTACATTCAAGTAACAAATACTTCAAGATCCCTACAGTATATGCATCTATCTATACATTTAAGTACCACTCCCTACACTGTCAAATCCTGAAGAGTTCATTTTACTCTGAAATTGTACAAATGGACCCTTATTAGCTGCAAGCAACAAAGATGCTACAGTATAATGCTATCTGGCATCTGAGTTGCAATACCAACCCTTGACAGCCCATTCATCCAAACAGAAAAGTTATTGAAAACGAGTGCTTCCAAACTCAAACACATAGAAAAATAATCACATGCACAGAATGTATCGACAGAAAGTAGCTCATAACATGTCTAAGGTGGATTGTGATGCAACAAAAACTTGACAAATACAAAGAGGATAACCCAAGCTTTCCGTACATCTGCAATCTTGGTGAGTTTAATGTCTTTGATACAATCAGATAGGACTTTTCTGTTTGGATGAATGGCTGTCAAGGGTTGGTATTGGAACTCTAGATGCCAGATAGCATTATAACATCTAAGTTGCTTGCAGCTAGACCCTTATGGGTCTGTGTAACTCAGAGTTGTACGAATGGGACCACATTGTTTTAGTGCCATTATTTGTTGCACTCTCAAAGTTAAATGAACACAGAGGATTTGACTGTGTACCACGTAAAATTAAATAATATACATACAGTTTATAGGTGTAGTACCACATGCCAACACCACAGCTCCGATAGGGCTGATGTAGTTCCAAATCACTGTAGTGAAAAGAATCAGTGCAATGGTTGTATGTTTGACAACTGGCACCAGTGACCCCCCTGCACCCCCTCCCAAAAGAAGACTACTTGCTCAACTCATTTAAAGTTGCTGTTGGGCAGAAACCTCTTATCTCCAGTTTTTTACTTTTTTCTTTTTTGTAAATTAATGCCCTACTTGATCATACAAGAATCACACAAAAGTATCAAAAGTAGCAGATCCACAAGCTCGAAACACGGCGCAAAGTGACATGAGCTTGTAGATCTGCTACTTTTGAATTTGAATCCTGTAAAGTAACAGTTTTGGACATATGAGATTTCCACCCGACACAGATGATTTAAAGAAATCTATACTAAATATTATCCTTCTTTTTAAAGGATATTTGACTCTGCGGGCTCCATTTACAGCAGTGGTTCTCAAAGTGGGGTATGGGGACCCCCAGGGGGTCCTTGAGGGGATTCCAGGGGATCCCCAGCCAAATAAGTTAATATAAGAGTCAAAATCAGTTTTATTACATTGGTGATTTGAAAATAGCAGATCTACAAGCATGCAACGCGTGGGAGATTGTAGTTTGGCTATTAAAAACAAAAACAAACTTAAAATAATTTGAGAAAAATCTGGAATATTTTTGAAACATTTTAACAAACCTAATCTTGTATGGGGGTCCCTGGCATGAAATATTGTCAGATTGGGGTCCACAGCCAAAATCATATTAATTGAAAAGATGAAAAAGTTAGAGAACCACTGATTTACAGCATCTTATCTTCATCAGTGCAGTCAGAACATCTATTCTCTGCACCACATTCAAAAAACCTCCATTCAGGTGGGATTCTAAATCAACCCACATTTCTGGCAGAAACAATATATGACTGGCTCATATGGTAAAACATATGATATAAAATAAAAGATAAAAAGGGGGGGGGTAAAGGATTTTTTTCCCCCTACACCAAAACTCTTCGTGGGAAACAGCCGACCTAACAAGCTCAAAACGCATCGCTACATGACGCATTGAGAGCTTGTAGATCTGCTATTTTTTGCAGAATGTTCACCTCTGAATAGGGACGCTAGGGTTCAAGCAGTCGAGTATAGATCACGAGCAGTGATACGACGCAGTTAAATGAAACGCAGATGCTTTCACTCAAGTGTCTCTGTTGATTTCCCAGGGCGTTTACACATTTCCCAGTTGGACCAACTTAGATGAGTATTGTTGTTTTAGATGCCAAGTCTTCTGTGTCATCCTTTCTTTTAACCACTTAAAACCCCTTTCTTTTAACCACTTAAACCCCATATGGTTGAGCGGAGTCCGTCAGGGCTCTGTACTAGTGTATTTTCTGTTTTCTGTTATATTGGGGAAAGCCTTCGCTGAAAATAGTAAATCGAGAAGCTCACAACGTGTTGCAACGCAACGCATTGTGAGCTTGTCGATCTGCTTTTTTCTACGAAAGCTTTCCCCACAATACGGATGCAGGGGTTTAACTGGTTAAAAAGGGGATGACGGGAGTCACTATCAGGAAGTGAGCCGTTTCCATTTTCTTTCCACCGTACAGTCGAACCTAAACCAGAGGGCACAGGGAGGAGGAGGCCATTTTTTGGAATGCTGCGGTAGTACGACCATGATCCCATGCAGGGCGGGGTCGGTGTCCATTTTGGCTCTTCATTTTTCCAGCGTGCTTGCCAGTTTGGGGTTGATGAAGGAGAAGCCGGCGAACGCCGCCTGGTCCATGGAGTCAATGAGGTTCTTGTCGGCGTGAGAGAGACGCGGCTTTTCACTCAGGAACTCCCGGTCAAAGTTGCTGCAGTCATTCGGCGCTTTCTGCAATTCAGAGATTCAATTCAGTGATTCAAGTGACACAGTGGAGTTAATCATTGACTTACAAAATGAGTAGAGTAATGATTTTGACATCAAGATCCTCTTTGAAGTTTGAGAGCCACTGGCTTAGTGGCCAAATTGATATAAATTTGGCCGGTATGTTTTGTGCCAGTAAGAGGAGATTTATGTTAAAAAAGTATCAACATTATTCTACATTTTCAAAAAAAAATCAATATTTACAAAAAATCTTCCCCAAGGACCCCACTTTGAGAACCACTGCTCTAAGCAAGAACACAGGCCCATACCACTTTGGGCTTGAAGGGGGGGTCCACCTCCCTCTTCTCCAGGGCGGGCCAGTTGATTGTCTTGAAGAAGGAGTGTGCGCGGATGTTCCCCACCACGCCTAACCTGCGACTGGGGTCTCGCTCAAACAGCTAATGCCAGGACAGAGGGAAGAAAGAAAGAAAACATAGTATATTAAGTAAGTTCAATGAGAACAGATGACAGTGTAGTTCCAGACTATATATAGCATTCGGAGATTGTGGAATAGTAGTCTGGCTACGTGAGACTAATAAGAGAGTAACGCAAGAGAGGAATATGGGGGTGTCTCAAACATTATATTATCGTCACAATACAGAGGTATTTGGTCAGAATTATGCTGATATTTGAATGGGCAGGGTGATATGGGCAAAGTCCATATCACCCTGCTCTACTTGCTTGTTAAGTGTGAGAGAGAGTTGCCCAGTACCTTCTCCATCAGGTCCTTGGACTCCTTGGCGATCCAGCGGGGGTAGTGAGGGACGTCCATCCTGATGGACTCAAACAGCTCGTCCTCATCGTCGCCTTGGAACGGCGACTGGCCAATCAGCATCTCGTATATCAGCACGCCGAAAGACCACCAGTCCACGGAGAAGGTGTACTTCTGTCCCAGCAGGATCTGAGGAGTGTTTATTTTGATTTAGTCATAGTCTTTTGAATACATTTCCATTTAGTGAAGTGTCTGAAATGTTTTAGTTTTAAATCTACAGTTGATTTGGTTGACTAAAAGCTATTTTTGGCGGGCCTTGATGGTATTTAAGAATACCATACCTAGATTAAAACCAACTAAAAACCCACATACCTACCAAAGTCTACTGCAGTCTGTACCTAAACAATAGAATATCTAAAGCATAGTTTAAACAGTATCAATGTTCACATGTTTGAAACATTTTTAACCACTGTTTTAGTTGTGTTTAAAAAAATACACAAGGTGGGGCTTTCCCTTAGAGTGACTGGGAGGCTATTCGATCGTAGGCTTCCATTGATGGAGAGAACATTCTGTCCAAAGGTTCTACTGGATCTCTTCTCAACTAGTCCCTCCCCGACATTTTAGTCAACTTTTTATTTGTTGGAGAAATTGTCAGTTTATTTAGTCATAGTTTTATTGATAAAAAAAATATTGATTCTATTTTATCAACACTCAGTGCCGGTCGGCCCTATACGTGAACAACGCGGCTGCTTAGGGCCCCGGGAGTTGCCAGGGGCCCCCGGAGGCTGCCGTCCAAACTAATACATGCGTTTTCTGTTTGTTTCTGCTGAGTTGAACTGATCGGGCGACAAGCGAGCGTCATCATCGTCACGTTTGTTTTGGGAGCCAGGCTGGAATGTTGTCACTTGCTGTAGGTGTCGGGGAACATTAACTCTCTCAGTGCCAGACCCCGAGTTATCCCGAGTTTTAGGGTTATACCCTCAGTGCCAGAACGAGAAATCCCGAGTTTAAAAAAAAAAAAAAAGTTTTTTTATTTTTGTTGAAAAAAGTGTTCAGAACCCAAGATATCATTATCTGAAGATTTGCAGCTCCATCCACTCTTTGTTTAACCTATAACTGAAAAAGGCTGTATCTCGCTTCCTAAGCACTTTTTTTTTACTTTGAAAAAAAAAAAGAAAAAAGTTGGCATGGTTCGCAATATTATTATTTTTTCATCGGCACTGAGAGAGTTAATTGGCATCGTAAAATCAGCGACCATCGTCCTGTTCATGATGACGATCTCAGCGGAGGTAGGCTACTGTGGTGTCTGAACCAACTCACCAGTGACAGTGGTCGTGTGGTGTAAATGAAGGACTTGCCTTCCTCGACGGAAATATGTGGACAAAATCGACGAGGCTTAGGACCAGATGGACAGGTACGGCCCTCTCAATACTTCCCATTGTTTTCCAAAGCAATGCGTTGCAATGGATGCATATTATCCACAGACTGTACACATACTGTACACCAGTGGTTATTTGTCAATACAAAAATTAAATTAAATTAATGAAAAAAGTAATTGAAAAAACACGACCCCTCGCGTATTAGAAGGACAATATCAGTCACCAGAACCAAGGACAGGTGTTTTCATTGAATCTAACATGATTAAAATGGAGTTACGATGGGTTTGTAAGGGGGCATGTCTGATAAAACGAATATCAAATATCTAAATACTGAATCAAGCAACTTAAAAACTGCCTGGGGTGTTCACAAAAGCCTGAGTAGACGCTAAAACGACCCCAAACACGTTTGAAAGTGAAATATCCCTTTAATTCTAACCTCTGGCGCGATGTAATCTGGAGTGCCACAGAAGGTGGTGGCTTTGTTCTCTCCAAACATGTTCTCTTTGCACATGCCAAAGTCTGCTATCTTGATGTGTCCGTCCTTGTCCAGCATCACGTTGTCCAGCTTCAGATCCCTGAGGGAAGACAACAGAACACACACAGGTCAACCACTTCATTTTGTCGACTAAAACTATGACGAAAAATGTTCGTCGACTGCCTTTTTTCCACTGATGAAAACAAAAAAAAACTATCCTATGATGATTAAAGCTAAGACTAAATATACTGACAATTTTGTCAACAAACAAAAACGAGACAAAAATGTTATGGAGGGACTAGTGGAGAATAGCCGTTCTATAAGCTCACAACTGTGTTGTGAGCTTGTAGATCTGCTATTTTCCGCACGCAGCAAAGTATAAATCAGGCTTTATTTACGATGCCATCGATCTACGCCCTAAATCAACTGTAGATTTAGTTGACTAAAATCTTTAGTCAACTAAAACTAGACTAAGAGCGCTGTCACACCGAAGTTTAATTCTGCCTATGAGGGCGGCTTCTGCTTTTCAATGGGAACAGAGCGTTTTTCTTTTTGCAGAAATCTTCACTAATCACTATGTGTGTTTTTCCTGGATCAAAAGAAAAAGAAAAAAAACGAATCAACGTGAATTAAAATAACAATAATAATAATCTTTTAGAATCGACTGAGAGAGATCACTTTAAGCCGTATTTTATACATTGTCCTACAATGGCATTGCATACAAGTAGCGATAAAAGTCAATATAATTACTATTTATTAAATACATTTTTATTTTTTATAATCCATTAAATCAATTAGTGCGATAACAGTTAAAGGAGAATTCCGGACAAATTAAGTGTTATCTTTGATGTCTCGTTACTCACCTACCGATGTGAAAAGTAGCGTTCTTTTTTTTCATATATTCCCCTGTCGTCATTTTTTAAACACCCTCCGTTGTTATAATGGGAGCGTGAGGGTTAGTGAAATTCGTCTATTATAACCGACGCAAAGTTGTTTTTTTCACTACTAGTATTCATAGTAGAGTCTCATGATAGTCAAACATGCGTTGAAACTATCTGCGAGGCTGCCGTCAATGGCGAACGATTTAACACTGGTTGCTTGTTTCTTCCAGAACCTGGCAACTCGTGTTGCCAGATTCTGGAAACAAGCAACCAGTGTTAAATCGTTCGCCATTAACGGCAGGCTCGCAGGAATTTTCAGCGCATGTTTGACTATCATGAGACTCTACAATGAATCGTAGTAGAGAAAAAAATAACATTGCGTCGGTTATAATAGACGAACTTCACTAACCCTCACGCTCCCATTATAACAACGGAGGGTGTTTAAAAAATGACGACAGGGGAATATATGAAAAAAAATAACGCTACTTTTCACATCGGTAGGTGAGTAACGAGACATCAAAGATAACACTTAATTTGTCCGGAATTCTCCTTTAACGGTTGCGTCCCCAGTGGACTATAGAAAAGTACCTGGCCCAGCAGAGCGAGGTTGTGTGTATCTTACCTGTAGATGATGCCTTTAGAGTGGAGGAACTGCAGTCCCACTATGATCTCAGAACCATAGAACCTGAGAGAGGAGATATTATAGTCATTGGGATATTGCAATCATGCTCGCATTTGCAACGCATTCAAATATAGGTCACGGACACTCCGCTGTGAGAGCTGGTGATTACATGTATTGTTGGTGGGTAGTGAGTGAGTGGTGAGAAGTACCCACTTAAACAAAAATGGTGCTTTATAGCAGTGGTGCTCAAGTGGGGGGGGGGGGCGTTCCAGGGGGTCCCCAGCAAAATGTGTTAAAGGTGTAGTTCAACCCAAAAAAATACTTTTTTTCTATCTATTACACACCCCATGAAGCCATGAATTCATGGAATTTGTTTTGTTTTTGTCACATTCCTAAACAAATAAGTGCCATCTTGTCAACTTAATTGACTTAATTGACTCCGCCGGTCATCAAATTATTGGCTTAGGAATGCGACAAAAACAAAACAATCTCCATGAATGCAAGGCTTCATGGGGTGTTTAATTGATAGAAAATAAGATTTTTTTCCCTTTAATACAGCATCACAATCATTTTAACCCCCTCCTTTACCCATACTTTATATGTTAACCGAGTTAGCCTCAACTCCTACAATTCCAAGTGCTTGTCAAGGTGGGGGGTCCCCAGTTCAAATATGATTATTATTATTTATTTATTTTGGGGGGGGGGTCCAAAGTTCAAATGTGATTGTTTTGGGGGGTCCCCAGTTCAAATGTGATTGTTTTGGGGGTCATGGCCAGAAAAGTTTGAGAGCCACTGCTATATACTGTAGCACCTCAACCACTCCAAAGAAACAGAAGAACCACTATGTTTTTGTGTGTGTGTGCGTGTGTGTGTGCCCAGCGTACTCACGTGGCTCTGTTGAGGTCGAAACGGCCTTTGTCCTGGATGTGAAACATCAGGTCGCCTCCATTCAAGTACTCCATCACAAAGAACAGGTGCTCCTGAACACAGAGCGGGAACATGATTTAACTGTGAGACTCAGAGAGAAGTGAGTGGAGGTGGAGGAGAGGGAAGGGGGGAGGGGGTTTAAAGCCTGACATTTGGCCAAGAGCTGATCATCTTACTGGCAGCTGACACCTCTCCCTGGTGGTCTAGTGGTTAGGATTCGGCGCTCTCACCGCCGCGGCCCGGGTTCGATTCCCGGTCAGGGAACAATCCTTTTTAATCTCGAGCGCTTTTTGGATTTCATTTTCAAGTCCCACCCCCCCAGAAAATAGCCAAACTACACACTCGACGCTACACGTTGTGAGCTTGTAAATTGCCTATTTTCCCAAAACATTAGAAAGGTTTAGAAAAATGTTGCCTGTATTGAGATGCCCAAAAGAGAGGGGCACCAAAGTTACAATGGTTTAATTGTTATTTTAAATGAAAGAAATATGGGTATGACAAAGAGACTCAGGCACACTCTCTATACTTATAATAAAAACATTTATTTGAGAAAATACACTTTGTTTCTCAGGCAAAAAATGCCTGTTGAAGGCAATTACTAGAAGTGCATCTTTGTTAACTGCACCATGCAACTTCAACACCTCTTAACACATTGGGTGCCAGAGGTTTATTAAAATATTATACGTTGAGTGCCTGCATTTCTTCCATCCACTTGCGTTATACGTTTCGTGCTGTGAGAAGCCCAGACGCGGAAGTGCATGTAAACAAAGCGTGCGTGCGAGACGGCGGAGGGTCCCGACTAACGCCTGGAACAATAATATTTCCAACGCGACCCTCCATTGCAGCGTGATCGCCGATCGAAAACGGCTCGTTTCCACCACATTAAAAAGAAATGGAGATATTAAGCTTTTAGTCAAGGAGATAACATTGAAAACGCCGACCGGAAGGATTTTTGACATGGAGCCAGATCCAGCCTCTTCTTCTCAGAAACTCCTTGGGTGATGTCAAAGTTTCGTTTTAGCGCCCCACGTGGCCCACATGTATAAAAATAGAATTGGGTCAAAAACGGTCCGGACCGTTTTCGGCACTTCTCGTTTGGACCCTCAAAAACGGTCCGGACCGTTTTTGGCATTCAATGTGTTAAGAACTTGTGCTACTGTTGTCATTGCCTCCAACACACTGACTGAGATGGCACCCTGTACTTGTATATTTTCCTTTAGAGCCATTATTTGCTTTAGTTCTATAGGTTGAAATGTCTTGATTTCTACTAAATTGACTAAAACTGCACCACATTCATCTGAGGTACACTATATATTTGTGTGCGTGTGTGTGTGTGTGTGTGTGTGCGTGAGTGTTTGAAGGTTCTTCACACACCTATAAAGAGAATTACATAAATGTATTTGATGAATTTCGTTGCTCTGAGAGGAATTAAATTAATGTTTTTATTGCAAGTACAAACAGTGGAGCGAGAGTCTCATGGTGTTTGTCTTGTGCATTTCAGTCCCTCTCCCATGATGCACCAGTCTCTCTCTTTATAGGTGTGCCAAGAATCTAGTTTCTATGAGGTATTTTTATTTTTACCCATTAAAACCAGGAAAGCATCTGTGTGCTTTTAGATTTGAGCTATACAGTATATACATAGCAACAGTTTTTCAAAAAACTTAGGATTTAGAACAGTGGTTTAGAACAGTGGTTCTCAAAAAGTGCAGATATACAAGCTCACAGCGCGTCACTTCTTGATGAATTTGAATAATTTAGATAATTTTTTATCACAAATCTTCTCTTCAGGGGGTCCCTGGCACAAAAAAAAAAGGTTTGAGAACTACTGATTTAGAATCGCCCTCAGGTCTTGGGTTGTAGGTGCGCCAAGAACCTAGTTTCTATGAGGTATTTATTAAGAAAGTGCCACAAAAAAAGTGGAAAGTCTTAGGGTTCCCAAGGAGGCAAAAAGGCAAAAAACAATAAAGGGAGACCACTGTAGAATGCAAAAAATATATATAGTTTTAATGCCTTCAAGCAGCTATTTTTCAACTTTTTGTTTAGGCTTAAAACATACAGACTGCTGCCTCGTCTGTACGTTTCAAGCCAAGTTTGCCTAAAATAAAGTAGAAAAATAGCTGTTTTGAAGGCATTTTAAGAAAGACATTTACTTTAGTCTGGAAGGTGGAGTAGAGGTGTGTGAGGAAAGGGTTGTCCCAGGCCAGTGCCAGGACTCTCTTCTCCACCATGGTGCATTCTACGTCATCATCCATCAAAACAACATCCTTTTTCAGAGCCTTCACCGCGTAGTACTCCCCCTTGCCTTTCAGCTCCGCCAGCAGCACCTACAGTATAGTGACCAAAGAGATGGATGGGCGTAAACAGTCGAGTAAATTAATGCCCTACGTGATCATACTACAGCATCACACAAAAGCATAAAAATTATGCCCACCCCAGCAAATCCAGGCGTAAACCTGTCACCAATCGAAATCTACAAATGAAAAATGTTGCTTTCAAAATGAGTTTTGGTACATTTTCGTTGGACCTGAATGACAACCATCTCTCTACGTTCTGGCTGAATTTATCAACATGTACAGTATGCCAGCTGGCAAGCATTGGCTATGCACAATTTGATATGTCCACATGATATTATTAGTAGTAGGAGGTGAGGTCATATTGAGTATTTCTGTGGTATTAGTCGGGATGTGAGATCATATTGAATATTTGTGTGGTATTAGTCGAGTGTGAAATAATATTGAATGGATGGAAAGGATTAGGCCTGATAGCGTTGCTGTCGGGCAGAAACCTCTTAGCTCCATTGTTTTACTTTTTGTGTGTCACACAAAAGCATCCAAAATATCAGATCTACAAGCTCAAAACACGGCTCGCAACGCGGCGTGAAATGTTTTGAGCTTGTATATCGCTATTATTGAATTTGAATCCTGAAAAGTAAAGGTTTTGGACAAATGAAGTTGTTGAGGTTGTTACTTAGACATCACCTATAGGCTAAAGGCAGAAATGCATACTTACTGTATATACAATTCAAATAAACTGATTCTAATAATACCATCATTACTGTTGACATATAAGTCAGACTAAACTATATTCCATTAACGGACCTCCATAATTAAATCTTTTTTTCCCCTACCCTTGCAGTACTTACAGCTTTGTGTAATCACATGTTTTCTTGTGTTGCGTGTGGTTTTCTTCTCTTTTTTTAATACGCGTTTCCTCTAACAGCAAATGTTTTAGAGAGAAGTATTGAAACGACAGCCACCAGAAGGATTGTGTGGCAGTGGCAACACTATAAATAACTGTAGACTGTAGACAGATGCCAAGTTCATTTGTAGACCTGGCATCCTATTGTGTGTATAGTTTCAATATACAGATTATAGACTTTTTGATATTATACCGTTTAGACTGATTATAGGTTCTTGGTTTACCTATGATCCTAGAGTACTATTGCTATGCATTTCATGTATTACCTCGTGTTTACCCTGCTTACTGTAAATCGCTCTGGATTAAGAGCATCTGCTAAATGCCTAAATTGTTAATTGTAACTTAAATCACAACAATATTAATCTCACTATGTCACAATTTAGCGTAGTAGCCTGAGATCCTCGGGCAAAGCACTGCTGGTCATTCCAAAGAACAGGTTAGAAACAA
Source organism: Gymnoscopelus braueri (assembly GCF_963280865.1). Taxonomy (NCBI): domain Eukaryota; kingdom Metazoa; phylum Chordata; class Actinopteri; order Myctophiformes; family Myctophidae; genus Gymnoscopelus; species Gymnoscopelus braueri. Next base: position 39,332,794 of record NC_137612.1, on the reverse strand, counting down.
AAAGGAGACTGAGCTTTGTGATTACACTTTGGAAACACCGTCAGGCTCACTGAGCCTTGTTTTAAATCCCTTCTTAAAACACATTTTAGTGAATTTACAAGTTGCTTTTAATGCTGTATCCATTAAATTTTATTTACCCTGTTTCTTCTATAAATCTATGCTGTTGTGTTTGCATAAAATTAACCCGTTTTTGAAAAGTGATTCACAAATAAAGTATATTATGATTATTATTGATGGCAAAATATGTATTTTCTTTTCAGCATTTGTATCGTCATCACAGATAACATTGTGTAGTATTTAGGTAATCGTCTCAGTCGGGTGGAAACCTCATATGTCCAAAACTGTGACTTTTCAGGATTCAAATTCAAGTAGGGCGTTATTTTACGTGTTACGAAAAAACACAAGTTCAAATATGGAGATAAAGGTTTTCTGTTTCCTGAACGAGGACCGTGGTGGTGCTTGCCTTGCCAAAGCTGCCTTTGCCCAGAACCTTATGGAACACCAGGTGGTTGATGGTGAGGCGTGTCTTCTGAGACAGGGCTGGGCCTGTACCGTCAACCGCCTTGTCATTCCCACCTACAAGAAAAAACACACACACATGTTTGTACTATACTTGTGAGGACATCAACATTTTAAGCATTTAACAATTTGTTTATGCCATTGTTTTACCATAAGCCTATAGCCGAAAAATAGCTGATCTACAAGCCCACACCTTGTCGTGCTGCGACGCGTTGTGGGCTTGTAGATTAGCTATTTTTCAGTGCACGACACCAGGGCACAACTAAGTGTAAATCAGGCATAACTCCAATCTCTAACCCCTAAATGTCTAATGCTAACCTGAATCTTTTTCTAAACGTAGCCCTAAAAATCTTTTGTGAGCATAAAACAACAATTTCCTTGTGAGGACCATTTTTCTGGTCCTCACAACGTCTGTATCTCTATTCTACTAAACCTGTGGGGACATCTGGTCCCCACAAGTATAGACACACACACACACACACACACACACACACACACACACACACACACACACACACACACACACACACACACACACACACACACACACACACACACACACACACACACACACACACACACACACACACACACACACACACACACACACACACACACACACACACACACAATGCAAGAACGCATGCAAATTCATACGATGATTTGTGAATGTCAAATGTAACACAAGTGTATTTCAGTGTTCTGCAATGACAGCGTCTCACCACTAGAGTCCCCTGCACTCTTAAAATCCTCGTAGATCCCTACGTCTGTGTCTGTCGTTGCATTGGAGCTGTCAGGTTTCTTCATGGATTTCTGGGGAGGTTTAAGAGTTGTATTACATTTCGGTGTCATTTATTCATATACCCCACTCAATGTTTTGAACACTGAGTCGGGTAGAGAATATATCACATATAATAATTTCCTCTAACAACTGTAGAGCAAGGGTTCACAATCCTTTCAGGCAGTGACCCCCCAAAATAATCATATTTGAACTGGGGACCCGGGACCCCTCACCCTGACAAGAACTTGGAATTGTAGGAGTTGAAGCATTACATTTAGTTTGGATCGGTTCCACATATAAAATGTGAAAATAGCCGATCTATTTTCCGAAATGTTTGCCTCTTTCTTAGGAAATATTTGACCAATGACATTTGGCCAATGTTTGACCATTTATAATAATATCGTTTGTTAGTTACTTTTGATGTAGTAATGGTCTTATTATTAGTTTATTTTTTTCATTTCAGAGGTATTAAAAAGATCTTAAAAGTCCTTAAATTGTCCCTTCAGAAATGTGCGGATATATACACTTATACTGTATGTTGGTTTGTTTACTGTTGAGTGAGAAAACAATGTTGCACATTAAGGTTATCATCTGGGGACCCCCCAAAAAATATTTTGGGGACCCAGTTTTGGAACCATTGCTATAGAGAATGATATATCCCGTTGTGTTCCCGGAACGTACCAGGCTGACTTGAGAGAGAGCCTCGGCCAGTAGTTTTTGGTTGATGCCGCACAGGTTGGCCACTTTCTTTTGACAGTCCTTATGGACATTCATGCCACAGTCTGAGGACAGGAAGTGAAAGACAGGTCAGACAAGAGGAACAACAGTAATTGGTGGTACCATGATCTGGTACACCCCAAATTTAGAACAAACATGGGAAGGTTCTCATTCTACTGCTCTGCCACCGATGTGTAACACTGGTTTCTTTCAAAATTGGCCTGAAAAAATCTATCAGGAGACCAAAAGGGAGGTAAATGTAAATTTTAAATTTGTAAATTTCCCATCTCTTTTGTACATAAAGTGTTACATTTTTTATCTGCTATGTTGAATACATAGGACCACAATGGAAACAATCTGACAGAGACGATGAAAACCAGAGAACTATGGATGGTGCGGACTCGCCTTCACATTTCAGGCCCTGCTTGACCAGGCCCCACAGCAGACTCCCACAGTGATCACAGAAGGTGGGACTCTTGTAGTTGTAGGTTTTTAAGCGGTGTGGCATGTCAATCTTAAAGCGCTCCTTCTGGAACTGTAAAAACACACAACTCAAGTCAGCTTTACAGTATGCCAAATCAGAGCATTACCCAAAGATACAAGCGGCACACACACACATGTTTGTATTACTATACTTGTGAGGACATGAAAAAATGTAGGATGCCATTGAAAATTACTGAAAAATGTGTACGACACTGACGCGAAGCGCAGTATAAATCAGGAATAACTCTAACCGTAACTCCTAAACCTAATTGCTAAATCTTGAATCCTAACCCCGACCTGAAACTTTTCCTAATTGTAAACCTAACTGTAAAAATCTTTTTTAACCATGAATGAAACATTTCTCTTGTGAGGACCAGAGAAATGGTCCTCACAACATCTATTTCTCAAATTCTACTATACTTGGGGGGACGTTTGGTCCTCACAAGTACACACACACACACACACACACACACACACACACACACACACACACACACACACACACACACACACACACACACACACACACACACACACACACACACACACACACACACACACACACACACACACACACACACACACACACACACACACACACACACACACACACACACACACACACACACACACACACACACACACACACACACACACCTAAAATCAGCCATTCTTATACTTCAATAATAGCTCTGTCAATATTTGTTGCTTCTGTTCTGAGTGTTAAAGTAACAGCATGATTGTATACGACTGGTGATTTCTTAACTACACAGGTTTTTATTGATCTCCCTCAGTCTGACAGAGGCTATTATTAACACTGCCTGTAAACTAGAGCCTGGATCTGTTTCGGTGAATAAAACCTCAACTGGAATGTTGCCATTCTATTTCCATGGCAATAAGCGGTGAATCAATAGAAGATCACTGATCGTTTCACTATTTTATTTGACAGTTCTTTTGAGAACTGAAACCAATGTATATGATCTTGCTACTAACTCCCTCAAACAAGCCAAAGAGACAGGAAGCAAGGATCCTCGCAAATACTTTAACTAATTAACCCATTAAGACCCGAGGCCGATTAAAAAAAATCTTCTAAATCCTAACAGTTTTCTAAAAAAATTATGTTGCATATATATATATATTTTTTTTTTAAATGACACAGATGCTTTCCCGCATTTAATGGGTTAAGCATAAATGTGAATAAGATCAGTGCTCTGTGCCTAAGTTAGAAAAAAGGTTGATCAATTATGAAATGTAGTTGGGGTGCAAACGCTCACCATGGTGTCTCGACTGTTGGCCGCCGTCCCGGTGCACCTGCCGATGATTTTGTCGATACATTTCTTATGAATAGCCGCATTGCATTCTGGGTGAAAGGGAACGGTTGCGTTTAGTTCATTGAGATGGAAGGAGATGGATGGGTTTAGACTCCGATGATTGAATCAAAACATCAAATGCATGCAGTACTATACCAATACACATGTTGATGTCATGTACAGAAAGGTTGAAAAGTGCCCCCAAGAAAGAAAGAAAGACTCACGTCTGCACTTGTAGCCTTGCTTGTTGAGCCCCCTGTTTGACAGAGAGGGACAGAATAAATTGGCTGCAATACATGAAAAATGTCAAAACATTTTAAAATACTGCAAACTTAGAGCCGAAAAAAGCAGATCTACAAGCTCACAACGTGTCAGCTTGTAGATCGGCAATTTTTCGGTGCATGACACTGACACGCAACTATGTATAAATCATGTTTACTCTAATTCCAACCCTTAAAGGAGTAGTTCACCCAAAAAATGACTTATTTTCTATCAATTGCACACCCCATGGATTTATTCTTGTTTTTGTGGCATTCCTAAGCCAATAATTTGATTCCCGTCTCCTACTGGCTAATGTATCCGGTAGGAGACACAAAGTAGATTATTTGTGTCTCCTACCGGATACACACCCGGTCATCAAATTATTGGCTTAGGAATGCCACAAAAACAAAAATAAATCCATGAATTCAAGGCTTCATGGGGTGTGCAATTGATAGAAAATAAGTCATTTTTTGGGTGAACTCCTGCTTTAAACCTGAGCTTTAAATGTCTAATCCTAATCCCAACATAAATCTTTGTGTAATCATAAACCTCTAAACATCTTTTTTTAACCATAAAACAATACTTTTTTTTGTGAGGACCAGGGCAATGGCCCTCACCACATCTATTTCTCATATTCTATTATACTTGTGGAGACATTTGGTCCTCACAAATATAGTAATACAAACACACACAATAGTAAAGTGACATGACTGTGAGCGATTCCAGGCTGGGTTGGGCGGTGGGGGTGACAGAGGAGAGGAGAGGAGAGGAGTTGTCTGAGCGTAGAGGTAGTGGTGTTGTTGACGTTGTTGGAACATGACAAGGCTGCCCTGTGGGGCTTCACTCCTGCAGTACCAGTCCTGCTGCTCTTATTGTTACCGACCCCATTGGACAGCTCCATTTAAGGAAACTGGAGCTGCTCAATTCTGTGTGGGACCCTCTGGGAGCGAGACTCTCTTATTGGACAACTGATGTGTGTTTGTCTCGTTCAGTACTCAGACAGTCATTGTTTGTGACAATGCAAATCGTTGCTGTCGGGCAGAAACCTCTTATTTCCATATTCAAACTTTTTGTGGGGTTTTTTTTTTATGAAATAAATGAATGCCATACTTGCTTGTCAATTTTTTTTGGAGATATGAGGTTTCCACCCGACAGAGACGAAATAGGGGGGGGGGGGGTCAAAGCTGTGCTCAGCGAGTGGCATCCTAATGGAAATTGTCATACTGAATTATTACTATAATTCACACGATATTCTGATAAATATCACACTTTACAAACCGCTGTTTTTAGCACTAAAGCATGCTAATCAAGACAAAAGCAGTGATCTGACACAAACAGTAACAGACGAGTGCTGTCTTCATCATGCCCATTATGGGCTCTGTGCATGACTGTATCGTTCCCTTTTTTCCCCAGAAGGGGGCGTTCCTGTTTCCTCATCTTGGGTCAGTTTGTTCTATATAGCTTCATTTGACTGACTCAGCAGCAGATTTGAAATGGAAAACACAAAAAGACACCTGCAACCTTCCTATGTGTTTTCTGGTGCAAATGGACATGGAATAAATGTTGTGCTTGGTCGTCCAGGATTTAAAGAAAAAATTAAATCTCATGAAAGATTTTTTTGTTGTTAATCTAATATGTGATTTGTGAAACAGCGTGTGAAAGGAGCCTACCACACACTAGCGCTGTGTTTCATAAACAATTAGCACAATGTGTATAGAATTATGATGTTTTGGTAGCCATGAAGTACACCAGTTGGAAGAAATTGCAGATTATTATAATCTTTTTCTAAAAATGTTATCCCACGATTTTGTAACCCATTTTTCACCCAGTGCCAATTGTCTAAGTAATCCTGGGCGCTACACTCCCTCTGCCAGCCTAGGGAGAGCCTAGAGCCAAGCTCATGCCTCCTTCAATGCATGAGATTGCTGGCCGCTTCTTATCACCTGACAGGGGGGAGGTTGCCTGGTTAGACGTAGCGCGTGAAAGGAACACATTATTCCAACCAGTTCCTTTCCTCTCTGACCAGGGGGAGGCAGTAAGAAATTGCAGATTTAACCTTTGCTCTTATATCTGAGATAATTAGGATTTTCGGGAAGATTGAACATGCATTCTTTTGCTGGTTTGACCACTTCAAATACACAAAATATAATTGTATCTGAAAATAACAAATAAGCAAAAATAGGCCATCTAGAAGCTTGCAACGTGTTGTAAGCTTGTAGATAGCCTATTTTCGGTGCATGACATGCTTCCATAGAAGACATGCCCCACACTTCTATAGAATCCAAATGACTGAGATCAGTCGTGGCGACTAAGAACTTTAATCCACGGGTCTCTCACCAGAGGAACTCTCTGCAGACGGAGCAGAAGGTGGGCTGGCCGAAGAAGATGGCAGAGAACTCGTGGTTCTTGATGACGTGGACCTTAGGCTGCTTGAACGCTCCTCTCCTCCTGTTGAGGGTCATGACCCCGTCCTCCTGTGGCATCTTCACTGACGCCTTGCACGTCGCTGAGAAGAACCCAACAGAAACACAGAGAAATTATCAGTCAGGGATCCAGTCACCCAGAGTTTTAGAGAACCTGACGTGGCATGCAATACATTTTTATTTTATTATTGTGTTTTTTTCTATTAATTTGGTCATGAAGGTCCACTGAATGAGAGGCCTGCTCTGCCGGAAACATCACAAAAACAAACTTATGGCAATTTTTGAATAATGAAGCCTTTATTTTTTGACCGTGTGATGTGAATCTTTTTTTTTTCCTTTCTTAAAGTCCTCAGTTGGCTGTATAGGCTGTCAATAAATGCTTCCCAGATACACAGAACACGTGTGAACAACACCAAGTTAAGAAATACACTCACAAAACCTTTCCAAATGATTTATAGTCATTTTTGTATAAAAAATACACCAGTTTTGTTTAGCATTTTCCCATTATTTTACTTTACTTCAACAGTAATCAACTTTGACATGGGTTATGACATCAGCCAATGTGTCATTCCATTGAGCTATCTTTAAAGTCATTCCACACAAAGAATTATTAAAGGAATTAAAATCAAAGGATCTGTGCTGACCAGGGGTTGCATTGTTCATGGGACAGCCTTGCAGGAACCTATTTGACAAGGAGCACGCGCAGGCACACGCATAGATTTAAAACAACTTAAAATTCACACCTCAACAAAGTTTACAAAGGCTCCCGACTCACACCAGGTGGATTAACATAGGAATGAGCTGCATATCAATTGTCCATTGTGTGACCTGTAGTGTAGCTGTTAAGCGACGTGCGTGTCACGTCATTAGAATAAGAGTGCAACCACGTTCCAATTCAGCATTGCAACACTGGTGCTGACTATATTACCCTTATGCTTATTGTTTTATTGTTAATTAAATGGATCCCCATTAACTGATGCCTAGGCGACCACTAATCTTCCTGGGGTCCAAAAAAAAAAAGACTTGCAACATGCAATGAAAAAAAAATATTAAAAAAAATACACAAATAAAATATTTCACATCATATAATACAAAGTAGTACAAAACATTGTCTTAGCAACAAACACGCTCAGCAGAGTTCCAGGCTCTGAATCTGAGTTTCCCCCAAAGCAACTTTGCAAAAACAAGAAAACTAGCATGACGTACAGTACGTACAGACGTGAATACTGAACATAGCTTCATTTGACTGGCTCAGCAGCAGATTTGAAATGGAAAACACAAAAAGACACCTGCAACCTTCCTATGTGTTTTCTGGTTCAAAAGGACATGGAATAAATGAGCTCGGTCTCCAGGGATTAAAGCAAAAATAAAATCTCATGAACGAAAACAAAATGTGTTAATCTAATATATTGTGAAACAGCGTGTGAAAGGAGCCTACCACACACAGGGCTGTGTTTCATAAACAATTAGCACAATGTGTATAGAATTATGATGTTTTGGTAGCCATACAGTACAGTTGGAAGAAATTGCTGCCTGCAACGCATTGAGAGCTTGTAGATAGGCTTCCATAGAAGACATGCTGGCTTCTATGGAATCCAAATGAGCTTGTAGATAGGCTTGTAGATAGGCTTGTAGATAGGCTTGTAGATGGGCTTCCATAGAAGACATGCTGGCTTCTATGGAATCCAAATGACTGAAATCAGACTTTAATCCATGCAGGGAGCGGCAACATCAGTCATTTGGGAAGGTGGGGGGCATTCAATAAAAATAAAAGAAATGCTGTGTCTGGGGACCATTTATGAAGAGACGGAGGTCAGAGTTTGTGCTGTTCTAAAATGAAGCGTAAACACTGAAAAAAAGGCCTTCTGGGATATGTGGCTCTGGCTGACGCAAGTCAAGAGGAGGGGGTCGCAGGGTCAGCCAGAGATGATGGGGGGGTAGAGGCGTGAGAGAGGTAAACCGGACACAAAACAACTGAGATGAGATGCTGGCAGGAAAGTAAGTGCACAAGATGAGGGGGTTTATGTGAAGAAGACATGAAGGCCGTTGGAAAAAGATGGGAAGCCTTTAAAAAGATGCAAGTGACAGGCGGGGGTGTGTGTGTGTGTGGGGGGGGGGGGGGGGCTAGGGTCAGGGAGGAGTGGGATGAGGGAGATAAGTCGTTTATTTCCTCCCTCTGGTATCCTTCTGACAGCTGCCTCATGTTTCCACATCGTTCCAGTGATACATGCCAGGACAGTAAGAGAGATGGAGAGAGACAGAGAGAGAGAGAAAACGAGAGAACATTTGAAAGAAAGGAAAGAAAGTAAGAAAGACAGACAGAAGGCTAGGCTAAATAGCGTTGCTGTCGGGCAGAAACCTCTCATCTCCATTTTAAGTTTTTGTGTTTTTGCGTAAACTTGAACCCTAGCTACTTGCCCTACTTGAACATACTACAGCGTCACACAAAAGCATCAAAAGTAGCAGATCTGCAAGCTCAAAACGCGGCGCGAAGCAACACGTTTTGAGCTTGTCGATCTGCTACTTTTGCCATTCTTGAATTTGAATCCTGAAAAGTCACAGTTTTGGACATATGAGGTTTCCACCCGACAGAGACGTTATATTGGGGCCTGTGCTGCTTTTCAGGAAAACCTATGGAGGACGGATCTTAAATGGACACTGAAGCCCACAGTTCCTCCTCCAACATAGTAGCCTGGCCTCCTTTGACCCGACATTGAGGCTGGGGTTCACCCACACCCACACACATACACTCCCCCCTTAAAGACAGCAGACCGTGACGCTCAAGCTCTACCACTCCCATTCCCTCTCTTTAGCTCTTTGGCAGTGGCTGTTATAAGAGCGGGCCGGCTTCCATCATGTCTGGAGTAGTGAGGTCTGGGCAGCACAACAACACAGTTGCTATGCCAGGCTGTCGGCCAAAAGCTGCCGTTACTTCCGTTCCGTCTCCGAAATATAAACATATTTTAGTCGTGTCCATAGAGCGATGAGAGATAGCTTTCCTGCGAACTGCTAGAATGTGTTCACATTCATCAGCATGGGGCCTGGACCGTGTTCATTTGGCCTTAAGAGGAAGACTCACCACCACTAGAGGGTACTGCTCACCAACAGCGGTAGTTAAGACATGCAAGAGAGTAAGAGTGAAGTGAGTACATTTACAGGAACAGATCTGAGAGTAGGGGAAGGGATTCTTCCCCTGTGAACTTTGGCCAATAGACAACGTGTCCATTAGACTTGCAGACCTCCCTGGTGGTCTAGTGGTTAGGATTCGGCGCTCTCACCGCCGCGGCCCGGGTTCGATTCCCGGTCAGGGAACATGTTTTGTTGTTTTCTGTTGACTGCACGTATAAATTATGCAAGTAAAATAAAATGTGTTCAAACTAATTTAACACCACATACTGTACAAGCACTACGAATGCCTTTGTAGAAGGCGTGTTGGCAGCTCTGTTTTGATAGAACTAGATTTTCAGTCTGCTACGCGGCCTTCAAATCCAGTCCTATATTGCACTGATCAGAGCAATGGTCACTGAGTTATGGCCATTTGAAGTGTTAAACACTGCTGTAACACTGCTGTAACGCCCTACATGTGTGCAATTTAGTTTTTTTTTATTATTCTTAAGTCTTACCTGCTTCGGAATCTTCTACGAAGAACTGCACGGCCATCTGGACCTTGCCGGACGGCTGCAGGTCCACCCAGAACTCGGCGCGTCCGTTGCTCTTGGCCTTCTTGCAGCGCTCGGCCAGCACCGACACGCCCACCGTGGCCTCGGCCAGGGGCTCCTCGGCGGTCTGCATGAGGACCACCTGCAGCACCCGGCCCTCGTGGATGTGGGCGTCGAAGGTGGACTTCCACGCCGGGTACATGGTGGGCTTCCTCTGCACCAGGGTCTTACCTCGCTCTGGTGGCGGCCGGAAAGAGAGGAAGAGTGACCAGGCAGCAAGTATCCATTTTTTTAAATGAGGCCAATAAGGAAGAGCCGTTTACCCTGCAGTTCTCATTAATGGCCGGGCAGGTGTCGCTATTTCCCCTTCTGCTGGATGCAGAAAAACTAACACTCCATTCAAGTGAATGAGGTTTTGGCTGTACTTTACACTTGATTTTACTACCTTAGTAAACATTTTCATAGATACTTTATGTTTTCAATCACTATTTAAGTCTTTTTTTAAATCATCATAATATGCGTTTAATAAATTATGGTCCCATGAATTAAAAAATGCATGACAAAATAGCACTGGGGCTTCTACTGGAACATTTGGTATAATCTCAGAGTTACAGATGGTTGCCGTCAAGCAGAAACCTTATATTTCCATGTTTCAGTTTTTATGTTTTTTTGTGTCCCACAAAAGTAGCAAAAAATAGCCCATCTACTAAGTTCACAACATGTCGTGATGCGGCGTGTTGTGAGCTTGTAGATGTGCTATTTTTGAAAGTGAAAGTGTTTAAGTCTGTCTGTGGGATGTAAAAATATATAACCAATGAAAAGTATTAACAAGAGCTTGTGTTGTGACTAAATAATAACTACATTTCATTCACCGTTCTTTATTCCATTTCCTGAAAAGTAACTGTTTTGGACAAATTAATTCTTGAGTTGTTTTTAAAATTAAAATGGCAGACAGAAAAAGTGATCATATATATATATATATATATATATATATATATATATATATATATATATATATATATATATATATATATATATATATATATATATATATGTGTATGTGTGTATGTGTGTATGTGTGTATGTGTGTGTGTGTGTGTGTGTGTGTGTGTATGCAGTCCAGTCCCATCATGTACCTGTGGTGACAGATTCCTTCATCTTGATGGCACAGATGGGAGGGGTAGGAGAAGGGGCCAGTGCCCCCATATCGTAGGCATTGAAGGCTATACGCAGAAAGGGCGCCATGGTGACCCTTCACCCAGCCTCCTGAAAAACACACACAGATAGGTGGACTGTCAGAAGATCAGTACCGGCTTGGCTAGGGATCCTTTAGGATTTTAGCGATTCCTATATATATTTCACTGGTTCTCAAAGTGGGGTGCAGGGACCCTCTGGGTTACTTGAGACTAAGTTGAGAGGGAATGGACCCTTAAAAGGTCTGTAACTCTGAGAATGTACAAATGGAACCAAATGGACCCGTCATAAACCGGTTCCAAATGTGATGGAGCCGCCATCACATAGGATCCCAACCCTATTCCCGGCCCACAGCTACAGTACAGACATCTTTGCCCTAAAAATGACACGATCCAGACCAATGTTCCAGAAAGAAAATACCTGCGTGAACGTTTAGGTCGGGTTAGTGTGTTCATGTTAAACATGTTAATGTTTAGGTTATGTTAATGTGTTCAGTTACGTTAACCACTTTCAACCTGGCATCCCAACTATGGGCATGTCATTAAAAAGGTTCAAACAGGATGTGCCACATTGTGCGCACACAGATCTGCTATTTTGAAAAAGATTTTCAAGTATAACTGGTTTACATTTTAAGTGGTTAATGTGATATATGAGATGAGATAAGAGCTTTATTGATTCAGGCGCCAAAGACAGTAGAGCAGTTGTAGGTAGGTAAGATAGATAGATAGATAGATATTTGAATTTGAATCCTGAAAAGTAACTGTTTTGGTTTTTGGACATAATGAGGTTTCGACCCGACGGAGGTGAAGTGTGAAGTGTCTGAGAAGAAATGGGAAGTGGATTTATCATGAACTTGAAACTTTGTTTCACTGAACTTTTATGGCCAAATTAGCTATAAAATGGGCCTCAGCCCACAGAAAATCTATGTAAACCTAAACATTCTACCTATAAGGAGCACAGCAGTACAAACACTTGATATTGGCTATGGGCACCCATTTCGGATGCTGTCAATGCACTGAATGGGACATTATCACGTTTAATCAGACTATTGATTGGTCTAAGTAGGTGAGATACTGACCGTCGGGGCTCAGTAGGTGTTTTGTATAAAGTATAGTTTTGGACCGCGATGGAGGTGCGCCGTCTCAAGCGAACTTGAGCCACGAGAGCCACCCCCTCTATATTGTATAAAATTGTGTTTCAGTCAGATTAAACTTTTTTGTGTAACTTGGTCGGCTCTTTTTTTCCCTCTACACCAAACCTCTTTGCCAAAAATAGACGATCTACAAGCTCACAACGCCTCTCAGCGCGACGCGCTGTGAGCTCGTAGATCAGCTATTTTTGGCTAAAGTTCTCCTCAGTAAAGGGATGCTAGGGTTCAAGTGGTTAATGTAAAAAACAAAATCATATCACACAAAGATTTGGGGGCCCCCCTGTAGTAACTCTGAGGACCCCCTAGGGGTCCCGGACCCCCTGAAGACCCCCGATTTATGGTACAGTAAATAACTTGTATCAAAGCTGTGATTCAGTGCCACTGCCCATTTACGGGGCTATAGTGCCCTTTAGGCTATTATTGTGTTGCAAGCAGTGTCTTAACTTATAATTGAATGTCTCCAGAGGAAGCCTACTGTATCAAGCTTCAGGGAACCGTACAAACAAACATTAATCCACAAGCATTTTATTATACCATTAACTGTTGCGTCACACAGGCTAGCGTGCCCAAGAGGGCGAATGATTAGCCTACATCCTAATTCCCCAAGCAGCAGCGAAATCCCACAGAATTCCTTCAAGAATTTCCACACAGTACTTTTTGTGACTTAACTAGCTAGCTCTCTTGTAGCTTGCTTTCTAAACATAATCTTCTTGACCTGTTTCAGCAACCAGATCAATGCCAACAAATGAAGTCTCAGTTTGACTACAGAACTAACTGTAGCTTGATACAAAAAAACTGTTTGATGAAAAAAAAAAGGCAATGCAACAGTGTACAGTATATCCACTTTTACACATACAGAGTTCAATTAACGTTCAGGAGTTTACTGTGTGAGCAGGGAACACACGTAACTTTTGGCTTACCACTACTAGCCAGGCAGATTCATTATTTTATGGGCCAAAAAAACGATAAATAGCTTTTTAGTATATTGCCATATGTATTATTACTATTATACTCTCATGTGCAATTGTCAATGACTATCATAACGTCTCTGTCGGGTGGAAACCTCATGTCCAAAACTGTTACTTTTCAGGATTGAAATTCAAAAATAGCTAAAATAGCTAAAGTAGCAGATCTACAAGCTTGTAGATCTGCTACTTTTGATGCTTTTGTGTGACGCTGTAGTATGATCAAGTAGGGCGTTAATTTACTAAAAAACTATGGCTATAAGAGGTTTTCTGCCCGACAGGGATGATGAACAACAGACATTAAGGAACATTAACATAAATGTGAGTGGACTGAAGGCAGACCAGCAAACTCATGAGGGCTGAAAAAGGTGGCAAGTTTACACATCGTTTAGTGACAATGTGACATACTGTAGCAAACTGTAATTTCATCTACACACACCTCGACTAACTTTTTTTTTAGAACCGTCCTGAATTAAATGAATATGAAAATGATTGGATTATAGATGTTTAGACACACAGAAACACTGCTGCAGTGCTTGTGCGTGCGTTTTGATTGAGTGATTGAATACTTTATTAGTCAGAAATGTAAACAGCACAGGGTACAGTCAGACAATAAAGGAATAGTTCACCCAAACAATGACTTATTTTCTATCAATTACAAACCCCATGAAGCCTTGAATTTGTGGAGATTTGTTAGTTTTTGTCGCATTCCCTAAGCCCATAATTTGATGACTGGTGGAGTCAATGGAGACTCTTTGCCGGTCATCAAATTATTGGCTTAGGAATGCGATAAAAATAAGTCATTGTTTGGGTGAACTATTCCTTTAAGGCTAAAAGGATAACACCAAAAAGTCCTGGGGAATTGTTTCCATTGTGGTCCTATGTATTCAATTCATCAACATAGCATAAAAATAACACAATAACATCAACAAATACAAAACACTATATGTACAAAGGAGAAAAAGGAAAAAATGTCGGCAGTGAAATAGCTTGTGTGTGTGTGTGTGTGTGTGTGTGTGTGTGTGTGTGTGTGTGTGTGTGTGTGTGTGTGTGTGTGTGTGTGTGTGTGTGTGTGTGTGTGTGTGTGGGCCTTCTATTCAGATTGTACAAGGTACAGTGGGTTGGGCCCAACACTATCTTCAGGGCCATTCCTGCTTGGATCGACCGACCAAGCAGGAAGTTAATTGCATGTTATGTTCTTGTCACTCATGTCGGGCTTCTCGGAAACAGGAGCATAAAATGCAAAAAAATGCACCATTTAAAGAAGAATGTAAGCTACACTGTGGCCAAGAGTAGAAGACTGGTGGCACTGTGGGAAACTACAAGCAGTGTTGCCAGATTTTGCAAGAGAAATTAGCAACCAGGTCAATGAAAACGGGCCCAAAAGAAGTGACTAGGCTACGGCTAGTTGACAATAGCCAATCTACAAGCTCACAACGGACTGTGGGCAACTACCAGGTGTGAATTGGTCACAATTGTTACACATAATCGCAATAATTTGAGATAAATCGCAAAAATGTTTTGGCTGATCGTGTCTATGTTGAAAAATGTTCATACATTTTACAACAGTAGCGGAAATACCAGATCTACAAAGCTCCCAATGCGTCTGTTGTACACTATGTGTTTTTTTAAAGTATGAAGATATTAAATATGTCAGTCATTGCTTTGCATTTAGGTCATTTGTCACATCTCTTCATAATGTTCCAGTGTTCAACGACAAAAACACAATTAAATCGTTAAGCGCAATTATTTGTGTGACATGTAAAATGTCATAATCGTGACAGCCCTACGTGTGAATTTGCGTTTTATAGTGTGAATGAGTGTGTAAAGAGTGTGAAATAGTGTGAAAAAGCCTGCTCTACAGAACTGAAAGTACCTCCTCTGCTCTGACTAAACACACATTGGTGCCGACTCTGCTCTGTCGGATTGGCTATTTTTCGGCACACCACACCAGCGCACAACTAAGTTTGAATCAGGCAAAACTCTATATCTAATCCCTAAAACTAACTTCCAAAAGTCTAATCCTAACACTAACCCCCAACCTGAATATTTTCCTAATTGTAAAACTATCTCTAAAAATCTTAACCATAAAAAAACATTTCTCGTGAGGACCAGGTAAATGGTCCTCAAGGTCACAATGTCAATTTCTCATATTCTACTATACTTAGTCCTCACAAGTAGTGTATAGTCACACACACACACACACACACACACACACACACACCCACACACACACACACACACACACACACACACACACACACACACACACACACACACACACACACACACACACACACACACACACACACACACACACACACACACACACACACACACACGAAGTCAAGTAGTATGACTACTGCATTAAAAGGTAGGGTAAGATTATAATTTTTTTTGTTAAAAGGTTAAAGTACTATATTCTGATAGTAATCATTGCTACAGAGCGTTTGTTCAGTCACAGGGGTCTTTCCAGCTCTTTAGTAAAGAGAATACATGTACATTTTCAGGTAGGTGACAACATTTAAGCCAATCAGGAGAGAGCCAATCAGAGAGTAAATCACTTACCCTACCTTTAACATAACTGTTGTTCATATCTGAGCTCAGTCAAGATTGCATAGTGCATGCATACACACACGCACAGGCTCAGATACAAACTCTCATGCCTGATTTATAGGCTACTTCATCATACAGTACAACGCCAAAAACAGACAATCTACAAGCTGACAACAAAGCGTTGCGGTTGCGGATGCAACTCTCATGAGATTGTAGCTCTGCTAGTTTTGGCGTGGGACGAAGTATACATCGGGCTTCATACACACACACACACACACACACACACACACACACACACACACACAGGCCTACACGCGCTGAGAAAAAAAAGAGTGCCTTGTTCCCTAGAGAGAGTGGAAAGAATTAGCACATGCATCGGGGAAGGAGTGGGCAGACTGAGGAAAAGAGCCAAGAGAGTAAAACTGGAGGAAAGAGAGGAGACGGTCAACAGGCTGGCAAGCAGGACGGTGCATGTGAGTAGAAAGACTCAATGACAGAACCAGCGACAGAACCAACTAGAAAAGGGTTGCCTATACCCCAGTGGACCATTTCATGTCAAGGACCCCCAAAATGATATGTATTTGGCTGAGGACCCCCATCTGAAAATAAGTTTGTGCCAGGGACCTCCAGAAGCAAAGATTTGAGTTTAACAAATATACACACACACACACACACACACATTTATATATATTCAAAGATTTGCAAAAAAAAAACGTGATTCTTTGACGTGCTATGAGCTTGTATATCTGCTATTTTTGAATAGCCAAAGTATAAAATATGGATAAAGTGGTTAAAATGGCTGTGACGCTATATTAACTTATTTTGCCCCTGGTACCCCCCCAAGGACCCTATCCCCTGGGGGTCCCCGGACTCCATTTTTGAGAACCACTGGCCTAACCCAACCCAGGGCTATGTCAGTCGTGAGGTACAGCCACCAGGTCACGAGGAGGCCGCCCTGTTCCATTCGGTTTTGAATGGTGTCATTCTTGTTCGGTCAGAAATTAAAGCCGCTTTGGAGGGAGGCTGTGAAAGGCCGCAAAACCAATATTGAAGAGGTGTTGCTGACCACAGTAAATAAGAACACTTTAAAAAGAACAAGTTTGCACAGCTCATAGCAACGATGCAAACAATCCTTTTTTATTTCTAATAAAGTCTGAGGTTTCGACAGGCCTATACTGTGAAATGAGTTATTAAGTTACCCTCTAGTGACTCTTTAGCATTGATGCTGGAAGGACAGGGTCTAAATGTAAAACCCTGGAATGCCTGGATGTGGTGTCTGGGTTACTTAGTACAGTACAGTGCACACAAGTATTCATCGTTGCTGTCGGGCAAATCAATGCCCTACTTGATCACACTACAGCGTCACACAAAAGCATCAAAAGTAGCAGATCCGCAAGCTCAAACCGTGGTGCGACACGTTTTGAGCTTACTCCGCTACTTTTGCCATTTTTGAATTTGAATCAGTTTTGGTCATACAAGGTTTCCAGCCGACAGAGACGTCATGCATTATACTGGAAGTATGCAGCATGCAACATAACAACCAAATGACACAAGGCGGTACACACGAAGAATGTGATGACAGGGAACTCTTACTGACGTGTGTCTTAAAGGAAGAGCATTGGACAGCAAGAGGAGACTTTGAGGAAGTTTGCAGTCGTCTGGTGATTTATGGTCTCATTTTGTCTCATAATGACAATGAAAACATTATCTGTATTTCAACAATCAACTCCGCCTGTGTGGAAAATATAACAGCAGTCAGTGCAAACAGTGAAATAATTCATCTCAAAATGAAAGATGTTAGTATTCCGGGAAAGCATCTGTGTCATTTTAGATTTTAGCTATATATAGCAACATAGTTTTTTTTCAGAAAACTCTTACAGAACAATTTTTTAACACAAATCTTAATTTCTGGGTGGTCTCCTCCTGGCACAAAACATTTTCAGATGAGGGGTCCGTGCGTCTGAAAATGCATATCATTTTGGGGGGGGGGGGGGGTCTTTGGCACGAAAAGGTTTGAGAACTAGGCTACTGATTTAGAAGGCATTTTGTAGAATCGGCCTCAGGTCTTAATGGGTTAAATGGAATAATAACTATGTGCTGTATCACATCGACTCCACAGAACAACAAAGATCCCGACAGGTGCATTACTGTCTGCAGGTGATAAGCTGTCATTAACGTGGAACAGCCTGAATGGAGTGAGTCACAGGTACGGTATGCGGTCAAGTGATCTAAAGTAGAGCTGCCAAGCAAGCCCGGCAGGTTGGACAGCTTCTCTCTCACATACATACAGACGCCTTTCGTCAGGGCAGGGACACCGGCACAGATAAGTGACCCAATGTGACACAATGTTTCCATCATGTCATAAACAGGAGCTACGACTACTAAAGCAGTGTCATTTTGCACCTTAGGCCGGCGGAAATTCCGGCGGAAAGGTGAATTCCCTGCATGGAAACTAACCTTTCACCTACTGTAAATACGAAAACTATCATCGTCACCTTGTTAAAATAATGGCCCGTGTCATTTTTTAAACATTTTTCAGAAAATAATAAAAAATGAACTAAAACAGCTCGCACCCAAAAAGTTTATAACAATATTATGACTATTGACATACAAATAACACTGTCTGTCAGTTATGTAACAGAAGTTCTTTTAGGCAATTGTAATCCTGAATTAGGCCAAATTGTTTGTGGAGTAACTGACTTACTCCAGACTTTACAAGATGTGACTCAGGCCAAAAGAAATTGGCCCAAGTCACATTGTCTTTGACTTAGAGTAGGCAACATAAAATGGCCAGTGTCAGGAAGAGCTGAATAAGGCAAAAATATTTATTTTCTTCAAAAAATTACGTAGGCCATTATTTCAAGAAAGTGACAATGTGCCTTTCGCCTAGAAATGACGGCATAGTCTTGTCGGCAGCAATGACAGAAGAAACCACAGGGTAAACTGGCTTGACAACAATGCTAAATAATAAACACATACCATGTGGCAACAGAAGTAGTTCTGATCATCCATTCAAATGTATGTATTTATAGAGGCGTTAGATGACCAGATAATGCACAGAATCTCTATCTGTGTGTGTCTGTCTTTCCCCCACATAGCTTGAGCATCGTCCAGCAATCGACTTGGCGTGTGTATCGCCATGACGGTGTATTGTGCTGAGTGGGAAGTCGGTCAGACTGACGGTTGTCCAAAACTGAAAATCCAAATATCTCTGTCCCGTCTCCCTGTCTGTTTCTGTCCCTTTTATGCCTATATATGGAGATCCCTCATGTCATCAAAATGACGTCATGGCACTGACATGATACAATGGCCTCCTTTACTATGATAATGGGTACTGCACAAAGTACTCTAACAACGGATACAACGGGTATTGCCTAACCGGAGAGGGGCATGCGCTCCTAACGGGCATCGTTCCCAACAAGCATCTACGTAAGTTCCTACTGTTGCTGTGATAATGGCGGATTCTCGGATTGTCCAACCAAACCAACCAAACCAGGATATGTTTTGATGTTCCATTTACATAGGCCTATCTCCAGTAACCAGTATAAGGAGAGGTAGATGGATATAGTTTCTGTCAGACAGAAACCTCTTATTTCCATATTTTACCTTTGTGTTTTTTCATAAATGAATGCCCTACTTGATCATACCACAGCGTCACACACGAGTCAAAAAAATTGTAGATCTACAAGCTCGAAACGCGGGGCAAAGCAACGCATTTCAAGCTTGTATTTTAATCCTGAAAAGTAACAGTTTTGGACATGGACAATGGACATATGAGGTTTCCACCCGACAGAGACGATAAGATGGCTCTAGTGACCTCATGAGCTTTGTTTACCAACTTTGTAAAACAGATGTTTCTCCATCTGTCAACTCAAACATCTCAAGTTGTTACTCAAACACAAAGGGTGCGTCTCTACTGCCGATGACTCCTCAGTGTGCCGAAAACAGCGTTTTAATATTGACGTGAGTTCAGAGTGGTATGATCAAATAACCCATTAGACAATAAATGTGCATTATTTCGCGTGGTTGCGAGGGTTTGGGACTGAATGCTTTTAAAACCAAACTGTCGACAGACACTTGATACTCAGAGCAAAGCCAATGCACAGCTCAGCATTTTTTAGGGGGCCAATTCAAGATGTCGTCTCTGTCGGGTGGAAACCTCTTATGTCCAAAACTGTTACTTTCCAGGATTCAAATTGCAAAATAGCAAAAGTTAGCAGATCTACAAGCCCGAAACTTTCGAGCTTACAGATCTGCTACTTTTGATGCTTTTGTGTGACGCTGTAGTGTGATCAAGAAGGGCGTTAATTACGAAAAAAAACACACAAAGTTACAATATGGAGATAAGGTTTCTGCCCGACAGCGACGATGTGCTCAATAAGAGCTGTTTTTCACCTCCCTCAGACAGGTCAGATGGGGATCACTAGTGCCTTTCACAATTCTCACACACACACACACACACATAAAGCCCACGTTTCCCCTGACGTTTTGAGGGACCGTAATATGAGACGGCGACGCACACAGAACGACAAGAGACAGTGAGGGAAAAAGAGCTAACAGGGTCCAGAACAGGTCTCAGATATGCCTGTCACAGTTATTATATAATCGCCTAATTGCAATAATTTGAGATAGCCACAATATTTTTTTGCATAATCATCATAATCGTTTCCATGTTGAAAAATGTATTTTCAAACATTTAAAAAAATAGTGGAAATAGCCGATCTACAAGCTAAAAACGCGTTGCATCGCAAGTTCGCAACATCGTTTTGAGCTTGTGGATCGGCTATTTCCACTATTCATGTATTTTTTTAATTATAAATGTATTGAATATGTAATTTTGTTGTATATTTAGGTTATTTGTCATATCTGCCCTTGCCCTGTGCAACTTCAATAGCCTAAAAGCCAAACAGTAATGTAATTTGTATTTATAATGTTCCAGTGTTCAACGACAAAAAAAAATCACGGTTATTTGTGTGACAATTAAATCGTCGTAAAATGTCAAAATCGTGACATCCCTATGTAAGTCTCAGAAGGAACAGGCTGTGACTGTGGCTGGATGGAGTCCGTACAGCCAGTCGGGGGGCCTATAGCAATTAGACCTGAACAAACACACTCCACACACCACTATAGAAAGAACCTGAACAGGCGCTGTCTGTGTCAGCTAGGGAGAGAGATTATTACGCCTAAAGCTAATAACCCGACCGGTGAGTCAGTGTGTGTACGACTGTGCGAGTGTGTGCGTGTGTGTGTGTAAAAACACATGTTGCATAATGAAAATGTGCTTTATGACAGTCCTCCTGCTGTAATTTCTTATTGTCTTGTTGACTCAGAGAGTCAGGCCATGGAAAATCACACTGTTCTCTTTTTTTCCAAGAAAGTGTCTTTAGCATTCTAGTGTGTCTGTGACGTGTTGCTGAGTCATCTGTTCAGTAGCATGATACCGACTAGCCTCATACTATAGGCTCTAACTTAGTGTTTCTCAAAGTGGGGTCCTTGGGGGGTACCAGGGGGTCCCCAGCAAAATTAGTTAATAAAAGCGTCACAATCATTTTAACCCCTTTTATCCATATTTTATACTTTGGCTACTCAGAAATAGCAGATATACAAGCTCATAGCGAAGCACTCGGTGCTGCGCTATGAGCTTGTAGATCTGCTATTTTTGAAAAATATTGAAAATGTGTGCAAATCTTTAAATCTTTTTTTTTTTAAGGCGAACGTTTTTAACACAAATCTTTGCTTCTGGGGGTCCCTGGTACAACATATTTTCATGTGGGGGTCCGCAGCCAAATACATATCAATTTGGGTGTCCTTGACATGAAAAAGTTTGAGAACCACTGCTCTAACTCTAACTCAGTTTTTCTGAGTGGGTGCCATGGCACAAGCCTAGGGGTGCCACAGAATGCTTTGATGATATTTATCAGTATCAGTGATGGAAGAAGTACTAACATGTTTTACTTAAGTAAAAGTATCAATACTGCAATGTAGATATACTCTGTTACAAGTAGAAGTCCCGTAATCAAAATGTACTTGAGTAAAAGTACAAAAGTATTGGCATCAAAATTAAAGTTCAATATGCATAAAACATATTATTCCTCATGACATACTGCATCTTAGGGGGAAAGATTGAAATTTTTACCTACCGTAATATGACTTGATAGAATGTAAGGTGTTATAAACTATATCAACGTAATTGAGGGGTGCCGTGGATGAAAAACCAAGACCAAAATGTTTGAGAAACACTGTTCTCAACCTTTTCAGGCCGGGACCCCCCAAAATAATCATATTTGACACAGGGGACCCCCCACCCGACAAGCACTTGGAATTGTAGGAGTTGAGGCGTACATTGTACATTTACTTTGACTCGATTCCACAGGTAAATGTTGTCATAAATAGCAGATCTACAAGCTCACAACGGCAGCTATTTTCACAATTTCTGCGTCTTATATTATTTGACAATTTGGCCAATGTTTGACCAGTTTTTATAGTTAGTTGGTTACTTTTGATGCACTAATGGTCTTTTTCTTTACGAGGTGTTAAAAAGGTCTTAAAAGTCCTTAAATTGCCACTTTACTGTCATCTGGGCCCCCCCCCAAAATCAGATTGAGAGCCACTGCTCTAACTGATGCTACAGTACATGTACAACCTCTTCAAACCTCACTTCCCACAACTATAAAAATGACTCATGCGTGACAGGACAGCTCTTTCTATTTGAGTGCTTCACTTTGCCACTGACCGTTTCAGTTTCAATCTCAACTTCACCGCCAGACACATGATTAACCACTTAAACCCCGGCCATATGGGTAACCGGAGTCCCTCAGGGCTCAATGCTAGTTTATGTTCGGTTTTCTGTTATCGTGGGGAAAGCTTTCTCTGAAAATAGCCAATCGACAAGCTCACAATGCAACACAACGTGTCGCGTTGTGAGCTTGTCGATCATTTTCAGCGAAAGCTTTCCCCACAATACCAATGCTGGGGTTTAAGTGGTTAATGCAAAGAACTAAAGAAACATGTGCTTTGGTAATAATGAAGAAAAGCACATTTCGGTAGATAGAAAAGTCGAATCCTTCCGTGTATAATCAGTATGGCTTCTGTTGAGGCATGGTGGCATGTAACATGACCACATTAAGAGTGACATTTATGCGCACACACACACACAGTCACTCTCTCACACACACACACACACACACACACACATCCACACACACACATACACACCAATAGCCTTGAACAAAGCTGCCTTTAATGGATTTTAGAGAGAGTCTACATGACTTTGAAGCATTCCTTACTTTCACTGACAGAGTTAATGTCTAACACCACAAACCCACACAAGCCCCCCCCCCCCCAAATGCATGCAAGCACACACAGGTTTGTATTACTATACTTGTGAGGACATCAACATTTTAGGATGGTGATTTTATGAATGCCTTTTAATTTTTTTGGGGGGTGGGCATTTTAACCGTAAGCCTAAGGCAGAAAAATAGCCGATCTGCAAGCACACAAACGGCTTGTAGATCGTCTATTTTTCGGTGGACGACACCGGCATGCAACTAAGTGTAAATCAGGCATAACTCTATCTCTAAACCTAACTCCTAAATGTCTAATCCCAAACCTAACCCCAACCTGGATCTTTTTCTAATTGTAAACGTATCTCTAAAAATATTTTTTGAACCATAAAACAACCATTTCTCTTTTGAGGACCAGGAAACGCTCCACCCACACCCACACACACACACACACACACACACACACACACACACACACACACACACACACACCCACCCTTGAAACAGGTCAAGGTAGTAAACGACGAGCAGAGAGATGTGGTGCAGAGGAAAGTGAGGGAGTGTGTACTGTAACTGTATGAGATCAGAGACAACAGAGCATCAAAGAGGGGGTGACCCTGGTTCAAGGTCAGGACCAGACAGACAGACAGACGACTGTAGCTGATGATGATGTGACTGAGCCTCAGCTCACACATCCATCCTTTCATTTCGCCGAGTGTCTAGAAACCGGCCTATTCCTATACTATCAAATCGGTGCAGTTGATAAATGCCTGCCGGAAGGTGCACACTAACTACTTGCTTTTATTTCTGGCTTGAAAACCACAGCCTCTGAAGACACAAACGTTACCATTATTAGCAGCAACACACCTCGGTGTTAGAATAGTTCTTGAGTGATGCTCTTTGTTTGAATTTGGCAGTGGAATGGGCTCAGACAAGTATCTAGGTCTTGTCAATCTCGTTACACGACAGTAGAATTCCTCAGCGTTAATTAATTTAACTCTGACAAGTGTACAAATGGAACCAAACGGACTCATAGATGTTACAGTGCAGCGTTGCTTCAAAACTGCTGTACTTGCACGCAGCGAGCATAGCCATGGAATGAATCCCACCACTGTGTCCTTGTGTGCGTGTGACTGCGTGCGTGTGTACCTGTGTCCTGTGTGTGTGTGTGTGTGTGTACTTCCCTTTTGCATTAAGAGTGGTGTGCATTTCTGCCTCGCTCACAGTTCACAAAGCCTCAGTTAACACAAGCCTCACACAAAATAGAATCCGAAGAGGCACAGCAGTGTATGGTGATAGGTGATTTAGGGTAGCCTGGCTGGCATTGCCAGACTATCGTCTTGCTTCCAAGCTAGATTTAGGGGGCTGACAAAGAAAGAGAGATAAGAGTCTATTTGCGTGTGTGTACAGTACGTGTGCGTGCGTGTGTGTGTGTGTGCGCACAATACAATTCACAATTTAGGCATTTCACAGTGGTTCTAAAAGTGGGGCCCGGGGACAACTACTGTAGGAGTCCTTGAGGTGGTTCCACGGGGTCCCCAGCAGTTAATGTAGCATCACAATCATTTTAACCACTTTATGCATTTATATGTTGGCTATTCAAAAATAGCAGCGCTCACAGCGCGTCACTTTGTGCCGTGCTGCAAGCTTGTACATCTGCTATTTAAAAAAAATTGAATCATTTTGAGCATAAAGATTGAGAACCACTGCAATAAAGCACTAAGATGGTATTAATAGGACACCTTTGAGTGGCACAGTGGTGTGACACGGTATTGCATCTTGAATTCCTCCTCATTATGTTCACAGGTGGAATGTTCCCCAGGCAGACCGGGGAAGGCTCAGGGACTCAAGCAATCCTCCCACATCATAGCAAAATGTGTGTGTGTGTGTGTGTGTGTGTGTGTGTGTGTGTGTGTGTGTGTGTGTGTGTGTGTGTGTGTGTGTGTGTGTGTGTGTGTGTGTGTGTGTGTGTGTGTGTGTGTGTGTGTGTGTGTGTGTGTGTGTGTGTGTGTGTATTACTATACTTGTGATATAGTATAGTAGAATATGAGAAATATACGTTGTGAGGACCATTTTCAGTAAAACTATGCCTAAACCTAACCTTATTCCTAAACGTAATCTCAGTAAAACTACCTGTGTGTGTGTGTGTGTGTGTGTGTGTGTGTGTGTGTGTGTGTGTGTGTGTGTGTGTGTGTGTGTGTGTGTGTGTGTGTGTGTGTGTGTGTGTGTGTGTGTGTGTGTGTGTGTGTGTGTGTGTGTGTAAACCAGGGATAAGTGTTACTTGGGTAGTCTTCAGTGAGCAGGTGTCACAACAAGGCCAGACACACCAATGTTGACACACCACTGCACACACACACGCACCCATTTGCAGGTGGATAGAATAGAATAAGCCCTTTGTGTACAATGTTGATGTGATGTATTATTTGGTCCAGAGGATAACAAATGGAAAACACACAATCCTACATGTATACATACATGTACTGTACATATTTGTAACTTCTAGATTTAAAAAGAAGTAACAGGGTAAGTAACTAAAGAAGACAGGGGGGCTTTTCTGCCTCAAGAATGCAGGCTATAACCTCCACATACAGATATCCAGTGGTTCTCAAAGTGGGATCCTTGGGGGGGTTCCAGGGGGTCCCCGCAAAATGTGTTAATACAGCATCACAATTATTTTAACCACTTTATCTATTTATACGTTGGCTATTCAAAATTAGCTGATATACAAGCTCCCTGCTATTTTTGGAAAAAGAAATAGAAAAATCTTGAAAGTTGTTAACACAAATCTTCTCTTCTGGGGGTCCCTGGCACAAAACATTTTCATATGAGGGGGTCCAAGTTTGACTACTGCAGTAGTCTACTCCAGTGGCTGTCCAGCCCAGGGACTCTCAGGGTTCCTTGAGGAGGGGGTTCTAAATGCATCCTTATCCTTTGTTTTAAAATTGCCTGTAGCCTAACTATAGCTGCTGTACTGTTTGCAAACAATAAATCAATCAAAATATAAGATGAGGAAGAACACACTGACTCAGTCACTCAACATGGCTGTTTGACAAGCACAACAGACAGACTCCAACTTGTCACAGTCAAGTGTCCTGAGTCATGAAAATGGACATGGCTGTATGCAGTACTGTACTATGTACTCAAGTAAAATGTTAAAGGTATATTTACTTTGCTTGAGTATTTACAATGTCCAATACTTTTACTCCACTACACCTCAGGGGCAAATATTGTACTTTTTACTCCACTATTATATGAAAACTGAACCACTTCAGCCATATATATATATATATATATATATATATATATATATATATATATATATATATATATATATATATATATATATACACATATACATATACACACACACACACACACACACACACACACACACACACACATATGGCCATTTGAACATAGCCGATCTACAAGCTCACAATGTGTTGCAATGCATTGTGAGCTTGTAGATCTGCTATTTTCAACAAAAAAATGAGTTTATACATTTTGACCTTAATTTTAACTTGTGAAATGGGACATTCTGCATAATGAGTATACTTTGACTTTTGGTACTTTAGGTATATTTTGATGCCAACACTTTTGTACTCTTACTCAGGTACATTTTGAACACCGGACTTTTACTTGTGGTATTGATACTTTTACTTAAGTAAAAAATGTCAGTACTTCTTCCAACACTGGCTGTATGTGACAGGTTGTACCGGGAAGGAGCTCAGAACTATGTGGACTTTGGACACACCGCTGAACAACACACACACACGCACACACACAAACACACACACACACACCAGACGTCTTGCACAAAACCACACACGTTTCAACCCAAGACAACAACTTGATTGTGTGGTGGTGCTGCTGCTCTAGTGCCGGAAAGAACAGAATAATAGATCTCCAAGCCAACTAGATGAAAGAAGTTTTTACGTGGCTTACATAACGACAACACACACACAGAGAGTGGAAACATTCCACGAAGGACAGACGGACGTCTGACACACAAGCCAATCCTACGTGGTTTCACCTCCGTCTGTTTCTAAACACTGAACTGAAGCTGATTCATAGTAATAATACCGCGTAAACACACACATGGAAGATGTACGGAGTATGTAGTTTACTTTAACCATTTACCAATTGTTTATCTTTCGGTTTGCTTAATGTATTTGTTTTGGTCTTGTTTTTATATAGTTAAAAATCAGTTAATAGTCCGTACAACTTCAGACACACTGCTCTGCAAAGCAGGAGCTGTCTGTCTGTCTGTCTGTCTGACTGACTGTCTGTCGCTCAGTTCCAGTGATGTGAAAGTTCAATAAATCTCTCACGGTTCATCAAATACGTGAAGGATCCAAACCTACCTTTTTAACGTCAATTTAAAAACGCGTCCGTCAGCTCAGTCACAACACAAGAAGTCCGGTTAGTGTTGGTCACGGGTCTCTCTCTCTCCTGGCAGCACGGTGTTTACACACTGTAGTGTACAATCTTTATTCTGTTTGAGGAAGTGTGTGCTCAGTCTCTCTCTAGCGCGCTCTCTCTAGCTCTCTCTCTCTCTCTCTCTCTCTCTCTCTCTCTCTCTCTCTCTCTCTCTCTCTCTCTCTCTCTCTCTCTCTCTCTCTCTCTCTCTCTCTCTCTCCTCCTCTCTTTCTCTCTCTCTCACACGTCTTGTCGTAGGTAGCTGCAGGGCAGTAGTACACACACACACACACACACACACACACACACACACACACATGACACACACACACACACACACACACACACACACACACACGCTGTGACTGTATGACGTCGTCGACAAACAGGTGAATTCCCAAGTTCAGTTGGAGAAGTGTGGAAAAAAAGAGGGGTGTGGGTTTGAAGGGGTGAAAAGGTCGATAATGGATATGATCATATCTCTGACATTTATCTTGGATTAACAATGACCACTTGTCTAATATCTTATCAGAATCAGTTTAGTCACATCATCACAGGTTTCAGAACTGGACAGATGGTGACAAAAAAAAGTTCTTTTGATTTTTGATTTTTTTTTACTTTCTTTTTGTTTTTAAAATTCTTCCAGCAGTTCTTCTCGCCCACAACATAATTATGCATAAGAAATAAGAGGTTCAGTGAACCAGTTTGCAAACAGGTTTGGCCAGAGTAGGCCTATACAGTTTCGTTTCTGGGAATGTTCCATCACACATAGGTTATATACATTGACTGTCCTGCATGGTCAGTGTTGCCATGTCTGCTTATTATAAGCGACTTTGGGCTTGTTTTTCTGTAAAGTCGCTTGTAAATATTGGTAGTTGCAGATTTTTTTGGGCTTGTTTCTAAAGTGTAGTTGCGCTTATTTAGGCTTGTTTCCAATTTTTTTTGATTATCATTTAAACCAGAGGTTCTCAAACATTTTCATGTCAAGAACCCCCAAATTGATGTGTACAGTATTTGTCCACGGACCCCCATCTGAAATTATAATTTGTGCCAGGGATGTTTAAAAAAGATTCCACGTTTTGCACTTTTTTTTTACATTGGCTTTGAAGATAGCCAATGTATATAGGCAGCCTAGGTTTGAAGTGCTCATGGGACCTATAGTCCAGGGCTTCTCAAAGTGGGTGCCATGGCACCCTAGGGTGCCTTGACGCAAGTCCAGGGGTGCCTCAGAATACTTTGATAATATTTGGAATTTATCAATGTCACTTCAGTTTAACCACTTTAGTCTAAAGTTTGGACCCTCAATACTTAGTAAAACGGACCTGAGTTAAACTGTACTTGATGCGTTATTGTTCACCTACAGTACACCAAGTCTCTTCACCATAAATAGCAGATCTACAAGCTCACAACACGTCACGTTGTGATGCGTTGTGAGCTTGTAGATCTACTATTTTTGGTGACTGTTCCCCCCAGAATAGGAATGCTGGTGTTTAAGTGGTCAAAAAACGCCAAGTATAAAAGTTATTTTCAGTCTGTCCTAATGGAAACAAATATTCTCTCCAGTTTTCCTCGTGACATACTGTATTTTTTCTTTGGGTAAACGATTTACATATTTACGTCCTGTTAATACGACAAAAGGTGCTATAAAGTAACGATGTCATTCAGGGGTGCCGTGGATGAAAAAGTTATTTACAGGGGTGACCTGAGACAAACATGTTTGAGAACCACTGCTATAGTCACTTCTTTTGGGCTTGTGTTTTCATAGACCTGGTTGCTCATTTCTCACGCAAAATCTGGCAACAACTATGTATGGTCCATTCCTCTTTTCCTCCCCTCCTCCCCCTCCTCCTCCTCATCCACACATAGGGAAACTACCACGTGGTGCTGACTCATCAAGCCCATAGCCCCAACCCTTCCACACAGAGGCTATAAGACAGACCGGCCCAGTAAATTTAGACAATCTGCCTCACCCTCTCTATAGGGCTATTTTAAGCATGCCAATGACACACACGTTTTTATTTGCCGTAAACGCTGCTGACATGGATTTCCAGTGAGGTGTGTTGCGCAAATCGTCATCTCTGCCACAAGCATTTGGACCATGAGCTTATTGTTGCCAAGCTTGTTCAGACAAAAGAGCCGGCCACTAATAAAGGGCTGCCCCCCTGGGGTGTGTTTAGTAGTGATTAGAGTACATTCCACCCCTGTTGTTGTCGATGACCGCAACCGCACAGCCAGTGTCACAAGAAACCCACCAACGTAATGTTTCTGCAAACTTCAAACTTAGGTACAGGTCTTAAAAATAGAAGTTGTATTTGTTGTCCTCTGCGTTGTGGTGAGTGAGTAAGTTCAGGTTGAATGCTCAGTTCAGTTGTTGGATACATTTGAGGTTGTGCTTGATTCTATTCGCCTTGTTTACCCCTAAAGACAGGTCAGGTGAATTGAGAGTGTGTTGATGTATGGCATGTGTCATAGGACAGAAATGTAATCTGGTATATGGCATTATATCGTCTCTGCCGGGTGGAAACCTCATATGTCTAAAACTGTCACTTTTCAGGATTCAAATTCTAAAATATCAAAAGTAGCAGATCTACAAGCTCAAAACAAGCACGGCATTTCGAGCTTGTGGATCTGCTACTGTCTGGCCTCAACGAGGTAATCTGCAAATTATATAATAAGAACTAAAGTAGTACAATGTTGGAAGTCTGACTACTGGGTTCACAATGAGAAGCGTGAAGGAGATTTCTATTTTGCAGAGTCCAGTGTGGCAGACATCAGGGAAGGGAAGGGTATCCAGACACTTCCTGTTGTGATGTCTGTTTGTGCCATCCCACTGGTGCCAGCCTTTCCAGGGCAAACATCAGAGTGAATAATTAGAGGAGTGGGTGGAATGAAACAGCTTGGGCGTTAGTAGGGGGTGGGGTGGTGGGGGTGAAAAAAACTAAAAACAAATAAAGAGGACCAAAATTGTCCTTTCATCAAGGCAAATATTCCATACACTAAAGCTCTCTTTCTGTATGTGTCCCTATTTCTTCCTTTGACAGAGCTCTCGTATTACTCTGATGTTAACCGAGGAAGGTATTGATATATTTTGATATGGACATGAGATAAACCATGCAGGCCAGTTGAGTTTTCTGTCCAGAAATAGGGCTGGTTTTAGCCTTACATGGTGACATGAAACTGGTAAAGCACAGGCTAGAGACTAGAGAGGTTGTGGGTTACCAGTTATCACTCAAAAACGACATAACTTTACTTTTAGAGACAAACCAAAGTGGCTTTCCATTTGTAGGGAAAAAAAACAAGAGCATACTTCAAAGGGTTTTGCTCCTTTGTTTTAAAATGTCTTGCTAGAGGAGATGGTCTGAATTATCAGCACATTTTTGTTCTGAAACCATAAAATCGGTATTCTCTCAGATGTTTATTTCCCCGCTGGTGATTGTATTTGATCTTCCCAGTGTACTGCACTTTTCACTTCTACTGTGTGTTCCTCACGGGGAATGTTTCACAAGGATAAAAATCAGATGACATATACTTCCTGTTCAAATGACCCCCGTAGCCCCAAAGTTTGGTCAGGTGTTTCCTGTCCGTCTACGGTATCTGGTTGTTAGATTACAGCGTGGAAAGTTACGAACCTATTTGCCAACACAGGCCCCGTGTTATACTCCTTGTCGATGTAGGCTGCTGCAGAACAGTAAGTTCCCACTGATGTTCAGGCAAAGAGCACCACGGGAGGTAACGTCATGACTTGTATTTAAAATATTAATCATTTTTTCCAATTAAATCTGACCTCTCTTTCTGTTCTCAACCCTAACGTCCCCCGAGTTCCGGCATATCCCTTATCATCACTGTCCTTCTGAATTCTGAACCATTATTGTCTGCTGTTTGGCAATGTGATATACGCACATTTTATTCAGTTTCTCACCAATTATCTGACTCCTTTACAGTAAAAGTGTTATTCGAATTTTGGGCAAATGTTCAAAATACAGACACATTTCCAACGTACCATTTTTTGAAAATAGTAAAAATAGAGTATTCTGAGCTTGTAGGATTGGCTACAGATGATCCGCTGTGGTGACCCTGATGGGAATTAGCCGAAATAAAAAGAAGAACGGAAACATCAAAGTAGCCTATAATAGAGCGAGTGTAAATCTTTTACACTCCTAACACTGAATATATTGCTGATTTGCTGTGTAATGTTAGATGTGGATCTGAAACCTTCAGAGAGCACACAATCAGGGAGATTCCTTCCCCAATTCTCACCTTTTGAGGCTAAACATGCTGACAGTGACCTATTGACTTTATGCATATCCTGTTCTTTATTCCTTTCACTACTGTGTGTGTGTGTGTGTGTGTGTGTGTGCGTGCGTGCGTGCGTGCGTGCGTGCGTGCGTGCGTGCGTGCGTGCGTGCGTGCGTGCGTGCGTGCGTGCGTGTGTGCGTGCGTGCGTGAGAGAGAGAGAGGGGGGGGGGTGGCTAATGCACATGCCATGAATCAGTGGCATGTCAAGACTTTTTTGACTGAGGTGGCCAAAATGCGGGGCACTGCGGTGGCATGAAGCATGAGCACACATTTAGATATGTCTCTGCTATACCCATATCTACTATAATTACAAACATTACAGTGTATTTCATTAGTGTGTTTATAGACTATCTTGAAGATAAATAACCTACATTAAATATAAATGAAAATATAGCTGCAAGCTGCAAGCAGGTTTCGAGGGATATGGCAGAGGCAGGAAGAGGCAGGCAGAGAGAGAGAGAGCAAGAGAGAGAAAGAGAGGCAGTTAGAGAGAGAGGGAGAGAGAGAGAGAGAGAGAGAGAGAGAGAGAGAGAGAGAGAGAGAGAGAGAGAGTGAGCATGTGTGCTTATGGATTGAGAGGGAGTGATGGCAGGTGAGGTGGGTGGATCCAATCCATGGGAATAGGTCAGGGGGAGTGTTGTGCACAAAAGGCAGAGGCAGGAAGTGGCAGGAAGAGGCAGGCAGAGAGAGAGAGAGAGAGAGAAAGAGTGAGAGAGAGTGAGAGAGTGAGCGAGCATGTGTGCTTATGGATTGAGAGGGAGTGATGGAAGGGGAGGTGGGTGGATCCAATCCATGGGAATAGGTCAGGGGGAGTGTTGTGCACAAAAGGCAGAGGCAGGAAGAGGCAGGAAGAGGCAGGCAGAGAGAAAGAGAGAGAGAGTGAGAGAGAGAGAGAAAGAGAGAGAGAGAGAGAGAGAGAGAGAGAGAGAGAGAGAGAGAGAGAGAGAGAGAGAGAGAGAGAGAGAGAGAGAGAGAGAGAGAGAGAGAGAGAGAAAGAGAGGCAGTTAGAGAGAGAGAGAGAGAGAGAAAGAGAGGCAGTTAGAGAGAGGGAGAGAGAGAGGCAGAGAGAGAGAGAGAGAGAGAGAGAGAGAGTGAGCATGTGTGCTTATGGATTGAGAGGGAGTGATGGAAGGGGAGGTGGGTGGATCCAATCCATGGGAATAGGTCAGGGGGAGTGTTGTGCACAAAAGGCAGAGGCAGGAAGAGGCAGGCAGAGAGAAAGAGAGAGAGAGGTTGCTAACTAGATGACTCTTTTCCCACCCTCACGCACCTTAACCTCAGTAAAACAACGACCTAACCTCAAGAAACACTATTTGTAAAACTAAGAATTCCAAATGATGATCACCTCAACACATTGTTGGGGACAGGGATCGAACTAGCGACCTATGGACTCACAGGCTGCCTCTCTTCTCATTGAGTTAGAGATATGGCCTCCCTGTTGATATCTATAGGTTTTTCCGTCCGTTATGAACCGAGCCTCTGTTTCGCTAACTACTCTAGATCACTGGTTCACAAAACATTTACCAATAAAGTTTTTTTTTGTCTCCTCGGAATGGAAACTAGTGAAAATAGTCGATCTACAAGCTCACAACGCGTTGCTATCTGAAAAGTTGTGAGATTGTAGATCGGCTATTTTCACAAGAAAGTATGTCATACATAAAAAAACAACTACTCTCAAAAAAGCATTTCATGTTATTTAAAAAAAAATGCACATGTCTGAATTAACAGGGTCATGTTTTGTACAATGCAATTTAAATGTAAACTGTAATGAGTGGGATTTGAACCGGGGACTTTTGGAACATGAGGCTATTCTTTATTGATTGAGCTATTCCATCCACAGCCTCCGACAGTGAGAAAGGTGAATCCAACAAAACAAAACAAAAGGGCGAATGAAGTACGTCATACATTGAAAATAACTACTTTCAAATAAGCATTTCACGTTTGCACATGTATTCATTGATAAAGTCATGTTGTGTGCAATGCAATTATAATGAAGCCGACATGAGGTGAGATTCGAACCGGTGACCCTGTGGTTTCAAGGCAGATGATAAAGCGATCAAGCAATTGGACCAACAGACCTGAACCTGTGAAAAAGGTGCTCACACATTTGACACAGTTTCACGCAAATTGCTCAGAAATCCTTGGTTTAATTTGTTTTCAAACTGCTCAATATGGCGTAAAATCTGAGGGCGGAGCTCACTGGTCAAAGTGATAGATGTGTTCCTCATGAGTCAAGGCACATGTGTAAGCAAGTTTCACGGCTGTCGGCCAAACGAGGCACGACTTTTGCCTGTTTAAAGTTTGCATGTTAAAAAAATTGCTATAGCGCCCCCCTTTGACCAATTGGAGTAAGATTGGTTTCAGTGATACTTGGAATGACCCTCTACATTATTGCAAAGTTTCAAACAAATGTGAGTCTGCTTGTATGTGTTAGGGGCAGACGAATAATTTTCATAAAACTGCAATATTCATTGGCTCTTAAAAGCTACATTTTTTAACTTACAAACTTTTCATGAAGCTAGATTTTAGATATTGGTCCAAAGTTCATGTGTAAAAAGTTTCGTGCAGATTGCTCAAAGATCCCAGGAGGAGATAGATTTTTACTGTTTTTCATATAATTCAAAATGGTGGGAAATCTAAAGGTCAGAGGTCAAAAGTGTTGCGTATGAAAGTTGTTAGGCATGAGGAGACGCATGTGTGTAATGAAGTTTCATGGCTGTATGTCAAACAGGGCATGAGTTGTACCTGTTCAAAGTCAATTGAGTGAAATAGCACCACCCTTTGGCCGATAGTTGTGAGTTTCGTTTCTTAGCTGTTTGGCATAGCCCTCTACCATATAGAGTTTCGTAAAAAGCGACCACACGGTTAGGCCAGAACTGAAAAAACGGCGGAAGAAGAACGCCTAGGGTTTCAATAAGGCTTCGAGCCTGATAGGCCTCGAAACCTTAATGAAATGCCCACTGACTGACCATTCATAGTTTAGGATAGTGGGTGGCACCTGGGGTGACACATGCAGATTTCAGGGATGGCACTTGCCACCTTAGGCCACCCCCTGGACAGGCCACCGGAATTGAAAGAAGACCGCTCTCAAAACCCACCTCTTCAATATTGCCTTCCCAAGCTAACTGCACACCCCCCTGTTTTACTGTTCCACTATTTTGATTGATTTTACTCTATAGACATAGCCTTTTTTGTGTTTTTCCTAAAAAAAATGAATATTTTTGTTGTTGTTTTCTCCCCCCCCCCCCAATACATCATAGCTATTATTATTATTATTAAGAATAAAAATGAAAAGCTTTCCATAGTTCCATACTTCATCTATTTCTTTTTTTCTCACTCACTCATCTCTTCATCACTGCTAAGTTAGTATTGGGTCACTGACACGCCTGGGATTACAAAACTAGAGCAAACCCAATTTTCTATTCTTCTCAATCTCACATGTCATCCCTTCATCTTTATTCGTCTGCACGTGAGGAGGAGTTTTTTAATCTTGATCTCTGTTCCTTCAAATTGTCATGCTCCCTGAGCCCTAACCTCTATGATTTACATAATCGCTCTTTTTATCTATTTTCTGTTCCCCTTATTTGTTTTTTAAACTTTGTGTTGACCTGACAAAGACTCTGTAATCATCAATGATCACCGATTAAATTCAACGCCTGCCTTGACATTTCACACATACTCAGCACTATGTAACTTTCCTGTTCTACCCCGGATTTGAACCCAGGTCTTCTGTCAAGTGCTGAGATTTTTTTTTACCTTTGAGCTAATAGGGCCTGCATGCCTGCCTGCTTGCTCAGGGGATAAATTGAAGCTTGACCTTCAGGTAAAAAATTGTGTCAAACCAGAAGCTCCACCATTTCAAAGGTCATGTCTCTCCTAGACGCAGAATATAAATGTCTCAATAGAAGAGCAAGGAGAAAAAATACAACCACCCCAATTACATAAGCTATATTTGTGTCAATTTTAACAGTTAGGATTTTATATGTGCAGGTGACAGGAGCCACAGGACAATATTCACATTATGTTAATAAAATACATATGGACACCGCTATAATGTCTGTGTTTGGACATCCTTCCTTCACACTAGACCTGCTCTGTTTAACTGAAAACCATCAATAGCCTACTGCAGCGGTTGAAAAACAAATAGGCTAAAATGTTTCTTTATCATTTATTCATGCCAGTCACTTAGTACTTTACTGGCTGCGGTCCACTGCTGGCTTCATTTGTTTATTGTGGAAGTGTCTGATGTACGCTCATTAACTTATCTCACCTGCTGTGGTACATCAATCATTAGTCTGGTTGAGGCAGGGAAGCGAAGTGACAGGTGAGATAAAGCCTGATTTTATGCTTCATACTAGTAAGGAGGTGTCATGCATTGAAAATAGCAGATCTACAAGCTCAAAAAAGGCTCTATGCACATCTGCTATATTGGAAAGAAACTGGGCCTCCTCCTTACTTCCTTCACAGGAGTTACCAATGATGCTAATTAAAGTAGTGTTCCATTCTGGTCAGAGTCGGGGTGCTGATATTGTGCATGTTGGCACTTGGCTGGCTCACAGGAAAGACTCTGCTACACCAGTGGGTCTCAAAGCGTGGTCCAGGGACCCTCATGGTTCCTTGAGGGGGTTGAAAATGGGCCCTTACGGGTGTGTAACTCTAAGAGTGTACAAATGGTGTCCATTTCTACACAGTTTTGGGGGTCCTTGAAATTAAAACGTTTGGAACTACTGTGTTACACTATGGAACTGAGCCTTCATTAGAATCACTGGTAACACCTGTGAAGGTAAGTAAGGAAGTCGCCCAATTTCTTGCCAATATGGCTACTGTGAGAGCCTAAGCATGAGCTGCTAATGATGGCCAAGATTGACCATGCAACTGAATAAGATCATTGCTATAATAACTGTATGATGTGTTCAGATAACACATAACATAACAGACCATTTCTAACATCACAGATAAACACAGGGGGGAACATATTTTTCTCTGAGGTTGCTTGTGATTATGTTCAATAAGTGGGACTGTCATTATATGATGCTGCCCCCTGTTGGCTGACATAGACATAGTAAAATAATGCATTTACTACAGTCAACATAACATTTATTACATATGTTTTATCGTTCACATAAGGCAAAAACACGTTTCTGTAAAACACAGGGAAACTGTTTGTTTTTTTTGTCAGTAGGAGAACCTTACTGTTGAGACACAGATTGAATAATCTTTTCCAGTGATTTTATTTCTGTAGGTCTACTGTATGTAGCTATATACATAAACATTTACATTTACAATGCACTATATTCAAGAGGTACTATCCATAATAACACTATAGGTAGAAGTCAGGACCCATAAATTGGGTACAAAAGCAGAACAGGAAAGGAAAAAGTGTGCTTTAGAAATGATGCAATTCCAAGGCATGTAACAGTATAGCTGCATTCTGAATGGAGCAAAACAATAGTGAGATATAACCAATGAAATGATAACTGATGTCTGATCAATTGATGGGAGTCACTCACTCACACACGCACACACACACACACACACACACACACACACACACACACACCTTTGGCATCCCTTAATAATACTGCATCATTGGCTCAATCGACACTGAAAGCTTATACTGTAGGTAGTTTTCACTGTGGTGTTCTTCAGCAGTTTGCTTTGAAGGACCATGCCAGCATTATTGACATGTGGGTCCTTTTTCACTTTCTTTTTACATTATTGTCCTATTCATTCTTTGAGACACACACACACACGCGCACACGCACACACACACACACACACACACACACACACACACACACACACACACAGGTATTTGGGAATGCCCAATCAGCCATTGTCTTGGAGGTGCAAACAACACTATATCAACCTTGCCTTTATAAGAAGGATCATAATGTATACAGCAGTGGTTCTCAATCTTTTTCATGTCAACGACCACTAACATGATATGTAATTTGTCCGCAGACTCCCATCTCAAAATATTTTGTGCCAGGGACCACCAGAAGAAGCAAAACATTTTGTTAAAAAAGTTTTTTCAAAAATAGCAGATCTGCAAGCTCATAGCATGGCACGAAGTGACGTGCATTATGCTGGGGATCCCCTGGAACCCCCCCAATGACCCCTGGGGGTCCCCGGACCCCACTTTGAGAACCACTATATAGGGATATGTTTTTCTGTCCTAGAGCAAAACTATGGTTCCGTACGACAGTGGAGGGACCCACAGCAATCACCATCTTATAAAAAATGAAGACGGGACATCCAAATCCGCGAGGAGCCAAATCCACACAAGAAGCACCTTTGTTTGCTCTTCGATTCCTTTACCTCATTCTCATGTACTAAATAAGGCGTGATGCCACTGTAGCTAAAATAATGATTGTTGTTGAAGTCTGAGGCCTCTCAAAACATATTTTAAAGGTGGTGGAAGTGATTTCCTCCCAATATATGATTGTGTTAAATAGCCATAGTAATCATTGTTATAGAGTGTTTGTTCAGTAACAGTTTACCCGTCTCTCCAGCTCTATTAAGAAAATACATTTTCAGGTCGGGATACCAATTTCAGAGAGAACTCATACAGGGTACAGAATAAACAACAGGAATTGGAAGTGATGAAACAAAAAAACAAAAAAAATTAGCAGACAAAATTGGAATTGGAACACAATAACATTGAAGCTGATAAATGGTTTCCCTCTCCTGATTGAATGAAATTGGTGACCCCCACCAGTACATGCATTTTCTTTTTACTAAAGTGCTGGAGAGACGTTGATGGTGTTTTTTTGGCAAAGGGGTGTCCCCTTTTACCAAACAAACACCATCAATCAGACAAAACTTAAACGCTGATGAAGGCCTGAGTAGCCAAAACGTGTCCGTTTGCCATGACTGCTGCTGCGGTAAACAAAAAAAGTCAAAGAAAATTCACCTTGTGGGTGCGGACTGTTTCTATAGAGTTTCTATGAGAGTCTGCCCTGTCTGTCCTTCTCTTAAAAAACTGACAGTAGAGCACGCTCAGGACTTGTCTGTGTATTTGGATACACCCTTTTACTAATAGCACCATAAATCAGACAAAACTTTCCATACTTCATCAAAATACTATTAGTATGGTGTAGTATGGTGTTCTCACAGTTTTGAGGAATGAAATCCTATCAAAGGAAAACTGAAAAAGAACCCATGTCAAAAAGGCTGGTATGGTCCTTTAAGTACGAGCATACGAAGTTGAATTTCAAACGGCAGTATAGGTTATACAGTATACAGCACGTAAAAGGCATTAATTAACATGGCACTATAGCATATTTTTATGAGACTTTAAAATGGACATAGTGAGCTCTCATTGTTGAAAATACGACAAGTTTAAAAGATACAGATGTCATCAAGATCCCTTTTGAATACATGATAGCGGTACAGTACTGTGATGTTGTAAAAATTCAAGAGCAACATTTCATATCAGGCACATTCTCTACCATTTCAAATGGCACTGCATTCAACTCAAAGAAATAAATTGGCATTTCAAACCTTGCGAGACGCATTTTGAAAAGTTTCAAAAAGCTATACATTCAAATACTGGCTCTATTTTGAAATGGTTTGCCATCATAGAAATACTGTTTAGTCAACTGTCATGCTGAGATCTCTTCAATACAAGAGTAACGTGTAAAACCATTTAGAAAGAGAAAGTAGCACAAGGAATCTAATGTACACACACTATGATGATTCAAATGGTATCTTACTCAAAACATCTTGTAACATAATTTATGTACAAACATATAATTCACTTCAATAACAGTATTGTGTAGCTCACACTATATATTCAGAATAGCAAATATCTCTTACATACTCTAAAATGGAGGGAATAATGTTTTTTTCTTTCTTAATTTTTTATTATGTTTGCATTTGTGCGGCATCAAAATGGTGAAATCCATCATAGGACGTGGATGGAGTTTTCTCTCATGTATAAAAAGATGGTTTCCCGCGGAGACGCACGTTTTCTCATCAGTCCAGTGGAAATGCGGGTAGGGCTTCGTTTAATAGCAGCTGTATAAATACGACACAGCTTGATTTGTAGAAACAAATGTGAAGGAGGCCCACTTAGGAAAGCGCAGCTATGGGTTTTCAGCCTCTGAAGATGTTTGACTCATCCAAACGGCACCTTGTGAGAAACCCTGGCATTGAGCGGAGAATTGGTTGTGTGATTAAAAAGAGCTTTTATGTGTTGGCGTATTCCAATGAGAGGTTTCTTCTGCACACGGCTGCTGAATCCCCAGGCCTCACTCCACTGCTGCATGTTTCAAAACACTCCTACCGTAAGAGGGCAGGCTTGTCAAACACTCATTAAATAATTCCTCGTAGTGTAAAGCAATCCGCTGCGGGGCAGACTTTAATGTACTTTAGCCTTGCTGATTTGATGGTGGTTTCTGGTGGAACGTGGTTGTACTCCACAGAGGCTGAGTTTAAAGCAGTCATGATCAGCAGGGCCCACGCACACATGCACGCCTGGCTAGGTGTTATAAAACGGTAGCCTCCTCCATGGCATTTACCCATCTGTAAGACAACAGATGGGAATTTCAATCTTGTGCACAATAACGATAACAGATAACAGAGGGCAGAGTCTACAACTAGCACAGACAGAGTAGAACCACATAGGTTCCAAGTTTTCAATGACAGAGAGAATAAAAACAACAAACACTTTCAGATTTAAACTAATACTCAAGTAGAGTCACAACTATTGATTATTTTCTAAGCACTTATTCTATCAATTACCTTTTTGATTAATCGAATAATCTTCATTTTGTACATATGAACCAAACGACATGAACATTTTGTACATCAGCAATTTTTTTTAACTACAATCTTGTAGATCAGCTCATAATTTTCTTAATAAAATTGGTTATTTAATAAATTAAATCGATTAGTTCGATTAACTGTTCCATCCCTACAACACTGATGACTTATGAGTATTAATGCACACACGTGCCGACCGCTGCTGACCTGCGTGCAGTGTGCTGGTCGTCTGCCCTGAAGGTGTAGTACAGGGTCTTCTTGTGGTAGAGCTGGAACACGTTGCTGCTCTCCTCTCCCTCCGGCCTCTCTGTCAGCTTGACCGTGAAGCCCTGCAGAGGAAGGGCCTCTGAAGCCAACTTGTCCTGAGGAGACCAGGGGAGAGAGCATAATCGTTGTTGTCGGGTAGGAACCTCTTTATTTTTTTTCCTAAATTAACGCCCTACTTGATCATGCTACAGCGTCACACAAGAGCATCAAAAGCAGCAGATCTGAAAGCTCACAACGCCAAGGATATACCCCTGGGGGGACCCCGGTTATTGAAGCTTTAAGTGGTTAGAGGAGGAGTTCACCCAAAAAATTACACACCCCATGAAGCTTTGATTTCATGGATTTATTTTTGTTTTTGTTGCATTCCTAAGACAATAATTTGATGACTGTGTGTATTTCCGGTAGGAGACACAAATAATCTACTTTGTGTCTCCTACCGGATACATTAGCCGGTAGGAGACGGGAATCAAATTATTAGCTTAGGAATGCGACAAAAACAAAAAAGAATCCATGGATTCAAGGTTTCATAGGGTGTGCAATTGATAGAAAATAAGTAATTTTTTGGGTGAACTCCTCCTTTAAGGACAATTGCATCATCCATAATGATAGTCATGTTTTATACAGTATACCGTACATATCAACCATTTCATGCAACCCAGGGGGTAGGGGAGCACTTATTATGTTGAGGTAGATGCATGCTGGGTTTATCAAAAAACACGATGCGCCTCTTTTTTCTAATGCCCAGATTTTTCTGCTCTCTTTTTTTTTTGCTCAGAAAGTTAAGTCCCCCTTTGACAGAAAATCATCAATGGTTCCAATCTGAAAGCTTCTGAGCCAAAACAGTCCATTCATAGACTTATAGTAGCAATTAGATTAGAAAAAAAGCCCTCCTTTTTAGTGGAAAAAGTGGTCACAGACCCTTTTCATGAGTCTCATCGTAGCTGTCGGGCAGAAACCTTGTATCTCCGCATTTCAACTTTTTATGTTTTTTCGTAAATGAACGCCCTACTTCATCATACTTTTGTGTCACACAATAGTGAAAATAGTCAACCTACAAGCTCACAACGCGTCGCTATTTTCAAATGCTAATAAAAAAAAGGAACGTTTTATTTTAGACATACAAGGTTTCCGCCCGACAGAAAGTTATATTAGTTGCCCCCACTCTTGAGGCCCCAATCCTGGCATGCATCTATAGTGACCCCTTCACCCCCCCCCCGCCCTTCCCCTGGGATGCAACATAAAGAATAAAGCAAAAGAGCGAGATTCAAGGATGTTCTTGCCAAAGCAAAACTAAAGGAGCACAGAGATCCCCCAGATTAGGAGAGTAATTAGTGTTGCCCGGAGGCAAGGGAAAGAGAATTGGATTGTAGGCTGAACGGCAGGAGTGGTGAACGTTAAACGGGTTTAAATTTCACAGTGCGCTGGCCAGACGGAACAGTGAGTTATAAGGAGAGATGAAGGGCGAGTGTTTTGTGAGCGTGTTAGGCTTCATTTATACGCCGCCGTGTGATGGCGTCGCTGGCCGCCGTAAAGAGCTGATCTCGGCACGTCGCATCGGCGAGCGACACTGTCATACTACGGAATACAAATTAAGCGTATCGTCACTGCCGGGCAGAAACCTCTTATCTCCATATTCTAACTTTTTGTGTTTTTTTGGTAAATCAATGCCCTACTTGATCATACTACAGCGTCACACAAAAGCATCAAAAGTATCAGATCCCGTAGCTCGTTTTGAGCTACTTTTGATATTTTTGAATTTGAATCCTGAAAACTAACAGTTTTGGGCTTATGAGGTTTC
>NC_137612.1:39249944-39284944 GCF_963280865.1 Gymnoscopelus braueri | reverse complement strand
GTCAGAAGTCTGCTGCTGATGAAGCCTATTGCTTAATTGACGTGGTGTCGTTCGTCGAAAACAGCCGATCTACAAGCCCACGACGCAGACGGCAAACGAAACACCCGTCGTATGACAAAGTATAAACCACGCTTAAGAGTCCCTCACCTGGCGGAGAGTGTGATGGTGATGTCGGACACCTCGATCCTCAAACAGTTCAGCACGTTGTCCAGGACGGGCTTGCTCACCTGGACATAGAATCAAACACGTCACATGACAGTCAGCTAAACCTACAGTACCACACAGAGGAGAGGAGTCAGCAGTGGATTGGAGAGAAGAAGAGTCTGTTTACCTTCATCCCAGACAGAGACAGGGTGTTCTTCAGCCTGTATTTACCGTCCTGCTGAGGGTACGTGTAGAGCATGATGTCATTCATCTGATGGGGAAGACAGAGGAGGAGAGAACAGTGTTACGTATCCCACAATTGATTGTTTGAAACCTTTATTTCAGGGAAATCCATTGAGACCAGGGTCTCTTTTGTAACATTGTTACAAAAAGGACATTTGTAACAATGTGATTTTACAGACATGACATTATAACAAT
Source organism: Gymnoscopelus braueri (assembly GCF_963280865.1). Classification (NCBI taxonomy): domain Eukaryota; kingdom Metazoa; phylum Chordata; class Actinopteri; order Myctophiformes; family Myctophidae; genus Gymnoscopelus; species Gymnoscopelus braueri. The sequence continues at coordinate 39,284,362 of NC_137612.1, read as the reverse complement.
GTACACATTAAAAAAAAGTATTCAAAAATAATTAAAACCAAAAATTACACCAAGCAGGTGCATATGTCTTCTTCCAGTATCAGGTCAGCTAAAAAATCTCTTAAAAATAGTAAAAGAAACATGGTCAGCTTCTTTCACGTTTTCCAGAAATGTGTTCCATTTGTTTACAATGCATCATGTGGTGAATAAACAAGAATGTGTTGTTTGTACCAAACTAGTTGTACTCTCTCAACGTGATAATAAATACTGGCCACAAGGAGGCAGTGCTAGCCTTGACTACATCCCAAGCCGGCCATGCTCCACAATGACTTCTTGGATTGTATTTCCTTTCACACTAGGCTATACACATACACCTCAGTCTGTGCAACACTTCAGTCTTCAGTTCCCATGTAAACACAACAAAGTAAGGCAAAAAATAATTTCTGCATTTATTTGCTTGTCAAACCAAAACTATTGTGATCCTCAGAACATAACTCGTACTCCATTGTATTTCCTGGGGTGTTTTATTTTGAGCCGGACAAAAGAGGTGACATCATTGGTCACACCTAATGTGTGCTCTAAACATCCGTTAGGGGCTTGTAAAGACAGCATCCAGGAATTCTCCACCCAGCTCTCAGGCTTCTGGCTCCCAGCCCTCCCTGCCTCTTCCCAGGCTAGCATGCTCTCAGCGCTGTTGCTGTGAGAACCAGAACTGGGTGGATCCAGCCTTCTCCTCCTACAACCACAACAACAACAACAACACAAACAGTGCACAGTCGCTGCCCGGCCGGCCGACTGCTTGGGGACAGAGCAGCATGTGATCCCCGGCCGGCCTCTCACGCCGTCCGGACTATGACCTCAGGGCTGTGGCCACCGCCGGCTGTTCTACTACTTGGGTACACTAGGATTCCATCCGCAATATAAATGCCACTCATAAAAACAGTACATGAATCCACAAATGACTTTCGCAGTGATGCGAAATGTACCTTCATGACCCCATGATGCCGTAGACATTTGCTGTTTTCAATGGCACCCTTTCATCACGACTACCAACCCAATCTCGCTGTCATTCTTTTTTCCTGACACATCTCTCTCTCGCCTCTCTTTTTGTCCATTTAATCTCTCTGGCTCACTCATCCCGCTCCCATCTCTTCCTTGAAAGTCGGGCTGTGACAGTGGCATGATGTGACCAGTGTTGCCATGTCTGCTTATTATAAGCGACTTTGGGCTTGTTTTTCTGTAAAGTTGCTTGTAAATTATTGGTAGTTGCGGATTTTTGGGCTTGTTTGTAAAATGTAGTTGCTTATTTGGGCTTGTTTCCTAATGTTGTTTAAACCAGTGGTTCTCAAACATTTTCGTGTCAAGGACCCCCAAATTAATATGTATTTGTCCACGGACCCCCCCCCCCCAATTTTTTTTTCTAATAGCCGATGCATATAGGTTTATAAAGTGCTCATGTGGCCTAATAGTCGCTTCTTTTGGCCTTGTTTTCATAGACCTAGTTGCTTATTTATCTGGCAAAATCTGGCAACAGTGGATGTGATGGTCACCGGGTTCAGCAGCATCTCTCTGTCTCTTGAGGTGAGTGATGTCTTTCATCATCATTGCCGCCACCGTTTGGATTCCCTATCTCTTTAAACGCTCATAAATTCCACCTGACCCTCCGGAGCGATCCTGGTCATATAAGCCTTATATCTGCAGAGCTTCCACCAACAACCCTTCCAGCTATCATTCCACTACAAACACTATTAAACACTTAAAGCCCTGCAGTGTATACTTCGTTGTGCGATGAAAACGAGAAAGAAAATTAGACATCGTTTGAACTTTTTTGGAAACGTTTGCCAAAAAAGGGATGTTATCCAGAGATGGGTAGAGAAAAACGAAATGAAATATCTAGAGACCACAGAGTGCATTCTAGTCTGATTATAGTGGAATCACTGAGATGATAATATGATAAACTTAAACTTATGACAAACTGACGGAGCAAAAGTACTTATTCAGTAGCAGTTGTCCTGGTTATGTTTTTGACTTAATTTGGTTTAAAGCTTTACAAAGCAGCACGTTCACACACATTTGCTTAAGTTTTATCATTACACGTAAATGAATTTTTCCATTTTACTACATCGTCTCTAATACAACAGGGTGGAAACCTCATATGTCCAAAACATACTTTTCAGGATTCAAAAACATCAAAAGTAGCAAAACACATCGCTTTGCGCCGCCTTTCAAGCTTGTAGATCTGCTACTTTTGATAATTTTGTGTCACATAAAATATGGAGATAAGAGGGTTCTGCCCAACAGCAACAATATTTCTCACATACCCCCTGCAGTACCTCTGCGTACCCCTAGGGGCACACGTACCCCCATTTGAGAAACACTGGATAAACTATTCAAATGTCATTTATAATATGACACAGCACAGTGTTATTTTACGGAACAATAGAACGCGCCTCTCTACTTCATGTGTTTGTACACCCCCCCGTCACCTCCTCCTCCTCTCTGCATTCTACAGGGTGTCTGGCCTTCGCTTTGCTGTCAGACCCCTCCCTCATACACAGGAAGCCGGCATCCAGTGACCTACACCAAACATCCTGTAAAGGAAGCGCGGGGCCCGGCCTGGAAAACAAGTCCTGAGAGAGAGAGAGAGAGAGAGAGAGAGAGAGAGAGAGGAGGAGGAGAGGAGAGCGGAGAAGAAGAGAGGCTGGCTGGCCCTCGCTGGATGGGTGTGGTGTTTCGACGGAGCTCTGTGGCCTTGAACCAATGTCCCCTCTGTCCCCCACCCCACCCAGCATCGCTCAGACAGACCTCCACCCAATACCCCCTCCCCCACCAAATATGTTCAAAGTAACCCGGAATGCGTTTTCCCAGCATAGTTGTGGATGGTAGCAGGTGTTTTGGGTAACACTGCGTTGACTGAGAGACTCTGATGTAACGTTAACATGACAGCTAACCTCACCGGACGCGACGATTCATCGCTACCGTATGCTTTAGCAGGACAAAAACAAACAAACAAACAAACAAACAAGCAACATATATTACCAGAAACAGGTGTCTGGGCTGCCTGCTCTTTCTGGAGACCTTCATGAGAGTGCCCTCCTTGACAAACACCTGTAAGGAGAACATCACACAGAGAGAGAGAGAAGATTTGTTTGTTTCCTGACGCTGTTTTATGATCTTTAGGACTGACTGTCCGCACTGTTATTTGCAAGCGATCAGATCTGCTTTGTGTATTCACACATCGTCCACCAATCTGCATATCGTCTATCTGTCGGGTGGAAACCTCATATGTCCCAAACGGTGACTTTTCAGGATTCAAATTCAAAAACATCAGAAGTAGCGCTATCTACAGTACAAGCTCGAAACGCGGCGTGAGCTAGCGGATCTGCTACTTTAGATGCTTTTGTGTGTAGTATGATCAAGTAGGGCTTTTTTGTGTTTTAACACAAAAAGTTAAAACATGGAAGTTTCTGCCCAACAGCGAAGATACGTTACTGTGGTAAGTATAGGCATGAGTAATGCTCAATCTACAGTATGCTCTGTCGTACGGCGGAGTCACTTGCCGAAATCAGCAGATCTCCGAGTTAGCAGATTGGTCGCACAACAAATTATAAAGGCTTCAGTGTTTGAGTGTTCAGACTGAGACACATCTTTAGAAACCAGACATGAATTTCATTTCAAGCCACTTGTGGTTCAAAAGAGTTAATGTACACTGCTGATTTAGATGAAGCTAATCAATGCCTAAGCCAATCAGTATTTTCTTTCATTATTGTGTTGGTGGTGCTAACCAGTCATTTTTTTAAGGTTGAGACTTGCTACTTATTTAGTCTTTGTCTTTTCTGTTCCCTCAGCAGGAGTGTTTGCATAATGTAACTGTATCTCTACATTAACAGTAAAAGGTTAAACTGTCTCCTGCCCTGTGGTGGATGGGCATCTCAACTAGCCCCTCATTGTTCCTACATTACATTTATTCTGAATAGGCTGCCAGTCTGAACAGAGCATAAGGCTTACAGACTGGCATCCAGATAACACATGTCGTTGTTATTTTGATAAGTGAAACACAGTGACGTTGTCCAGATGGCGCTCACCCTTCCGGGTTTCAGGAGGTCCCGCTTGCCTCGGACGCTGTACTCTATATGAACCAGACGCAGCAGGTTCTCCTAAAAGAAAGAGAGGGAGAGAGAGGAGGGAGAGGTGGGGGGGGGGGGGGGGGGTTGTTGAGCGGGGGCAGAAGGGAGGGTGTTCTGTGATTTTTCCAGCGATGGGCGGAAGGGAAGAGAGAATGAAACTGTCCCCTGTTTGTTTGTGAATGAAAGACAGGGGGGATGTGATACTGGAAAACGAGATAGAGAGACCCTCTGTTTCCACTGTTTCTTAGCCTGTTTGCTCCTGCTGTTTGTGTGTGTGTGTGTGTGTGTGTGCGCGCCCACTCTCGCATAAATGATGTGTGCACGCTTAAGAGAACGAGATAAAGGGAGTGTGACAGAAACGAGTCAACTGATAGTAAGCCACGGGGGAGGCCACGGTTTTTGACAGCCAGAGGAGAAAAACAGTGGGGGAGTGTGCATGCCTGTGCGTGTGTGTCTGTGTGCACGTGCACGAGTGAGTGTGTGTGCATGTGCATGTGTGAATAATTTCACAGTCTGTGTAAGTGAGAAGGGAGCGCAAGTATCGTCCAACCCTTACACTGCACCCTTTGTTTACGATGCACCTGGGACCCCTTGATGACATCATCATTCCTCGCCCTCAGAATTGACTTTTAGGAGGCCAATATCTAAGTGAGGAGAGGGCCTTTATTCCCTCACAATGCCTCTGTCATCCATGAGAGGGCTTGACACCGAGAGTATAACATGGCTGTGTCTAAAGCCTGAGTTATAATTAGTTGTAGTGCGGCGGGTTGTGAGCTTGTAAATCTGCTATTTTCAGTGCACAACACTTTACAATATAATTCTCACTCAACTTTTTTGTGACAAGGACCCCCAAATTGATATGTATTTGGCCGCAGACCCCCATCTGAAAATGTTTTGTGCCAGGGACCCCCAGAAGAGAAGATTTGTGTAAAAATGTCACTTTCAAGGTTTTTAAAAAATGTTCAAAAATAGCTACCGCGCTGTGAGCTTGTATATCTGCAATTTTTTAATAGCAAACGTATAATGGATAAAGTGGTTAAAATGATAGTGATGCTATACTAACTACTTTTGCAGGGGACCCCCTGGAACCCCCCCCCCCCCAGGACCCCACTTTGAGAGCCTTACAGCAACTAAGTGTAAACCAGGCATTAGTCTTCATGCTTGAGCGGTGTGGTGATTCTGATATTGCCAGCACGTTGCCGCCATGAAAGGAAAAGACCAATATCCGCGACGCAAGTGGCATGCAGTCAATCAGATGACACCACGGGAGGCGGTACGGTATAGGTACATGATCTGAATTAAAATGTGAGATGCATACATGTGCTCGGTCGGGGGGTGTGTGTGTGTGTGTGTGTGTGAGCGTGTGTGTGCTCAACTTACCCCCTGTTTGAGCCTGTCATTGGCTTGATCCGCCACCTCGGACACGATCACCAGGGCAGCTGCACCACAACACAACAAAACACAACAACACAACACATGGGGGAGACGGGTGAGATTTATGTGCGGCTCCATTCACAGGAGGCACACTCTGGTACTGTCTCAACAACTAGCTACTGATAAATAAAATGTAATTCCTGAGCGTTAATTTAACTCTTGAGAGTGCACAAATGGAGCCAAATAGACCCGTAAGGGTCCATTTGGCTCCATTTGTGCGCTCTCTAGAGTTATAACTAGATGAATTAACACAGGATTTTACTGTGTATCATCTGCTGTGTGTGACTGTGTCTGTGTGTGTGTGTGTGTGTGTGTGTGTGTGTGTGTGTGTGTGTGTGTGTGTGTGTGTGTGTGTGTGTGTGCGTGCGTGCGTGCGTGCGTGCGTGTCTGTGTGTGTGTGTGTGTGTGTGTGTGTGTGTGTGTGTGTGTGTGTGTGTGTGTGTGTGTGCGTGTGCGTGGGTGTGGGTGTAGGTGTAGGTGACGTTGACGGCTGACAAAAATGACAATGTTTATGACAGATATTCAGGCTAGCGCTGTAACCCCGGAGCATAAAAGAAGAGAAGCACCCGCCCTACAGGGGCTTACCTTGTGTGTCCTCGTATTCTTTGGAATCAGGAGAGAGGTTGTTCAGGTAATCTGGGGGGGAAAAAGACAAAGTGGTCAAAAGATGAAAAGGTGGCAGTTCAAAAAGCCAGTGCCTACTATAATTTTATTTTACAGAACTTTGTCTGTCTGTCTGTCTGTCTGTCTGTCTGTCTGTCTGTCTGTCTGTCTCTCTGTCTGTCTCTCTGTCTGTCTGCCAGTCTACATAACATTTTCTCCCCAATGGGTTGGCCAATTGATCTGAAACTACACGTATTGAGCATAGGCAAAGGCAGGGGCAGACTGCTGTTAATATTAAGCTGTTAATATGACTATTTCTGTCTGAGGGGATCGGAGCTTGGCTTGTCGCGAGAGCAGTCTATGGGAAGCGAGACTTTGACGCAGCCATGGACCACAAACACTCGAGAGCACATGAGTGTAACAGACTAAAGAATAGTGAGAAAACACGAGTGTTGCTGGATTGCTGTGAAACACGTGGTAAGTGGCAGTGGCTCCGGAGTTAGAGCGACCGCTTGGGAATCGGAAAGGTTCGTGGTTCGATCCCGGGCTCCCCCCTGCGTTACTGTCGAAGTGTCCTTGAGCAAGACACTGAACCCCCAACTGCTCCCGATGAGCAGGTTGGTGCCTTGCATGGATTAGCTCCACCGTGTGTGTGAATGTAATGCGCTTTGGATAAAGGCGCTATATGAATGCACCATTTACCATTTCACTTGTATATCTGCTGTTTTCTATGCGCAACACTGGAGATTTTTCGCCTATAATGATATCGTCGTCTCTTGTTCTGCGGATCTGCTACTTTTGATGCTTTTGTGTGACGCAGTAGTGTGATCAAGTCGGGGCGTTAATTTATGAAAAACACCAAAAGTTAGAATATGGAGATAAGAGGTTTCTGCCCGACAGCGAAGATATACTCAAAATATGGATGCCAGCCATACATGTGTAAGCAACAGAGGTAGTTGGGGCATGCACATCCCCGGGTATGGACCTGTTTAAACACGATTATGGAGAATGATTGATCAATTTGTCGCTCAATACAGCCAGATAGTGGTGTAATTGGATTGTTGGATTCCGAGGAACCCAACCTGGCTTTATCCACCTGGACATGTCTAACACTGCTTTATAACACGGTTCAATTGAAACTTCCCATTGGAATGCATTGGAATTCCCGATTGTATAATGAAAATAACCCACTGCTGCTACACTATACAACTCTTGCTGCTAATCGCAAGGAAACATTGTTATGAAAGCAATAATACAAGAGAGGATGTGATATATGGTCTACAGGCGTTTAAGGCACCATGCAAACGTGATATGTTTGCGGTGATATCATGGCCGCTCGTGTGTTATTTGAATTTATTTAACCAGGATAATCCCACTGAATATGCATGAATACACACACAGACACACACTTGCGCACGCACACACAAATACAGACACACACCTCGAATGGATTCTCTGTCACTTTATCTTCCCTCCCAGCCAGGTGTGACCACATGCATGGGAATAAGTGTGAGTGTGAGTTGTGTGAGTGAGTGTAAGCGTGCGTACGACGTACGTGCAAGTGTGTGTGTGTGTGTGTGTGTGTGTGTGTGTGTGCGTGCCTGTCTGTGTGTGTTTGTGTGTGTGTGTGTGTGTGTGTGTGTGTGTGTGTGTGTGTGTGTGTGTGTCTGTCTGTGTGAGTGTGTTACCTGTCAGCAGCATACGGTATTGGAGCACCCTCACTATCACCTGCAGTAGTTGGTGTTTCAGTGGCACCTCAGTTCCCTCAGGGCCCTGTGTCTACACACACACACACACAGACACACAGACATGTGTTTGAAACTTAGTATAAAATAGGCACAATCACAGAAAAACTATGCGAATAATAATACACTCAGACACACACGAACAGACGAACGTCAGACGCACGCACACACTCACACAGGCACCTGCTCACACACACACGCACGCACGCACGCACGCACGCACGCACGCACGCACGCACGCACGCACGCACGCACGCACGCACGCACGCACGCACGCACGCACACACACACACACACACACACACACACACACACACTCACACACACACACACACACACACACACACACACACACACACACACACACACACACACTCACACTCACACTCTCTCACACGCACACACACATACACACACACACACACACACACACACACACACACACACACCCCCCCCCCACACACACACACACACACACACACACACACACACACACACACACACACACACACACACACACACACACACACACACACACACACACACACACACACACACACACACACACACACACACACACACACAGTCTCTCTGTACGCCTAATAGGGTGACCTCTACTTCAGTGTTGTGATTCAAGGTCAGAGGTGACAAAAGCAATGTTAAGACAACCTTGGCAGAGGCAGCTAAACCCCCATACGTCTCTCCAGCACACAAAAAACCTCAGCCGTCCCCATTCTTCTTCTCCAGGCAGTCATTTTCCAGGTGAAAGGGGACAGAGAATGACACAATGAAAGAGAGATCTAGACAATGAATCAGAATCTAATTGTCTCTGACAGCTATTTATGCCCTGAGCGGTAGGGGACCCACAGAGGACCAGGTAGGCATGCACACACACGTCGCACACACATACTCAAACACATACTCAAACACGTGTGCACGCATGTACACTGCATGCATGTGTGCGCGCGTACAGACACGCACACACACATGCACACACATGCACGCAAAGAAATGCCTCTAATGTCTAATCTAATGAAGTCTTATCCTTCATTACAGAGGCAGAGATTGCACCCTGCAGGAAACAGCATCTTCATCTCAGTTAAACACACACTCACACACACACACACACACACACACACACACACACACACACACACACACACACACACACACACACACACACACACACACACACACACACACACACACACACTCCTCGGCTGGCGAGATAACAGTGTTTGCTGTGAGGAGCAGAGGGTGGGGAGGTGCAGTTAAACACAGCGTTCTTTGTCTTCATTATGGGAGGCTGGGCGAGAGGAGTTTAAAACAAAAAGCAGAGAGTTGCAGCCAGACTCGCAGTCATCTCTTTTAATAAGCCAGCCTCTGTGAAACCTTGCATCCTCACTCTCTCTTTTATGTCTGTCTGTCTGTCTGTCTTACTGTCTACCGTTTATGGTCCTCGCCCGGGCGCTTTCCACAGCATCACGTGGATACGCTGGGTTTCTCTCTCCATGTCTTTGAAGCTTCGCTCATTTCTTTCCCTTTTCTCTCTTTCTCTCTCTCTTTCTCTCTCTACATCCCTGGTTCTCAAAGTGGGGACCGGGGACCCCCTGGAACCCCCTCAAGGATGCCTGGGGATACAGCAAAATCAGCAGTTTAAACAGTTTAATTGGCTGTTCAAAAATAGCTGATCTACAAGCTCACAGCGCATTGCGGCGCGTTGTGAGCTTATAGATCAGCTATTTGATCTTTACTAAATTTGGCAATTTTTTTTTTCAAATGGGGGTCCGCGGCCAAATACACATCAGTCTTTGACATGAAGATGTTTGAGAACTACTGCTCTATACATCCCAGTCTGTCTTGTCTTTGTTATTTCTCTTTGTCTCTTATAATATTGCTAATTTATACTTCATAGATGAAAACTAGCAGAATTTTCAACTGATATATGTGTTGCTCACGTTTTGCAGTCGAAAATCAGTTCTTCTTCGTTGAGCATAAATTCTCGCCTAATTCTCGCCTGCTGTTTCTCACTCTCACTCTCTCTCTCTCTTCCTCGCCGAGTGCGGTAACAAGTTCTCATCGTTAAGACGCCGTCTGAGCGTCCCCACTCCTCCCCAAGTGTCACTTGTAAACTGTCATCCAATTGACACGTGTTCAGAGGAAGTGGCGCCGTTCGGCAGCCTAGAAAATGGTAATTAGTGAGGTTTTTTTTTTTGGGTGAGCCAGCAAGCCAAAAAGGGAGGAGAAAGGAGACAGGATGATGCCTTGTACGAGAGGAGATAAACGCACAAAGGCAAATACACACACACACACACATCACGCTTCTCTGTCTCTGTCACGGCCAACTGATTCGCCGCCTGCACGCGCAACTGATCTAATTGGGGAGATGTAAAGGACGCCGCCTCTCTAATTAGCTTCTGTCTGCCTCATTGCCCAGATGCCTTTACTAGGAATTCACTCCATCGCTCTCTCTCTCTCTCGCTCTCTATCTATCTATCTCTCTCTCTCTCTCTCTCGCTGTCCACCTGCTGCACAGCCCATGCAACCCCCCCATCTGCTGGGCTTCTCTGCACACAGTAAACATGACGGAGTTATACCGGCAACAACGTGGAACCATATGCATGATATGAATATATAAATCCTAGATGCACGAGTGGTTCCACAAGACCTGCATTTGTGCCTATAGATGCACAAGCGAACAGGCAAAAAATATTAATCACTTAAGCTCTATTAGATTTGTAATTAATTGAAGATTTTCGTCTGTAATGACATGCCCAAAATAGGTATGTCAGAGTTAAAGTGGTTAAAATAATATAGAAACCAAACACATGCATGCTGACACAGAAGAAACACGCACACACACACACACACACACACACACACACACACACACGCACGCACGCACGCACGCACGCACGCACGCACGCACACACTCCTGCACGGCACAGCGTATTGGCTTTGTAGCTGGTCCAGTAAACAAGCCATTGGCTGTGGAGAGGGGGCTCTTTAATCCTGTAAGGGTCCAGCAGTGATCTGATCATGGTCCAAAGCTACTTCATCACTGTCATCACCACATCCACAATGAAATCACTAGCAGCTACACCGCTGGACCCCAGCTTATAGCACTCAGAGAGAGAGAGGGAGGTGTGTGTGTGTGTGTGTGTGTGTAATTATCATATGTTATATATTTTGTTGTGCGACGAAAATAGCTGATCCACAGGCTCACAACAATGTGACAAATTGTAAGATTGTAATTTTTATTAAAAACATTTTTTTGTGTGAAATTTGCCCAAAATAGGGATGCCACGCTGAAAGAATGAGGATCAAATGACGCTACGTAACATTCAAAACGTGACTGAAACCGTTCGACGTTCAACACAAACAAACCCAAAATCCAACATCTGGTGAGCTGAGAGGCCGTGGTTGGTTGGTGAAAACTCGGACGTGCCGGCGGGCAGTAGATAAACGACCTGCGTGCCTCTTAGCGGTGGGCAGGGGGTAGTGGACGACCTGTGTGGACCTCGGCTCTACTCCCTCAGTCCTCCTTGTCCCTCATTACAGCGGGGTCACACATACCCTGGAGGTCCAGAGCGAGCGCTGCAATACGCCACTGCATCCATCATGCACATTCAACCTCACATGCGCTAGGGGAACTGAGGTGGGGGGGGGGGGTGGGGGTCTGCGTTGGGGGAGTTCTTGCTGGTGTATATTTGCGGTATGGGACCCTTTAGATTCAATATAGAGTAGGTGGGCACTCAGGATATGTTGGAGGACATTTCTGGTGCACATGAAATTTAAATAGTGTTTTCACGTGCACTTCATTTCTCTTAACACAAACCACACTATGTCCTCTTTAAATGGAATAAAATAAATCTGGATAGAGAAAACAAATGTGTTTCTGTTTGCATTCACATGGACAGCTGTTTGGAAGGGAACACACAAGTTGTTTACCATTTATTGCTAATTTATTACGGCTTCACGATGAAAAAAGAGAAAGAATATCACCTTCATAAAGTCAAAACAGATCGATGGATCAAATTCAATGTTTACTGGCTAATCATAATCAGTTTTCAGAATGATTTTTAATTTAACTAAAGCTTATGCAATAGCTATTGCATCCTCTCACGTGTTACAAAACCGGTTGAATACGATTTAAGTTTAACAATAATCAGGGCTTATTGGAATATGATCAAAGAAGTTTAACACATCATATCAATGTACTGTACATTGAACATGTGGTTTCTCTCCTCTATACATTGGCTGTAGGAGCCCTGCAGGGCTGGACTATTTCTGGTGAGGGGCAGCTGCTACTGAATATTCATGAGGAGGGACAGTTGGTCTCTTGTCGGCTCACTTTTGTAATCAATAGAGAGATGCCTAGAATCATAGTGTCAGCCAGTCACTGTAGATCAATGCACGGGACTGTTAACTGGTGAATTTGGGGAAGGAGTTACTGAATTAAACCCTACATCAATTTCTAGACAAAAAAAACCTGTCTATAACCAGTATTAGAGAGCGATTCTTGAGACATGTAGTGCAGTGGATGAAGAACTGGCTCTGCATAGAATCGTTAACAAAGAAAGACTGGATGAAAGGAAAATATTTTTCTCCTCAAGGTGACTTGTGTCCTGCTATAGAGCGATTTCAGCTACATGAACAGCGGATCAATTTAATAGTCCAGCAAAAGGCTGCATGGAAATAAGAAATATATTGCTGTATCTGTGTACATAATGTTCTTCGCTTAAGAATAGTAATAATGGTCAATATCCTTAGCATTAGCAATCAGACAGGGTTCCCATTAAATGTAAACTACAGACAGCAGTGCTTTATAAGAGGAGCAGACACAGGGAACGTGAACCACTGTGATCATATTTGGAAAAGACAATCCAGATTACGAGCCAATCCACCAGAATCCTACGCGGGGGAGGAGTGAGGATAAAGAGATGTGTGTTGGTATGGAGAGGCAATGAGGGTTTGGTGTTTGGCTGGTGTGAAAGATGAGTGTATGACGGTAGAAAGGTCAGTCCCATGGAGAGTACCGAGGATAGAGGAGGTTTAGAAAAGGCCATTATCTCACCATGGAGGCTGGGTGACAAAACCTAAACTGAGAGCTACTGGGAGAAGATTGAGTGGAACGCCTCTGCCCTGGCGGAACTGCAATGCTACAGTTTGACTCTGCAAACAACTGAGGAGAACATGAGACTACAGACTACTATCCTGTGGGAATCAAATACTGTTAAAATAACGCTGTCGGGCAGAAAGCTCTTATCTCCATATTTTTACGTTTCGTGTTTTTTTTCCGTAAATTAATGCCCTACTACTATTATCCACAAGCTCGAAACACGGCGTTTTGAGCTTGTAGATTTGCTATTTTTGCTACTTTTGAATTTGAATCCTGAAAAGTAACAGTTTTGGACATATGAGGTTTCCACCCGACGGAGACGATAAGTTGTATTTGAGTTGTAAATCCAGTGAGGTTGTAAGATGACTTGGAAACTTAAGTCATGTTACACAAATGTGCAAATGTCAAAAGATGTGTGTGGCCTGTACATTTCACAAACAAATCGTCGCTGTCAGGCAGAAACCTTTTATCTCAAAATGTCAACTTTTTAATGTTTTTTTCGTCATTTAATGCTCTACTTTGTCATACAAGAGTGTCAAGGAAAAGTAGTGAAAATAGCCGGGCGCGACGAGCTTGTCTTTTCACTATTTTAAAATGTTCTTTAAATAACAATTTTAAAAAAGGAATGTGCATTTGATGTGTCTGTGTCACGGGGCAGCCCGTGCCCTATACATAGACACACTAAGAGGGAAGGGACTATTTGTAGCATATGACTTTTACCGGTATTCAATGTAGAAATTACACAGACTTCAGGGGTTCAAACTTTGTTTATTTAAACACTGTGTATTGGAGCTGATCTGAAATGTTTGTTTGTCACCTGGTCTTTGCTCTGCAGTACTGGCACCCTCTGAATCTGACTGGTAACTGCCGAAACAGAGCAGGCTAGTCAATTGGGTTTAAGAAGGGGTGGAACGTGCCATGTACTGTAGAGGAGGAGGGGTGTTTGACAATGTTAATGAGCAAAGTATTTATTTTTGAAGTAAATGCAAACCCAAAATGGTGTTTAGTTTAAAGTACAACATCTATTTATGTGCTAGGTTATTTATTCATCAGATAGTTGTAAGCTTGTAGATATGCTAATTTTGAGGTTAATTGTTTCTGTGCTTGTGGTAGGATCCACTCCCTATTTAAGGGAGGCTGCAAGTGACAGTCAGTTAGTTGAACTTGGCAAGCAAAGCGTTAACAGCCTTGAGACAGAGCTGCCAGGGCCCTTAGTTAAGGGATAGCCTTTTTGTGCAGTCACTGTATGGTTTGTTGTCTTTAGTTGTGCTTTAAGTAATTCTATAATTTTTGTAAGTCTATTTTTCCACGTCTTATTTATTTATTCACTATCTATCTGCTGCATATTGGACGGTTTTCCGGAGGTGTGAGAGAAATAAAACTCAACGATCTGCAAATTCTGAACTTGTTCATTTTTGGAGCCTTGGCCGCTTGGTCAACCTTTACATGTGGTGTCAGAAGAAAAGAAAGGACAGTTCAGAATGCCTCCAAAACCACAGTTACGAAGCCAGCAGCAGCAAGTAGCACTCTCGGAGGAGGAAGGCGTTGCCGCAGGGGGAGATATGGAGGAACGCGACCAACCCATGGTGAGCACCACCTCTTCCCAGGAGGCAACTTTCTCCAACCTGGCAAGAATGTTCGACACATACATGCAGTCTCAAATGGAGAAGGAAAGGAAGCAGGACAAGGAGAGGGAGCGTCAGGTGCGGAAGCTCGACATCATCAATCATCAGATAACCCAACTCCAGTTGGACATGGAGGCAGCCAGGGTGCAGCCGAGGAGGCCTACCGATGCAGCGGGGCCATCGACGGGATCTGCAGCAGCAGGACCAGCGTCAGCACCAGTGCCGATGGGGGACCCGAAGCTGATGAGGTTGGAGGACTCCGATGACATCGAACATTTCCTCACAACGTTTGAGAGACTGGCAGGTGTTTACAACTGGCCACGACAACAGTGGGCCGTCCGGCTTATTCCCGTACTGACGGGCAAGGAACGAAGTGTTTTCGTAGCTATGGACCCAGCCCACACTCAAGACTATGACAGGCTGAACGCGGCAGTGTTGAAGAAGTATGAGGTGAACAGAGACTCGTACTGTCAACGCTTCCGTAACCTTGATGTGCTACCGGGCGAGTCACCCCAGGAGCTGTATGCCCGCCTCAAAGACCTCTTCTGCAAGTGGGTTGACTTCTCTTCGTCCACCAAAGATGACATCATGGAGAAGATGGTCCTTGAGCAGTACCTTTGGGTCCTCTGGCCAGAAGTGAGGGTCTGGGTCAAGGAACGTGATCCGGAGACGGCGGCAAAAGCGGCAGACCTGGTCGACACCTACGTCTCGGCACACAAGGGGTCAGAGTATTGCACCACAGACTTCCGGTTGAGGACGCCACAGGGGGCGCCTTCAGAAGGGGGGGAAATGTCACGGGGCAGCCCGTGCCCTATACATAGACACACTAAGAGGGAAGGGACTATTTGTAGCATATGACTTTTACCGGTATTCAATGTAGAAATTACACAGACTTCAGGGGTTCAAACTTTGTTTATTTAAACACTGTGTATTGGAGCTGATCTGAAATGTTTGTTTGTCACCTGGTCTTTCCTCTGCAGTACTGGCACCCTCTGAATCTGACTGGTAACTGCCGAAACAGAGCAGGCTAGTTAATTGGGTTTAAGAAGGGGTGGAACGTGCCATGTACTGTAGAGGAGGAGGGGTGTTTGACAATGTTAATGAGCAAAGTATTTCTATGTCTTTTTGAAGTAAATGCAAACCCAAAATGGTGTTTAGTTTAAAGTACAACATCTATTTATGTGCTAGGTTATTTATTCATCAGATAGTTGTAAGCTTGTAGATATGCTAATTTTGAGGTTAATTGTTTCTGTGCTTGTGGTAGGATCCACTCCCTATTTAAGGGAGGCTGCAAGTGACAGTCAGTTAGTTGAACTTGGCAAGCAAAGCGTTAACAGCCTTGAGACAGAGCTGCCAGGGCCCTTAGTTAAGGGATAGCCTTTTTGTGCAGTCACTGTATGGTTTGTTGTCTTTAGTTGTGCTTTAAGTAATTCTATAATTTTTGTAAGTCTATTTTTCCACGTCTTATTTATTTATTCACTATCTATCTGCTGCATATTGGACGGTTTTCCGGAGGTGTGAGAGAAATAAAACTCAACGATCTGCAAATTCTGAACTTGTTCATTTTTGGAGCCTTGGCCGCTTGGTCAACCTTTACAGTCTGCATACATGAATAACTGATAATATAGGAAGCCATGTTTGACTTTAAAAGCATCCATGTTTTGTGCTCGTAGAGTCAGAATCCCAAATTTTGTAGGGATGGTCAGAATAACTTTCGTTTAGTGACTGTATAACCTCATATTTTGATAATCAAAGGCAGCCAACCACAGCCAACCTGACCAATCACAGTGTGTCAATGTGACCATCCCATTTTTAACTTTCACACGTTGGAGTTCACGTTTTGCATTTTGTTTGCCAAGCTACAAGCTCAAATACATTAGGACAATAATACAACTTATTCCCATACTCCCCCTGGATACTTTTCACAAAGAGCATGATTTGACATCGCCCCCCACACACCCATAACCATGACATTACTAACACTTCACATCGATCATCATGACAACATGACAAGGAATGACAATGTGGGGAACACATTCTGTGGTCCAGTGCCAGAAAGTATCAAAAAAACAATAGGCTCTATGCACAGCAGCCATATTGGCAAGACATTGGGCCCCTTCCTTACTTCCTTCACAGGTCTTACCAATTATACTGACTAGAAAAAAGCGGCCTACGAGCCTGTGCAGATTTTCTGTGTGGTTGGCGCAGTGTTGTGTTATTGGTGCAAAAATATAGTAATTGTGTACATGTAGTGAGCAATGATGATGTTGTTATGAGAATGTGGTATATATGCAGAAGCAGGGTAGATGGTGATGGAAATGAGATAGCATTTGTTTTTAGATTACATGGTTTGTTGTCATGTTGTAATAGAGAACAGTAAACGTGCATTTGGCAGCAATCTGTAGCAAGTAGCAGCATAGAGGCGGTGGTAAAAAGATAAATGTTTATAGCAACATATATACAAATATAAGAAAGGCTTAGTAGTAAAATGAAATGACATAGAGTATATGACAGTATGTAGTACATTAACAGTGAAGTAGTCAGCAGCAGTAATTAGGAGCAATTTTACGTTGCATTAGGGGGACAAGCAATTCACAGGCAATGAAAAATACTGGCCAACAGCAACAATACAAAAAATGATCATAAGAGGCCTCAAGTGAATCTATAGCAGCAGAGACAACGCTGTGAGAGGGGGGGGGGCAACGTGAAGTAATGTTTTGCACATGTGTATGTAATATTGAGTTAGATAGGTAATGCTGAGTGACAGGCATATTTGGTAGAATACAGACACAGCTATTGCGTGATTGTTTCCGCACGCACGCACACACACACACACACACACACACACACACACACACACGCGTGCATTAGGAACGACGACATGGGGGGAGGAGCAGTCAACTGTGTGTGTGTGTCTCACTCTCTCTCTCTCTCCCGCGGTGCCTCTGTGAGACACGCACACACACAGTCACTGGCCGCGCACATGAAGGTTTTGTGCGCACGCATTGTCATTGCATTGAAATGCATGGAACAGACATCCCGTGCGACTGGTGAGTTCAAAGCGACACACACACACACACCCTGGGTTAGTACTGGCTGGCGGAACAGAGACACATGGGGAGGAGTAGTCACTTTGCAAGTCACACACACACACACACAAAGAGAGAGAGAGAGATGCAACGCTGAAGTAATCAAATAAGCAGCGCAATTTATTTACAAATAAAGAAAGGCAACCAAATGAAATAATGAGCTGTTGCTGCTGGTCGAACCAGTTAATGTCAAGGATCTGAGAGTGTACAAATGGAACCAAATGGATCCTTACGGGTCCATTTGGTTCCATTTGTACACTCTCAGAGTTACACGCCCGTAAGTGGGCATTTGGAACCCCCTCAAGAAACCATGAGGGTCCCTGGAACCCACTTTGAGTGTTTCCAGTGAGCCAACAAGCACAATATCAGCACCCTGACTGTGTTTGACCAGAATGGAACAGAGCCTTCATTAGTATCATTGGTAACACCTGTGAAGGAAGTAAGGAAGGAGGCCTAATTTCTTTCTATTAGACAGAGACAAAAAAACAGCACACTGTTATATCCTGACCTAATAGGTCTAAAGGTCCTTACACACTGGGGGTGATTTTTTCATGCAAATTATACGTAAAAAAATAAAAAACTTATAAAGTCAATGCAAGCTTCCACATCAATTTCGCGGAGCGAAAAAGCGTCTTTTATTTATTCGGACCGCATCCGAATTTTGCGTATATTCGCCGGTGTGTAATGACCTTTAGAGCTGGAAGTCAGTTTTCAGTCTATTACATCCAAGTGTTTTACCTCAAACTTCTTGACGATGTCCGCGAAGGCGGCGTTGCTCCTGACGCTCTCCTCCAGTAGAGACATGCTGCGGTCGTACTCAGAGAGGTAGGTGTCGAACACGCCAAAGTCGTCCCGGCGCGACAGGATCACATCCACCACCCTCTGGCTCTCCTCCCTACATCAGGGTGGGAACGAGGTCATGGGCTTTAACAGTGATAAGAGTGATTTCTTGGGAGTTTGGAAAGGGCCATGTAATGTGTCGTCTCTGTCGGGTGGAAACCTCACACGTCCAAAACTGTTTCAGGATTCAAATTCAAAAATAGCAAAAGTGGCAGATCTACAAGCTCAAAACGCATGGCTTCGCGCCGCGTTTTGAGCTTGAAGATCTGCTACTTTTGATGGTTTTGTGTGACGCTGTTGTAGTATGATCAAGTAGGGCATTCATTTACGAAAAAACACAAAAAGTTAAAATATGGAGATAAGAGGTTTCCTGCCCGACAGCAACAAACTGAATACAGACTATTATCGTCTTGTAGAAACCTTGTATCTCCATATTTCAACTTGTGTCCCCCAATCCCGCCCGTAAATGAATGCCCTACTTCATCATACTACAGTGTCACATCATGCATTATTAAAACAAATTAAGTGAAAGTTAAAGTGGTTAAGCATGTCTGTGAGTTTTATAAATATTGAACCAATGAAAAGTATTAACAAGAGCATGTGACTAAATAATAACTGCATTGGATCCGTTGGAGCACATGTTCTATATATTTTTTTCATTTCCTGAAAAGTAACAGTTTTGGACATAACAAAGGTTTCTTGTCTAATTCTCCGTAACATACTCACTATGGGATATCAGCGCCTCCTGGCGTGATGCAGAGCTACATACCATAAACTCCCGGGCCATTCATTGGCTGAGAAGGGTATGTCACGTGTCCGGTAAACCGGAAGAGGTATAAAACCTCTTGCGTGACGTGGCTCATCCTCTTTCGCTTCTCTGCATGGCAGATGCTACAGCTACGAGACATACCTTAAGACCAAACTTTGCTAACTTTGTGAATTAGACCGAAACCAGCTTTAGCCCACTCGGGTGGTACTTGTACTGACCCACGGGTTTTCCTCTACTGCAAAAAAAAAAAAAAAAAAAGGTTTATATTCTTTCCGCTCCCGCGGCTCTTATCTTTTCTTTCTATCTGAAATCAAGTTTTCCTCCTTTGCTTTCCTCGTGTTTAGCCGGCCGGCTAAAGGCTAGTAGGTTAGCTCCATGGAGGCTCCACGTTCGTGCGGACTGGCGCCACGGTGCCGCTTGCTGATCGCCGCGGACGACCCTCACGGGTTTTGCATCTCCTGCCTCGGGCGACGACATGCCTACGAGGCGAAGCACTTCCGTGGTGCTCCAGGAGGTTGCGACGACTGCGCCCGGTTCTCCAGGCGCCGCATCCAGCGCCGTCTGGACAGGGCCGACGAACTGGCCCCAGGCGGCAGCACCGTCGCGGATCCAGCCCGCATGGACACCGGCCCAGGTACCGTGGGTGGTGGCGCCCACCACGTGCGTCCTCATCCCACGATGGGCCCTCCAGCTGCGGGCGGTCCCAGCAGCAACCGCTCGCAGCAACACCTGAGTGCGCCGTCGCAGCAGCTCCAGTCTGCTACACCCTCTGTGCCGCGCAGCACTCCACCGGCCGCCGCAGCTGTGCCCGGTGGGTCCACCCGGGTGCAGCTAGCTAGCGGCGCTACATCCCCCTCTTCCCAGCCGCTCTCTCCGAGGCCGCAGCAGGAGTACCGTGACAGCGGGGCTTCGCCTTCGTTCAGCGACGTCTCCGACGACGGCAGCGCCCACAGCATGGACGAGGGGGCGGAGGAGGGTGAGATACTGTCGTTCCAGGGGGCTGCCGGAGCAGCCGCATCCAGCCCTCGTCAGGACGACGACCTCGGGGCTTCTGGCGGTCAGCTGGGGCCCAGCTGGCCGGACGCCCAGGAGCTGGAATCCGATCCCGCGAGGCGCGACGAGCCGGTCTCGGCGATCATCGAAGGGCCCTTTCCACGAGGTCCGCGTACGACGACAGGTGGAACCTGTTCGTGGCATGGTGTCTGAGTCAGTCACCGCCGGTTGAGGCCTTTCGGGCCCCGGTACGCAGCGTCCTCATGTTCCTGCAGGAAAAATTGAGGCAGGGTCTGGCTTTCTCGACGATTAAGGTGTATCAAGTGTCACGAAGGTCTCGATGGCATGACGGTTGGCCAACACCCGATGGTGCGGGGGTTCATGAACGGCCCCAAGAACGGGGTGGTCACCCAGACGCCGGTTGAGCTGGTAGCTTTTCATCCGCCGCCTTTCGCTTCAGCGGAGGATAGGCGGCTACACTGTCTTTGCCCGGTAAGGGCTTTGAGGCTCTACTGCCAGAAGACGGTGGCCGGCCGATCGTCGTCGCAGCTGTTTGTCTCCTTCGGCCCGGGTGGTCAGAGGAAGGCAGTGGCTAAGGCGACGCTTTCTAGATGGATTTTGGATGCCATTAGGCTGGCCTACGTCAGTGGTGGCGTTCCAGTTCCAGAAGGACTGAAGGCTCATTCTACTAGGGGCGTGGCTGCTTCCTGGGCCCTCTCCAGGGGGGTTTCGGTCCAGGAAGTGTGTGCGGCCGCAAACTGGTCGTCACCTTCAACGTTTGCGGCTTTCTATAGCCTGGACGTGGCAGCAGCGTCAGTGGCGCATGCTGTCCTAGGGGTGGCGGCTGTCTCTAGTTAGAATGGGGGAAGCTAGGCTGGTTTGTGTTTTAACCTGCCTTTTTTCTCTTCCCTATCTTCCTTCTCTTGAAGTCCCCTCGGGACCACCTGTGGTAGGTCTCCAGGGGGGAAGGGCCCCTGTTTCCTTGTTTCACTTAAGGAACGGTGTTGTGTCCCCTACCTTCCTTCTCTTAAGTCCCCTCGGGACCACCTGTGGTAGGTTCCCAGGGGAGGAGGGCCCTGTTTCCTTGTTTTCACTTAGGGGACAGACTTGTGTCTGTCCATTAGTTGAATAAGGCAGACTTGGTCTGTCAGGGTCCTTTTATTAACATCATATACCGCACCCTGGCCCGGAGGGCTGGGGCGCCCGTGAGGCCGAAGGTCACGTCCAGGGGGACGGGGCCTTATGGCTAGGGGGCGTGCGGACCTGAGATTCGGTATGGCTATAAGCCCAGGGGGGTTTATGCATCCCATAGTGAGTATGTTACGGAGAATTAGACAAGAAACTCAGGGTTACGGATGTAACCCCGGTTTCTTTAGAATTCGGAGTAACATACTCACCTAACACCCCTGTTTGTGTGCATCTGCATGCAGGAAGCGTGTTAAAGAGGATGAGCCACGTCACGCAAGAGGTTTTATACCTCTTCCGGTTTACCGGACACGTGACATACCCTTCTCAGCCAATGAATGGCCCGGGAGTTTATGGTATGTAGCTCTGCATCACGCCAGGAGGCGCTGATATCCCATAGTGAGTATGTTACTCCGAATTCTAAAGAAACCGGGGTTACATCCGTAACCCTGAGTTTCCACCCGACAGTGACGGGATTGGGATAATTAATGACAGAGGGACATTTGTGTGTTTGTTCTGTAGTATTTTACTGTATTTTCTTTGTCTGTGATTTTTATAGTAGCAAAATAACACATTGTATACATATGTGTGTAGGTTGGCTTGTTTGAGAACAGATCACAGAAATATTCTGTGTGTGTGTGTGTGTGTGTGTGTGTGTGTGTGTGTGTGTGTGTGTGTGTGTGTGTGTGTGTGTGTGTGTGTGTGTGTGTGTGTGTGTGTGTGTGTGTGTGTGTGTGTGTGTGTGTGTGTGTGTGTGTGTGTGTACGTGCGTGCACACGTCTCTTGCCATTGTTTGATGCGAGCCTCCAGCTCGATGAGCATGTTGCTGTGCAGCGTATAGACCTGGGGGAGCACGCCAAGAATCTCCTCCAACCTCTGCTCCTCCAACACGGCCTCCCCCTCCTCTCCCACCGCCTCCCCCACGGCTGACCTGAAGTCCTGCACAAGGCATGAGAGGAAAGAGAGGCAAGAGAGAGAGAGAGAGGGAGAGACCGGGGATAAAATAGAGTAGGAGAAAGAGAGAGAGAGAGAGAGCGTGGAGACAGAGAGAAAGGAATGGAGGAAAAAAGGTTATGTGAGAGTGAGGAAGGGGAAAGGGAGGGAGGCAGCGAATGTGGGGAAGGGGACGAGGGGGGAGGTGATGGGAGAAACAAGGAATGAAAAGGGAGAGAAAAAAGGGAAGGAAGGAAGGTCAGATCCTCCTAAACATCCTTCCTGCCGCCCTTCATTCCAAATCCACCGTCACCTCAGTGGCTGCACGTGCATGCGGGCCCGGCTCTGGGCTCTGGGCTCTGTCCAGGCTTTCAGGAAAAAGGACGTCCTGCCTGCGCATGATTTAAGGATAATTTATGCCTCGTCGCACGACCGAGCTCTTTGTCGTACGACAAAAGGGTGACGCACACTTTCTTTCGTTTCACTTTGGCACTTTCTTTTTTAAAGTTGAAAAGTCTCGCTTCACATCCACGAAGGGTGACACGTTTTCACCAAAGCATAGATTAACCCTTACACGCCAGGTGCTGCTGACGATGACACAAGATCTCCATATTCATTACCATAGACATACCGGTAGACCTCAATCGCACTGAAACGTTCAAGAACATTGAGATGGTAGAGAAGCAGAGCATAAAAACGCTATGCTCTACTGTCATGTTGAACAAGCCTTTTAATGGCTGAGTGTCAGTGACACATAAGGGCTACAAAAACAACCTAAGATTGAATGTCCTCAAGAGAGGTTATTTATCTGCTCAGCTTGAGAGGGGGGGCGGCAGATGAAACTGTGCCAATCGTTAGGAGGTGTCAAAAAGCCTTAACAAATATCAATTGTGTCTGCGGCTAGAGCTGTCTGGCTACCTAACATGACATATAATGCACTGTAAAGCCATAATGTATGGGGGTGGGGTGGGTGCTACAGCCCATCCATTCCATTTGAGAGGAAAGAAACATAATAAAGCGAATACAGACGTCCTGGTCGGCGGTGAGATAATGCGGTGACACGGCGGCGCTTGGGAGCCGGCCGTTCATCATGCACGATCGATCGCGCCTCAGTTTAACATTCGTCACTTCTGGCCTGGATCAGGGCTGTTGGCTTAGGGGCTGCCGGGTGTTTGTCTACGTCTCCAGGGAGATGCGACGCACACATGTAGAAAACAACACAACGCTCACACAGGTAGACGCACACACATGTGAGTGAGTGAGTGAGTGCGTGTGTGTGTGTGTGTGTTTTCCAGAGAACACTCACACACTCACATGTGTGTGCGTGTATGTGTGCATCGTGCAAGCATTGACATTTATGTGGCCGCAGACCTCCATCGAATAATTGTTTGTGCCAGGGAAGGGACAAAATAGCAGATCTACAAAATCCTGTTTGCTATTTTTGAATAGCAAAAGTATAAACCGCCTTGGGTCCCTGGATTCCACTTTGAGAAAGATAGACCACCCCAATTGGAGCCACTAAAGGCGAAATGGTACACAAATCCTACAAATGGTCTCCTAAGTGGGCATCGTCTGATCTCGCAAACGTCTTAGGCCTCGTACGCACAGTTAAAACACTCGACGCATGCTTTACGCATGCTTCATGGGGGTGGTGAAGCCGTTTCAATTCATTCCCTATGGAAGTCACGTGGTTTTGATGCGCTGACTTGTCGCAGGGGAGGAGGGGTGAAGCCATGAAGCCATGCGACAAGTCAGCGCATCAAAACCATGTGACTTCCATAGCGAATTGATTGAAACGGGTTCACCCCCCCCCCCATGAAGCATGCGTAAAGCATGCGTCAAGTGTTTTAACTGTGTGTACGAGGCCCTATGTTTACTGGTGCTAGATCCCGCGAGAGTGTGTTGCTGGGACCGAGAAAGGTTGATAATGAAGTAGATTTTCTCCTGATTTGTCTCTCTGAAAAAAGCCATTTTAGTATGAAAATATTGGGAAGATTGTGTGGCTTGTGACAATTGAGTCCAATATTGACTTCATGTTCACTCTTCCGTTGGAAATAATAGACTCCAACCTGCTTCCATCTCCTAAAAAGGCGGCCACCTCACGCAGATACGGCAAGTAAACCGGAGATATATTTTATTTTTATTTATTTTTTTGTCTTGGTACTCACATTTTTTACTTAAGTAAAAGTATCAATACTGCAATGTAGAAATACTCTGTTACAAGTAAAAGTCTGGTATTCAGAATTCACTTGAGTAAAAGTACAGAAGTATTGGCATCAGAATGTACTTAAAGTACCAAAAGTAGAAAGTACTCATTATGCAGAAATCTTCCATAAAATCATTTAAAAATAGCAGATCTACAAGCTCACAATGGCTATTTTCAAATAGTCGAAGTCTATATAGGGCTGAAGTGGTTAATGTATGTTTTGTAATGATATTCTAAATCTACAAAGCAACTAGTAACTAAAGTTGTCCAATAATTGTAAAAGTAAAATATAGGTATTTAGAATTGGAAATATTCCAGTAAAGTAAAAATACCTCAAAATTGTACTTATGTACAGTACTTGAGTACATGTTACTTTCCACCACTGGGTATTTGTACAGTATACACACACCCACGCAGTCATTCTGTCTGGTATTTGTGGATATCCTGTGGATGAGATGAGCTCTACCCAGTGTGTCTGCCATCCACACACAGCCTGATCCATATTTCTGTCAGGTAAAGTAGGTCAAGAGACAACATTAAACAGATGGCGGAGCAGACATGTCACGCTTGGTCACCATCTATTTAGAGGTCACTACGTATAAAGAACAGGTACAACCAAAAAAAATAGTTTCGGTTTCACGACGTTGATGTAGCTCTTATTGTGAAAGTTCACCTGAAGAGGGGCATATACAGTCATGCCTCATTTCCCATGACGTGGGGACGTGGGTTTGGAAATTCTCTATTTTCATGTTATTCCTTATCACAAACAATGGAACAATAGACTGTGTTTTTCTCCTGACTCTCAACGATGGTGGTTTTGGTCCTTTTGCAATATGCGTGCGTGTGCATATGAGTGTGTGTGTGTGTGCGTGTGCGTATGTGTGTGTGTGCGGGCAGATCGAGTCATGCGGTCATGGAGTGCTGACACCGTGTCTGTCAAAAAGACTCATTTTAGACTTGATCTCACGCTGTTACGATTGCAGTCTATTTGAAATAGTGGCCAATATATCAAGAGATCACTTCCACCTTTGAAAATAATAACAACTCGGTATCACGCTATATGCATTATGCAGCGGAGTGAAAAAAACACATTGAATGTCACCCTTGAACAATGGCAAAAAGATCCATGGAGCTGGTATGATAACAATATTGAAAAATACAAATAACCAAGATAACCTATTTCCTTTCACCAGACGCATGCTGAGAATTTATGGAAAAAAATATTTTGTACGGCATACGGAAAGTAAAACAAATCAAAAACAGCTTCAGCCACAGCAGAAAACTGCCAGTGCAAATGAGGTGATATTGATAAGTTACTTAATATGTATCTGTCTTTATGTCTGCATACAGATACTAATTAGTAGTATCTGTATTTGCTCAGCATAGTGGTGTGATTGCAGATGTACGCTCATTAGAGGGGAGTGATGTTTAGATTATATTAATATTTGCATGGCTCAGCTATTTAATGGAATCAAATTACATGAAGCTGCTGCTTTAGTATTCAAATGAGCCCATTATAAATCATGGTAAGGGGGACATATAAGTAATTCAGGTTATGACCTTGTTCAAGGGTATATGGTTCAAGCTGACTGATGGGTTCCCCTCGATTCCACCTGTCAGATTTGTACTGGCCAAGTAATCACGCACGCACGTGCACACGCACACACACACACACACACACACACACACACACACACACACGCACACACACACACTCACATACACACGCGCACACTCACATACACACGCGCACACACACACACACACACACACACACACACACACACACACACACACACACACACACACACACACACACACACACACACAAACACGTGCGTACGCACACGCACGCACTCAATCCTTTATATGACAAAAATGATATTAGATTAATAGCAAACACTCTTGTAAAAGGTTTCCTCGATATCTATCCTCAACACACACCTTTCCATCGCGATCAAAGCGAAATCATAAATTGCTCAAGTGTAGGTTTGAAGCCTGAAGCAAAGGTCATTTTAAAGTGGTCCATCTGGTAAACATCCATCCCGGTGACTCTGTGAGGATGTGGTCTGGGGACGCGGGGACAAGTTTGTGACAGGCCCGTAAACGAGGTGTGACGGAAATAGATGACAACACCTGGTGATGCATGGCTGACCTCTGCAGCCTAACTATAGCTCACCTCTACCTCCTCTGCCCTGCTTACTGCTTTAGGCATACACCGTACAGTCCTGAGTTTTCAATTAACTCAGAGAGTGTACAATAGGAACCACGTGGGTAGGATCAACTTGGTTCAATTTGTACACTCCCTGAGTTAAATTAACACCAACAATTTTACTGTGAACTGTGGCAACCTCCCAACACATCATCTCTGTAGGAAACCCCTCCTGTTTGTTCTTGAACAGCTTGGGGGCGGGGCATATACGACACCGGCAACATGGTCAACTTTAAAAAAAAAGTCCATTGTTGACCTTCGGGCGCCAGGTACACAGACAGGCGGCGGTGGTTGCATGTGGCAGTACGCCTAAAGGACAGCATCGACGCGAGTACCCTGCCTGCCAGCCTGCCTGCCGCATTACAACCTGCGTCACCCTACGAGCGACTACCTCTAAGTCCTCTGAGTCAACCTTGTCAAGACCAGGAAGTGGCCCGCGCTGCAACAACACTGATAAACCTGGACACAGCCTTACGCTGGAGGGGGGGGGGGGACAGAGACACACAGGATGTGATGTCATCAATGGATTTGCCTGAGCCAAACGATTGCCATGGAAAAGGGGGCTTTTCCAGAATTGAGTTAGTTCAGTAGTTTATGCAAGATACTTGCAAGTTTGATTGAATCTTGAGAAGCATCCCTACCTCTTGAAGATGCTTGAGGGCCTTGACATGTCTGCGAAATAAAAAGACAGAGAAAAGAAACTAACATATATATGTGACAATTAATGTGAAGACGAATTCCTAGCTTATTCTAACGATATTAGCATTAGCCAAAGACCGCTACTTAGTTATTTAGACTTTTTGTCAAATTAGCCACATGAAGCCCAGCGTCTCCGTTATGGGGTGAACATTCCATGAAAATAGCGATCAACAAGCTCACAATGTGTCGTGTTGCAACACCTGAGCTTATTAATCGTACATGTTGGTTAGTGGCATGGGGTGGCTGAGTGTAAAACTGATATTCCGTGACTTACGGAAGATCAGTCACAGTGCGTGTAGCTTGATATCATCTCTGTCGGGTGGAAACCTCTTACCTTTCATGATTCAAATTCAGAAGTATCAAAAGTAGCAGATCTACAAGCTCAAAACGTGCCACTTCGCACCACGTTTCGAGCTTGCATATATGCTACTTTTGATACTTTTGTGTGACGCTGTCTAAAAAAGTTAGAATATGGAGATAGGAGGTTTCTGTCTGACAGCAACGATATGTTAGTGGAGACAGTGATGAAAAGAAGAGGGGGGGGGGTACAGTGGAAGGGGGGCGAGTGAGGAATAGGCCAACGGACATGAGGGCAAACTGAGAGTAGAGAGAAAGGCAGCGAGGGGGGGGAGCCAAACCTCATGTCCTCACAGCGTGAGAGTGAGGAGAGCGTGCAGGGTAAATGCGTTGGCACAGACACTCACCCTCGCTCGGAGTCCACAAGCTCCTTGGCGACGTAGAAGGCTCGGGATCTGCCATCAATCTGGTTGACAGGGGAAGGGAAGAAAAGCATAGGAGATGAATGAGCTTGGCTAATGTCTAAAGGAGGCTCCGCGCGCACTTGTACCACTCAAACATTAATAGGAACAGCCAAGCGGCAGCCGACGCGATTGAGGAAAAATAAATTTCCCTTTTTGCGCTGTCAAAATAAGACTGATTATTTCATTACAGTGCGGCCGGGACGTGAAAGCTTTCTCAAATGCAGGACTTGAACATTTTGGATGCATTATGCATGAGAGGCCGCGTGCGTAGTGACAACAACGCTGCCCATTGATTTAGAGGCTAATCACCGGGCCTCAAAACATCCACGACCTAAAACATAACATTGAAGCCATTTAGGGGTTTACCGGCAAGGCTCGTGTACTTTGTCAATGTTTGTTTTTTTTCCTATCTGGGACCGTTTCACAAATACAACATTAATAGCATGTTGATCCTCATTTCCTGAAAATGAGACCAAAACACACTTTCATCCAATGGAATTGTTCCTTGGTTCCTACTGGAGTGTCTCTCACACCCAGCCCCCACCCCTCCTCCCCACTCTCCCTCGCTCTTTTATTGTTTTTTTCTTTTGAAGAAGAAGAAGAAAACAAGGAAGTGTGGGTCACATGATGGAAGCGAGGCCTGATATTATTGTGGCGGGAGGACGGGTGGGGTCCATCTCTGGGCTACTGTAAAATGGACGCCTGTGATTGTGTGAAAGACGGGAGGAATTAGGAGGGATTTTAACAGGCGCAATGCGGAAGTAAATCACAGGAAAAACATTCACATAGATTACACAAGTAAGGACCTGAACCCAGCAGACGCTCTTAATCCAGAGTGATTCACAGTAATCAAGGTAAAATATGAGGTAATACATCAAATGCATAGAAATAGTAATCTAGGATTATTGCTATCTGTAAACCAAAAACCTAGAATCAGTCTAACACTGTGCACGAGAATGCTACGCACACAAAAGTCCTTATAGTGGTGCCGGCCCACGGCAGAATAATAATCCTATAATCAGTCTAAACAGTATAATGTCAAAAAATCTATAATCTGTACATTGAAACTGTAACTGTGGGATGCCAGGTCTACAAATGAGCCTGGCATCTGTCTACATAACATGCTATGCATATTATTCTGTCATGGGAATTAACAATTCAATCTGGTCGACGATTGAATATGAGTTTCTTTTTATTAATCCTCATAGAAAAATAATGATCTGTCCCCGTCATGTCTCAAAAGACATTCCAAAGCTTTGACCGTTCCACAGCTCACTGAAAAGATTGTACATTTTCTGAAATGCTTACATACCAACATTCAGCGTTCATGCGTTAACCCATTCAATCCGGGAATGCATCTCTGTCATTTTAGATTTCTTTGGCTATTCAAAAATAGCAGATATACAAGCTCATAGCGCGGCACCAAGTGCTGCGCTATGAGCTTGTAGATCTGTAATTTTGGAAATCTTTGAATATGTATTTTTATGTGAACAGTTGTAAAATATTTTGTGCCAGGGACCACCGGAAGCAAAGATTTGAGTTACAAATGTTCGCTTTAAAAAACATATTCAAAGATTTGCACAGATTTGCTCAAAAATAGCATAGCGCCAAAGAAATCTAAAATAACAGAGATGCTTTCCCGGATTGAATGGATTAACAAATAATTTCCAGACACTGTCCACCACCAGCAGAATTGCTGTATATGGCACTTTCTTTTTCCTCATCGTGGCCATTTCACCAGACTACTTGGCTCAGCAGGCAGAGGACGTGATAATAAAAATGTCGTATTGTGATCTGAACAGACCTGTCTATCATAACCTTGCTCCGCGACCCCCTCCTCTTCCTCTGAGGTGCGCCCATGGTCCTCCTCGGCTGACAGTCCGGCGGTGACTGGGTTCAATGGGAACGGCTCAGTGTAGGCACTGCAGAAAGAATATGAAAAAGACATTATGAATTCAATAAGAAAAGCCTTGATATGGGCACTGAGACATCACAGCCATGAATATGTAACAGTAGATGCACCACCGCACTATGGCACACATTTAAACCATTGAAACCGGGAACGCATCTGTGTGTAACCACTTTAACCATTATTTTATACTTTGGCTATTCAAAAATAGCAGATATATAAGCTCATAGCACGGCACCGAGTGCCGCGCTATGAGCTTGTAGATCTGCTTTTTTTTTTATTGTGAAAATGTGTGCAAATCTTTGAATATATATATTTTTTGAAAGCGAAGATTTGTAACTAAAATCTTTGCTTCTGGGGGGTCCCTGGAACAACGTATTTTGAGATGGGGGTCCGCGGCCAATTACATATACTTTTGGGGATCCTTGACATGAAATAGTCTGAGAACCACTGATACTGTAGCAACATACGTTTTTTCAGAAAACTGTTTGATGATTTAGAAGACATTTGTAGAATCGGCCTCAGGTCTTAATAGGTTAATGGCACTGCGTGAAATTGCATAGAGAAATGTTGCACTGTATTGTATAAATGGAATATGTAGTACAGGGGGGGCGGGGGGAACTCAAATTCATACATTCTCCAGGAAAAGGACAATGTATTATATTGTTGCTGTCGGGCAGAAACCTCTTATCTCCATATTCTAACTTTTTGTGTTTTTTCGTGAATGAATGCCCTACTTGATCGTACTACAGAGTCACACAAAAGCATCAAAAGTAGCAGATCCACAAGCTTGAAACGTGGCGGGAAGCAACTCGTTCTGAGCTTGTATATCTGTTACTTTTGCTATTTTTGAATTTGAATCCTGAAAAGCAACAGTTTTGGACATATGAGGTTTCCACCCGACAGAGACGATATTGACCACACCAGTAATGGAAAACTAGAGAGGTAGAAAATATCTCACAATGCTGCTATTGACATAGAAAGAGTCTCTGATCTATTACCCTATTACCAAAGATTTATAATCGCTTACACCAACTAAATAGGCTTGTATGGATAAGTATTTGAGACTAAAATATGCCAGGCAGTTATTTCCAGAATCGACTTCCTTGTGCCATTTTGCCCGTGTGTGTTGTTCTTTCAATGAATATTTCCACTCTTCATTCCAGAGTTTTCCAGTGAATGGGACCTGGTTAATGTACTGTACTAAATAGTGGTCTTCAAGAGACAAGAAGGTGGCCGCACACACTGGTAGCCAAAGTGCCAATATTTTATTATAGGACGCAGAGTAAAGCAACCAACGTTTCGGCCCTGAAGAAGGCAGTTACCTGCCGAAACGTTGGTTTGTTTACTCTGAGTCCGATAATAAAATATTGGCACTTTGGCTACCAGTGTGTGCAGCCACCTTCTTGTCTCTTGTCAACATTAAACATTTACATTAACCTTTAATAATTACTCTAAATATACTGTATACTATCATGACATTTTTTACATTCATGACATTGATCTTTTTAATCTTTATTTAATGATCAATTCTTTTTTTAATGCTTTATGTGTTCTGTTGTTTTGTTTGTTTTGTTTGTTATTTGTATCCTGTCATCTGTCTTGTTTGTTTATTGTCTCCGCCAGGCCGAAAGGCATGGCGAGAGAGTATGTTTTCGCCCCTGTCCGTCCGTCCGTCCGTCCGTCCGTCCGTCCGTCCGTCTGTCTGTCTGTCCGTCCGTCCGTCCGTCCGTCCGTCCTGCCTGTGTGTTACCAGCTAATCTCTGGCACCGTTGGCCCGGTCGCTGCGAAACTGCACACGCACCCTCCATGGATGCCAATTCAGAACCTCTGCCCCAAATTTTTCACATGGGCCTGTTATAGCGCCACCAGGAGGCCGATTTGTGCAAAACCCATTTACTCCTACAGATTTTATCCAAACATCACGCAAATCGGTACACAGTATCTCTATAGTCATGTGATCAAGACGGATCTGTCCGATATTTCATATTCCATCCAGATTGGCTAAGGTTGGCTTCCAAAGTTTGCAAGATTGGTCCGTTTTGAACAAAATGTCTCAAATCATGAACACAGCGTTCGATTTCAGTGAAAACTTGCAGGTCTACAGGTCTAATTTACCAAAACACATTTTTGCAACAAAATGCCTCAAATCATTAATGCATGCACATTCCCACTAGCCCGAGGAAGAAATAACACCCTTTTCACATTGGCCTATTATAGCGCCACCAGGTGGCCACAATAACCTACCTGACCTGGCGGAGACCTGTGCTCCGAGGAGCACTTTTTCTAGTTTGTTTTGTCATATTTGATATTGTTTGGTTGATTTGGTTGATGTAGTTGCTATTTTGTTGCAAGAGGTTATTCCTATTGCAAGAGGTTATTCCTATTCCTAGAATTTCAATACAAGGTTTCTGCCAGACACTGACTATCTGTTTCATGGTCCAGTCTCATCATCCATCTGAAGCAGATGGTACAGCTGTGTACATACGGCAGTATAATCCCTGAGCATGCAGCTGTGCCTGACGGGGGCTGGTTGTTGGCTCTGTGGTTGATGCTCCTGAACGCTACCTGAGGTCACTATTAACCTTCTGTGGCCCAGAAAGTGCCCGTTCATTATCCTAGTGCAGTCGTTCTCAAACTCTATCATGTCAAGGTCCCCCAAATTAAAGGGACTACACCATGAATTTGTACTTTTCCTTCTTTTTTGTGTGTTTTTGGTCTCTTCTATCCCAAAAAACACCCCAGTTTGAACACTCAGGCTTTCACAGCATATCTGGGGTTTTCTGTAAATTGGTCTCAAAACAGACCAAACTGATTTTCACCCAAACGTGACGTCACGTTCGGTACAATCCCTCCCGTTTTATCTTTTTTCTTTTTTTACTTTTTCCACACAGAACCAGGAGATAACATGCATACAAACTGGCTCAATAGCGCCCCGTGCCAAACAGGACAATGTGGTATTGCAGGTGAAAGTGCTTTATAAGCCAGAGAGAAGTTAGTTGGAATGAGTATATCTGAGGCTTGATTTAGGCTCAAACCTTTTGAAGAACGTTTGAGGGACATAAACAATATGATATTAAATATTAAATATATCTTTTAAATTCATGGTGTAGATCCTTTAATACTTATTTGGCCGCAGACCCCCCCATCTGAAAATATTGTGTGCCAGGGCCCCATACAAGATTTTGTGT
The DNA here is from genome assembly GCF_963280865.1 of Gymnoscopelus braueri. Lineage (NCBI taxonomy): Eukaryota > Metazoa > Chordata > Actinopteri > Myctophiformes > Myctophidae > Gymnoscopelus > Gymnoscopelus braueri. The sequence continues at coordinate 39,250,940 of NC_137612.1, read as the reverse complement.
TGTTAAAATGTTTAAAAAATACTAGAACTTTTTCAAAAAACATCTATACTTTTTTGAAAATAGCCGATCTGCATGCCACGCAAGCTTGTAGATCGGCTATTTTTAAGTGTAAAATAGGGCTAACGTGGTTAAACTGATTTTTATGCTATATTAACCAATTTTGCTAGGAACCCTCTCAAGGACCCCTGAGGGTCCCTGAACCACACTTTGAGAACCACTGTTCTAGAGAACACTGACATATTTCCACAATTAGGACAGCTGAAGGAACGATGGAAAGGTTTAAGATTTATTTGTGGCATTTTCTTTTTTGATAGGTTTGATTAACTGATATGAATATTTTATTAACACGATTATTAACAGTACAGGTAAAAGGATAACACAAAAAGCCCCATGGGCTTGTTTCCATTGTGGTCATTGTACTCAATTAATCAGTAATACATAATACAATACGATACAATACAATACAATACAATACAATACAATACAATACATTACAATACAATACAATACAATACAATACAATACAATACAATACAAATACAAATACAATACAAAACATTTTTTTTGTATTGTATACGATATTTGAATTTCGGGGGAACGAGTTCAGATGATCTCCTTCTGGTGTTATGCCCATGATGGGCATCACTCACTCTAGAGAAGTAGTTTGGTATCAGGTATCTGGGCACTGGTCCTCTGGGTATCTTAAAGATCAGACCCATTGAGAGATGTTGCACTCTGTCTTCTACCTTGAGCCATCCTAGACTAGCAAAGTGAGCTGGTCAATATGGCAAGAAACCAAGGGCAGAGAGAGAGGAGAGACAAGACGGGGGTCGGAATCAAACCCGGGTTCTGTGCACTGACTGGCTGAGCCACAAGTCACCCTGGAATACATGTTTTTTCTCACATTCTAAATCCAACGGCGAGATTGTGAGGATGGAAGGATTGTACAGGATTGAATTTGGATTGTACAGGGTGGAATTTGGCGAACTCCCGACC
>NC_137612.1:39117444-39247444 GCF_963280865.1 Gymnoscopelus braueri | reverse complement strand
TGCCCATGTATGGACGAAACAGGTACAAAGCCTCATGTAAGCCCGACCCCTTGGGTCTGGCAAAAACACAAAAAGACTAGAAAATGTGCTCCTCGGAGCACAAGTCTCCGCCAGCAGACCCGTGCTATTTTAATAGCACGGGTCGTCTTGGTAGAACGGGTCGTCTTGGTAGAATGCGCGTGGTTTTTGGTGTTCTGCAGGGGCGACTGAATATGTAGTGTCTGCATCTAAAAAATGTTCTTCTTGAAGCAATGTGTCATATGGGAGTCGTCGTAATTGACTGGTTTGTTCAAATGCTTGTCTGTCTTCTTCATCTTCATTGTCTTGAACAGTTTCAGCAGTTGATTGGTGTGTTTGATCTATGTCAGTTTTCTCTAGTGCTACATAATGTATTTGATCAAGGTGGCCAATTGTTACAGTATTAAGACTTCGGCCGTGTTGTGGGATCAATTCAACTCTATAGTCCTCTTCTGTGTTACTGTTGTAGATGAGTATGCTTTCTTAGCTTTGGCCTTCTGCGCCTTTTCTTGACCAATGTTAGGTGTTCTCAGAGGGACACACACACGCACAGACGGGTGATTTGTACTGGAAGGTACTGTTCCAATCAAGACTGATTGATCCTGTCTTACCTCACTTCAAAAACATAAATGGCTTTTTGAAGTGACACACCTATTTATAGGATTTTATTTCGTCATGCGTCCCTCTAGCCAATCAAAGGCATTGGTGTCAACATATTGACACGTGTCACGTGGAGCTTGACCAATGTTAGCTTGGCTAGGAGGGAGGTGAACACACAGTGGGACGAAGCGAAAACATACTCTCCGCCTCCGGCGGAGACAATAAAATATGGAGATAAGAGGTCGACAGCGACGACATGACTGACGTCACAGGCTGTTCACATGAAGTCCGAGATCCACATTGATGCCATGCCATTCCCATGTGCATCTATCCATTTACATTATCCGATCTTTTCACCCTCTGAGTTGAATCAACACTGAGGCTTTTACAGTGTTGGGATACATCTACATTAGTCTGGGAGACTTCGGCTCAGAGCCTGGACAGCAGGGGGCGCGGCCACTGCGTTCTGATTCAAATCAATAGCCAATGAAGAAAAGGGGGCGGAATCCACATGCAGTGGGTGTTGCATGTAAATAGGAGCGACGGGAAGTAATTTCTCCTTGAGAAATTGCGGCCGCCATTGTTGTGTACTGCTGTTTGTCTCTCGTCGGACTGTTTAGACGAGTTGCACAGCTCTCAGACCGGCGTCTGAGAGCGTGTCCGCTCAGAATCTGAGCGTAAGTTACATCCCGCCCACAAATACAGGGGTTTTGGCCCAGAAGTTCCTCGCCCCTCCCGTTTGTATGCGAGAGCTGGCGAAAACTTCTGGGAACTCAGATTACATCTACATAGATGGAGATCAAAGACAATTTATGTTGATACATACTACAGTAGAACGCAGAAGCCGACAAACCATCGTAAACAGAAACAATTTCCACATTCATACATTGCATAAAAGGGTTTCTCCATTTAGCCAGCGTCATCATTTCTCATATATACCAATGTTATTATTATTATTATCCCACTCAAATATGGCTTCTGCATGTTGGTCCAATCAGCTTCCTCTAATCTTCCCATTTGCAAAGCTTGTAATAATATGAGCAATACGTTGGGCAGTTAACAAGCCCATTAAGGCAACACCATTATGCCAGGCAAACACAAACCTCTTCTATAATACCTCAGAGTCAAATCTACCGTGTCATACAATGACTTTTCCTCTCTAGAAGACTGATATGCTGCCCATTTGCGGGGGAATTTGATGGTGCTTGTAATATGTAATTCAATTGAGCTAAACATTGAGTATTAAAATATATATTAGTTGCAATCAGAAAGGCCCTTTCTCCTCTTCTAATGGCGCCATTACAGGAAATGTGTTCGTGCGGCGGGAATAGGTTCATTAGTCTCCTAAGCATCGACAATTGGGATGTTGTTGGAGGGGATTAAGAGACTGGGGAGCAGCTTGAAATTGTTGTTGTTCACTACAGTTTTTGATGACAGTTATTATGTAGCCTATGGCTGTTGTTGTGACAGTGCTGTAATGAGTGGCGGGCAAATGTGACAGGCCCCCTGCCTGTCACACTGTCCTCACTAGGACGCAATGGAGCAGATGCCTGTTAGAGAAATAAGCAGCCAGGTCTATGAAAACAAGCCCAAAAGAATACATTGGCTATTTGAAAATAGACGATCTACAAGCTTGTAGATCTGCTACTTTCAAAAAGTGAAATATTTGGAATAATACATAAATTTGGGCGTCCTTGACATGCAAATGTTTGAGAACTGGTTTAAACAATCATTAAAAAAAATGGAAGCAAGTCCAAATATTTACACTTTAAAAACAACATTTACAAGCAACTTTACAGAAAAACAAGCCCAAAGTCGCTTATAATAAGCAGACATGGCAACACTGAGCAGTGCTTTTTGTTACTGTAATAACAATGCAACATGCCGACATTCTTCTTGTAGGCTACCTCAGGGCCAAATAGCCGACAGCACCTTTCCCTCTACGTGCTTTCTGATTATTAGTCGCATCTTCAATGTAACAATAACAAATATACACAGCAAAGTCTGGAGTGTTCGTTTAATTGGACCCCTATGGGTCTAGATTTAAACCAACATTCAGGATTTTTCTGTGTAGAGATTTAACATCCTTAACCACTTAAACCTCATTTTATACTTTGTTGTACGACGGTCTCATGTGGTGAAAATAGCCGATCTACAAGCTCACAACGTGTTGCGATGTGTCACGTTGTGAGCTTGTAGATCGGCTATTTTCACCATTTCAAACGAGTATTTCATGGCAGGCGTTACTTACTTATACTGTATATCTTGCATGAAATTTTGCTTAACAACTTGACAACTTATGTATGTCATACTGTATGTAAGCAGTGCAACACACCACAGTCACTCCCTGACAAGCCTAAGCAACAGACCTGGCATTCCTCACAGTGCCCCACCTCGCCTTGTTGTTCCAGGGGGAGTCTGGGAACCTCCACCCTGCCCCGATGACCCTCTGTCTTCTCCCCCCCCCCCCCCCCACCCCACTCCTCTAAACTCCATCCTCTTGCCTCTGTCTCCACCTCCCAGCCTCCCGCCAGCCCCTCCGCCCTTGTCCTGCATTTCCTGTAAACAGGCGGGTGGGAAGCTCCTAGGCAGGACACTTCCTCCCCGGGGACGACCTGGCAATGACCCCGGAGCGCCTGGCACGGGGCCTGGCAGGCCAGTGGCACACCCTGCTCGCCACCTCGCCGCACGCGGCCACCACCCAGCGCAGCAACGCACTTTAAGATGGCGTCCTCACCACAACTAACGCTACCACGTAACGAGCGCAAGACCCATTAAAGGACCCGAGGCCGATTCTACACATGCCTAAAGCAGTAGTTCTCAAACTTCAAGGACCCCCAGAGTGATACGTATTTGGCTGCAGACCCCTCCATCTGAAAATGTTTCGTGCCAGGGACTCCCAGAAGAGAATATTTATGTTAAAATATTTAACACTTTCAAGATTTTTCAATGTTTCAAAAAAGAAAATTCTGCTATTTTTGAGTTGTTCTAAATCCAAAGAGTTTTCTGAAAAAGATATATAGCTAAAATCTAAAATGAAATGACACAGAATGCTTTCCCGGTTTTAATGGGTTAAGACGGCCTCCTCACCACAACTAACGCTAGCGTGATGAGCAGAGGACTTGTTTTAAAGGGCTTTGTGGCCTTACATGGAGCAGAGGTTCACTTTAACCCATTAAAAGACCTGAGGCCGATTCTACAAATGCCTTCTAAAGCAGTAGTTCTCAAACTTCAAGACTTCAAGGACCCCCAAAGTGATATGTATTTGGCTGGGGACCCCCCCCCTCATCTGAAAATGTCTTGTGCCAGGGACCCCCAGAAGTGAATATTTGTGTTAAAAAATTCAACACTTTCAAGATTTTTCAATGTTTTTAAAAGAAATAGCAGATGTACAAGCTCGCAGCGTGGCACGAAGTGACACGCTGTGAGCTTGTATATCTTCTATTTTGAGAACCACTGTTCTAAATCCTGAGAGGTTTTCAGGTTTTCAGAAGAAGATGACACAGAATGCTTTCCCGGTTTTAATGGGTTAAGAAGATGGCTTCCTCACCACAACTAACGCTAGCGTAACGAGGACTTGTTTTAAAGGGCTTTGTGGCCAGAAGTTCACTTTAAACTGCTGTGTTAAATCTTTCGGTGTAGCTTAGCATGCAGCGCCCCGGCACAACATTCCGTTACAGTGTGTTGTGTATGTTTGTGTGAGGACTGTAATTGGTCCACCTGGAATTGCTTTGACTGATCGCAAAGAATGCTGAATGTTCTCTGAATAACAGAGACACAAAGCCTTGGCTTTCTTCTCTGAAGCACTCTTCTGAACATGGACAATACTGCTGAGACAACATTATGTTTAGAGTCTCCCCCCTTCGGTAAAGCAGCACAGAAATACATCACAGGCACACGCACGCACGCACGCACGCACGCACGCACGCACGCACGCACGCACGCACGCACGCACGCACACACACACACACACACACACACACACACACTTCCATGTGCACACCCACACTCATTAGCAATGTCTTTACTTGGCCTGGGATGAATAATTTCTCTGAATAATGTCTTTACCTATGGTAGCCACTGTTGGTTTGTTAATGAATATTTGTCTCTTTGCCCGGCCTACAGTCTGAGTCTATATATGCTGAAGCAGTGTTCCAACCATGCTACACATTAATCACTGCAAGAGAAACAAACCCAAACCTATGCCATAGGGGCTTTTGGAGTTCACTGGAACCGCTCGTCTGCTTTTGTAGGAATGCTACGTATACTTGTGTGTTCGATGCAGTCATTCTGCGATCCACAATGATGCGGATTCTCTCCGCAGGCCGGAGTGTTGACTGTGGAATAAGTTCTCAATAAATCACTGCCATCAGCAGACTTGGACACTGGACAGTGACAATGACAAGGCCTTTGCCTTTTGGGGTTTAGAAAGAGGATGCACGCGCATGTGCACGAGTGCGTGTACGCGTACGTACACACAAATGGACAAGCATCGACATATATACATACACACACACACACACACACACACACACCCCCAACCAGCACACACATGTACACAGAGATACCAGAGCAAGAGGGGGCCACGGGAGTGGGAGAATCTCCTGGGGAATGTGGCGGAGGCGAGGTGACAGGACAGATAGGATGCGAGTGGTTTGAGGGCTGAGACCTGCACCACACAATAAGACGATCGATAACGTCACTGGGAGAAAAAGAGCCTGCTCTGAGGGGCCATTGTCTGGGAAATGGAGGAGCTTTCAAACGTGTTACCTTAAAGTACACTGGACGTAAACACAGAGGAAAAAATACTGAAAAGCACAGCAGGCCTGCGGCGAAAATCACAACAGGCTTGATGTTTATGTGGAAAAATTATAGAAACAATAAGCTGTATCCACTTCTACAGTACACGAGATCCAATACATATCATATCTCGCCACGCTTTCTTGGCCCTCTAAATAAAATCGGACACAAAACAATAAAAATACATTGCAACAAATTACAGTTAACTGCACGTGGACGAAACAGCAAATAGCACCACAGGAAATAAGAAATGATTTTATGCCGAGGCATCGTGGCACAAAATGATCATCTATAGTTGTTAGAGTAACGGCTTGTCATTTTGACTGTGCACAGGTTATATAACACATGTGTTTTTATTAAGACTACTGGGGCCAGGCCCTAGTGGCTGAAATACAGTGGCCCAGGCCAGGTTCATTTGGTACCAGCCAGTGCCGGTGTTTCCTCACTCTATCACACACTGCAGTAAATCCCACCGCCCCCTCCAGGGTCCAATGAAGGAGAAGGACTCGGGAGAGAGCTACTTTAATGAAAGCCCTCCTAAACTTAACCACAAGTGTCAGGTACAAGAGAGCAATTACACCAGAACTGCTCTTACTCTCCCTGATATATCCCACATCGCTTCTATTCTCCATGTTTTACGTCTGTATCCATTATTCTTTTGTTTCACATTGTGTATTAAGAAATCCATCCCCTTACTGTCTCCCTTTCATTTCCCTGCCTTCCAATGTATTGGAGGAAAAAAAAGAATAAAACAATTCTCTGTCACCTCAATTCTCTTCACCTTTCACGCCCCCGACCCCCCCGCCCGGTACTTTCTCACATTTAATTGCAGCTGATAATGACATGCAGAATTCTCTTGTGAATAAACCTGTACTCCACTTAACCACTTGAGCTGTTCTTTACCCTCTCAGACAAGTAGCAGCTCCAGATGCAACCTCTAATAGCTGAATGGGAAACAGGCATAAGCTCTCCCACAAGCATTGTCCATCTTCCCAAAGCCAGTGATGCTTGCTGCAGCATGCTGTTCATCTCATCACACTCTATTCAACCAGGTGCCTGCTGTTTCATCTGAGCTACAGTCTAAGAGACTATCTGTCAACTGGGCTCGACTGTCTGGAGACTTCTCTTTTGAAGTGATGAGACATGGGCCTAACCCAGTTCCACTGATGACTAATATCACCACAGTGGTTGTATTCTTCCGGAGTACATGAAACATGTCATATTTTCTCACTAATAATGAATATCAACTAGTTTGAAGCACACGCACATATTATGATGTAAAAAAATCCATGGATCATGGCCGGTAATCCGGAGAGTTAATCTAACTATGAGAGTGTAAAATGGGTCCATTTTCATACTCTCAGAGTTCGATTAACACTGTATTGCAATGTATGAATAATAGACACAAAGTACATTTAACTACTTTCAACCTTCATCACTACAGGTATTATGGACATGTCATTATAGGCATTTCAAAAGATTTGAAACAATGTGTTTTTAAATAGAGAAAATGACAGATCTACAAGTTCAAAATGCGTCACACTGTGACATGCTGTGAGCTTGTAGATCGGCTATTTGTGCAATTCGTCGTACTTCTAAGTGTAGCCTATAGGGTTTAGGTGGTTCATTATCCTACCTTTCGGTCTCCTCTTCTTTAGGCGACTGGGGTTTGCTATCAATCCCAGGGAAGCTGTTCATGTCCACGTAGCCGTCATTCTCGTTGGATGGAATCGTCATGCGGTTCGGGTCTTCAAAGAACTCGGTGACCGTCACAGCTCTGGTGGGCCGGACTGGGATCTGGATGTTCTCATAGTCAGAGCTCATGGCAGGGATGTTCTCATAATCGGACGTGTCCGCGCTGGGGAAGGAGATGGAGCGTGGCTTGGTCAGGGGAAGGGGCATGAGCGGGCGACGAGTGCGCTCTTCGAAAGACTCGCCCCTGGACACGCCTCGGCCGCTATAGGCTTTCAGGTCGCCTTTCCTCTTCTGCCGGTCTTTGTAGAAGATGAAGGCACTGGGCAAGTCCGGTAGACGCTGCTGGGGGTTCACCATGCGTGACTGCAGCTGAGGGGAGCTGGTACTCTTACGGTCAAACTCTATGACTCTCACCGGGCCGTGGTGACTCGACTCGGAGGACGAACGCGACGAGCGAACACTACCGTCGCTGAAACCCGTTGATTCTGTTTTCCTCTTGAACTTCAGGGTCAGGAAGCGCTTGAACGAGGATGTCTTCTTCTTGGGTTTATCGGTGGTTTCGTGCTGGATCAGCAATGATGGGGAACTCTTGGTGACTGGCCTCTTTGTGATGTATGCCAGCTCAAACGGCGGTGGTATGTCCACCATAGAGGTTGGCGTGGAGACACCACTGGACGACTGATGGCTACGCTGGGAGAAGCTCCCGGAGGAGGATATGACACACGGCAGAGACATGGTGTCATCTTTTCCCTTCATCCTGACCTCGTCAATCCCTGTGGGGCTGATCATTGACAATTCCGGCCCTTCCGCAGAACGCGAGTATAACAGAAAACGACGAGGTTTCAGAGACGGGATCAAGCGGTTGACCTCCTGCTGTTCTGGACGCTTGAGAGGTTCGCCATTCTGATCCACGGCCACGGTGCAGTAGTCATGAGTCTGGTACTCCGTCCCGGTCTCCTCTGGGACTGTTTCGGGAACATAGCCGGAAAACTTTCCAGAGTAGGAACGCGATCGCGTCACAATGGTCTTGCGGTCCAGGGACACAAAGTTTTCTCCCTCTGAGTCAAAGCCAGCCTCTTCGTATATATGCTCACTGCTGTCTGAGTCTGTTTCGTCATAATAAGGCACAATGTGGCAGTCCAGCTCTTCGATATCTTCTTCGAAGGCCTCAGTGGTGTGGGCAAAGACCACCCTGTTGGTGAGTTCTGTGGTGCGGCCCAGGTCCAGGTCTGACGGCACGGTAATGTTGCACAGCCTGAGGCGAGGCTGACAGCTGTTCCTCTGGCTGTGAAAAGCCTGCTCCCGCTTGGCTGTTCTCACTTTCACGCTCTTTCCTTTAATCCGTTTCTTATCCTGGTCTTCATCCTCATCCTCCTCATCCCCGATCTCGACATAGTCCTCTGATGAAACACACTCAAGCTGCTGGAAGTCATCTGCCTCTGGGCAGAATGAGTCGTCTATGTCTGCATACTCATCCACTGACTCATTGTCCTTTGCAGATAGCTTGTGCTCACTGGACTCCCCTCTGTCATCTTGAACCTCAGCCTCCCCTGAGAAGGCTCTTTTATCTTCTAGCTTGTCTACATCGTCTGACGACACGTAGAAAGGCTCTTGGTTCGACGTGCCAGCAGGCTCTAGCTTGAGTGAAGCTTTGGCACAGCTGTCATCTTCTAACCACTCTGGGTCAGCGGTGCAGGTCCTATCCTCTGGCAGTGCCTCAATGACAGCATAAGGTCCAAACACATCCTCTGTACTGGCTGTGAAACGAAAACGCCCAGACGGATCCTTTGTGGCTCTCTCCGGCTGCCACACCTCTGTGTCTCCCATCTCATTAGGGTCACATGACTCACATGTGTCACTGGCGTCATCTGTGGGGCCAACCAAGTCATAAGGATACTCCTCACACACGGTCGGAAGCATGGAGAAGCGTGCCCCAAGCGCGAATCCTCTTGCTTCCTCGCCTGTTGTCAATTCACATGGCAAAGCAGCTTCACCTAGTGCACTGTCCTCATCAAGGCTTCCGTCGTTGTCTTTAGCACACTGCCTGAACAGAGGACATTGATCAGTGCCTTGCTCTTTTACACATTCATATAGGTCCTCAGCTGTGTCAGTCTCTCCAGTGACATTCTGTTGCACCACTTCTTCATCCTGTTTCCTTGCTTCATCTTCAGTTTCTTTCTGAGGAGATGAAAGTAATATTGTATTGTAATTATCTGCCTCATCATTGCACTTTAAGGTAGTGTCATTTTCACCCTCTGGTAGATTCAGATCCTCCTCAGCGTTTTGTTGGTCTGTAGCATCAGTAATAATTCCATCAACTGCTCTGACCGTGTCCACAGAGCCGATGCTGTCTGTTTCAGCAGAATTACTCAATACCTCTCCCTCTTCCTCCTCCACGATCTCTCCTTTTATTAGATTTTCACAACTGTCATTGTCGTTGTCTCCCATTCCAGTGTCATCGGGTTCATCTTCTGCCTCGTGTCCCTCCTCCTGCAAGCCCTCGGCCATCTCAGGGAGGTCTTCGGCCTCATCCTCCGAATGGGACAGGTCACCGTTGCTGAGGCTGGGTGGGGGACAGGGCTCCCCCTGCAGGTGAAGTTCAGACAGAGGTCTGGGTTTGGGGGCGACAGGAGGCTTGGGACCACGGGCAGGGGGACAAGGCTTTGACATCAGCTTGGACTGCACCGTGATGGTCAGATGACTGTGGATTTTCGGTCGAGGAATTTGTAGTGGATTCTGAAAATCTGCAGAGGGCAACAAAAAGAAGGACAGTTAGTTACGCTTCAAAAAATAACAACTGTAAGTGTAAAACCCGGCTAAATGTTGCTTTTGATGTTTTTTTGTTTCATGAATACTATCACCAAAGCTTACACACATGGATAGACAAAAGGCATGGATGGAGTTAAGTCCAGGTCTTGTTTTTCTGCAGCGAGTGAAAAGGAAGGCAGTAGCTTGTATAAGAGTCAGTGACATGCAGACTGCTGTAGGGGACATTATCTGCAGGAAAAACAACAGAGCCACACAGGGAACTCAGAGGAGGAACAATAACATCTCCCTGTCTGGAATACGACATGTACCATACAGGTTGGACGCACACACAAGGGTTTGAAACTTTTAGAGGCAGGATTAAACCCCCTACCACTGTTATGAGTGGCTGATCATTACGCAACACCATTGCTGTTTGTCAGTCCAGTCCAATAAATTCCTCACTTGCTGTAAATGTCAATGTCATTGATTTGTGTATTTTTATATTATGGTTGATTACACAACCGAACACTGTAACTGTAGGTATCCTAATATGTGCAGATTTTTGACCCAGTTTGAGAACATCCGGGTGATCTCATCATTTTGATTTGAAATGGTGTTTTTTTTTTCTCAACGCAGAAGAACACCAGTGTGCTATTAAAAATGGTCAAAGTCTTTCAACGGAGTTGATTATGAGCCTTAGCATTGTCATGAAACACACCCGTACTTAACCAAACGTATACACCCCTGGTCTCTTCCTGTTATTTAGTACCTGCCCCTGACGCACATCCTATTAAACCCTGTGTGCACTCTGGGCTATCTGGGCTCTCTCTCCCTTCTCTTTCTCTCCTCCAGGGATGGGACCATATCGTTGCTGTCGGGCAGAAATCTCCATATTTTAACTTTTTGTGTTTTTTCGTAAATGAATGACCTACGTGATCATACTACAGTGTCACACAAAAGTATCAAAAATAGCAGATCCGCAAGCGCGTTTTGAGCTTGTAGATCTGATCATTTTGATACTTTTGAATTTGAATCCTGAAAAGAAACAGTTTTGGACATATGAGGTTTCCACCCGACAGCAACAATATGAACATTTCATCTCATGATTTATTGTGGCCAAAATAACACTTTGTGCGCAGGACACGAAAATAAAATAATCAATCAATCAATACAAATTTGGTGTTGATGGAAAAACGTGGTCCAAATAGGTCCAGTGTATGACAAAGGACAATTTCACGATAAATTAAAATCTCCATGGTATGATTATTTATCGCAATAAACGATAATGCCGATTATGTCCCATCGCAACTCTCTCCCTCTGTGTCTCTCCTCATTACAGTACCACAAATATATGTTCATTCCTCCAATCACTTCTTAACTTCTCCCCCCCTCTCTCTCTCACACACACGCACGCACGCACACACACGCACGCACACACTGACCGTACCCTGAATATATATACTGTATAGTGTGTTGTGTATACCCATCATCTCATTCAACATCACTGCATTCTCCGCCTGGAAATGACATTCCATTCCAGTTCCAGCCACACACACAAATTCAGCAGGCCCTTCTTCTTGAAGAACTCCACACAGGATGCCTGTCCATTGGGGGGAAGGACGTTAACAACACTCTCAGTCCTCACTCCTCCATGAACCCCTCCAGGAGCACACATTTTCACAACACAAATGGACTTCCTTCTTGTCATTCTTCCCCGATTCTCACGAAAACACGCACACACACACGCACACACACACACACACACACGCACACACACACACACACACACACACACACACACACACACACACACACACACACACACACACACACACACACACACACACTTTTGCTGAAAAGGTCCTTTGAGTATACGTCAAACAAACAATAAAACATGGCGAGAGAACACAAGAGCCCCAGTCTGTACCAAACTGCGAACAACAGGATATGAATTATGCAACAAGAATTCAATTAAAAACAAGAGGTTTTAGAAGAAAAAAACACACACACAAAACAAAGGAAGAGATACTGGGGACCTTGACTGTGCCAAGCTCACAGGATGTGATTTCACACTGCGTGCTGATCATGAAAATGTCACCCATCAACCCATAACAATAAACCAACAAGCCAAAGTGGCAGGGCTATAGGCTATAGAGTTGGACTTAAGGAACAACACAGATCTTGACAAATACCATATCATGCAAACTGTAAACAGGAGCAAGGCACAATATTTCATTACAATCTGTCATAGAACAACAATGTACAGAAATGCTGGCATCAAGGGCTCAATTGTATAAGGTTATTTAGTAGATTCATATTGTTACTACTTGCTTTGCATGCCATGCCATTTGTGTAGCCAGCACCACATTTTTTAGCTGTTTCAAAGACATGGCTTAAGTCCAGTTCTACACTGAACAATTTGCTAGTGGAAAACTATAGTGACAAGCAAGTGTAGGGCTAATGTACAATGTATGTGACAGGGTCAAATCTCTCCTTGGATCAATTAAGACTATCATAGATGTATTTGATCGTTTGCTTTATGAAAGCAAAAGTCAGACTCAATCAAATACATCTATGATAGTCTTGATCCAAGGCTACAGGTCAAATCTAGTCCCACATACATTGCACTGAGGACTGACAGTAATATCCTATGTTGATTAGTTGTTCATGTTAATATAGTAGTCTATACAAGATAGTGCATTATAGCTTAAATAAAGTAACATTATACTTAACATAAAGCTTATCAACAGAAATGCCCCCCCCCCAACTGTTTACTGTACATATTTTTCTTTAAAAAAATATGTACTCGTTTATATGATGTTTTTGCATATTATTGTATATCATTGTTTGTCATTAAATGTTTTGATGAATTGAGTACACAGGACCCCAATGGAAACAAGCCATAGTGTTTTGGGGGGTTTAATCCTTTTAGCATCCTTTTGTATGAAACTGTACTTCTGTGCTTTTTCTTTTTTTTGCAAACTGTTAATAAAGTATTCAATCAATCAATCAATCAAATACTTCTGCTTTGAGTTGCCAATTAACCTCATTTGGACCGCACTTAGCAACTAAAACAAATGGACCATATTTTCAAAAGGAAAAATATTGGTTTTCTTTTCATTATTTATTGTACACATTTCTAGTAGCCTATACTGTCTCTTTCTTGCAGTTTTTTTTTAAAAAGGTCGCTTTGTTACATTAAACATGAATGAAGTGAATTGGCTATTATCTGTTATTTAATTACGCACCTGCATTCATCTTGGAACATCATCCACCATGGCAACCGATAGTTCTCCACATCATTTCGGCTCCACTGTGCTGCACGTGAAACTTAGTCCAACAAACACATTGCGCACAAAATATAGTTGATAAAAAAAACAAAAAACAATAACAACAACACCTCAAAGTCCTGTTTTCCTCCAACTAAAGAGCTACTTCTTGAAGAACACTCCGTTCTGGTTGTTGTTCAGACAGAGTGTGTTGCTGTGTCCAGCGGACGGTCATGTGTGTCTGTGGACTCAGACTGATGCGCTGCGCTGCTGCCAGCATCTGTGAGGAGACGGGAGCAGTGTTGCCAGATTCTGCGATAGAAATAAGCAACCTGGTTTATGAAAACAAGCCCAAAAAGAAGCCACATGAGCACTTTAAACCTACGTATAATATACGTAGGTTTAAAGTGCTCATATTATGCATCTACTATTTTCAAAGATAATCCTGAAAAAAAGTGGAACATTTTGGATATTTTTTTAAGCATTTATTTTAACAACACAAATCTGGTACATGGGGTCCCTGGCACAACATATTTTTAGATGTCAGGGGGGGAGGACAAATACATATTAATTTGGGGGTCCTTGACATGAAAATGTTTGAGAACCACTGTTTTAATTAAACAGCATTAGGAAGCAGAGCTCAAATAAGCAACTACACTTTAGGAACAAGTCCAACAACTGCAACCCGTAACCACAACTAATATTTACAAGCAACTTTACAGAAAAACAAGCCCAAAGTAGCTTATAATAAGCAGACATGGCAACGCTGTCTGTGAGGAGACGGGAGGTGTTCCTTCACGCTCCCTGATGAGGCTAAACCCACACTCACACACTGAGTAGCCTAGGTCTAGGACCTATGAACATATTCAAATGAAATGATGTGTGATTATTATTATATGAATGCATGCCCCTCCATGGAGAAATCTTGTGCTGTGGGATTGTTGTAGTTGCTTTTGCACAGAGATAGATATGTAGGCTACATATGCACAGAGATATGTATTGATGTGACATTGGTCACAGGGCAGGCAGGTCGACTTTGGTGCAGAACACAGCCAGGGCATTTGAACTTTGGACAGCTGGGTTGTTTAGGGACAGTTGAGGCTTTAAGGCTTAACCAAACCCCAGCATCCATATTGTGGGGAAGCTTTCGCTGAAAATAGCAGATCGACAATGTCACAATGCAACACAATAACAGATAGAAAACAGAAAAGGTACGAGTATAGAGCCCTGAGGGACTCTTAACGCTTAACCACATGGGGTTTATGTAGCCCTTTTCACCTATTTGCTTTAAAGTGTGTAATGTAGGCTGCACCCTCATGTCTGAGTGGGGATGAATAATTGTAGCCTGAGGAAAATGCCTCAAGTGCCTAGGCTAATTATGAATCTTCTCACCAATTGTTATATACAATATGATTTGCTCGTGCAATATTTCCTGAGTCTACTAGACTACACATAATAGAAAAGTTCCTAAAAGCAGTTCCAAAACAGTTTATCCAGGACACCAAAAAGCTTCTGCTATTGGCCGAGGCTTCCTGGGCCGGCATCTGTTGCATGATTGAATGAAAGCAACCCTTTAAAAACGTCTCTTCATAACAGGAAACTGCTCTCCCTGTTTCCTGCACAACAGGCAACACTTCCTTAGCAACAGATGGACAAGGTTGGCAATGTTAACCCCTTAGGTAGACTGTTAAATAGAGCTGATTGAGTGGCTGGCTGCTGTGTTGTGTCTGATGGCTTGATTACTGAAAGACACACTTATGAGCAGCTTCCACCCGGGATTCATACAGGGGGCTTTTCAAGGACAAAGATATGTTCTAAAACACTGGGGGAGGCTGGGATAGTCAGCCACCTGGGGGCCCCTATAGTTTGACGGCTCCCAATGCAGGTTAAACGCCCACACATCTGAAAGGGAATATCTCACCTCTTGCCTTTGTCCTCTGCCTATTGAAGGTCATACAATGCAGAGGACCTGGGAGAATTCACAGTTGAACAGGATAGTGGATAGAGGAGAAAAGTACAATGAAAGAATATCAGCTCTGCTGCGTATATCGCTACAGGGCACTGGTCCTGTAGATTGCAGAGGCATACCGGCCAATACATTACACACACGGCAAAATTCCCATTCCAGATGGTTTGGTGCGAGAGGAAGGATTATGTGCTGCTGCGGGTGCAAAGCTTCATCAATCTCACCAGAGCAGTTTGAAAATGTTAAAATAATTATGACCTTGTGTTAATTCAACTCACCTGCGTTATTGCCGTTACACCGAACAATAAGTATCCCTGCGTTTTGTGCTGGTGTGGAAAAATGTATCCTGCTATAAACAAACCATCAAAATACGAATGACTTGAAGTATAGTACAATGTTTTATCATATTTATTTATATGTATAAGAATACACCCTAGTGATCTGGTCAAGAGAAAAGCATAAGACAGACTTACCCAAGACAGTCAGTGACTCTACCTAAACTGTTTGTCTAATTGTCCCAATACACTACGGTGGGCATATGGATTAGGCTGACCCAGGCTATCTAAAAAGATACCTAAACAAGGAAATGGAGTAAAGAATATGCTCAACCCCCCTTACATGGGACCAGGTGTACAGCACAGACTTCAAAGCTGTCTTATTAGAAAATATATTCTAGCAAAACATTACCTCACATTTCTAGGAAACCACAGGTCAGTTTACTCCAAGCATTTTCATAACATCATTATAAAACAGTCCCCCCCCCCTTCATATCACTAACTATACAGCTGTTTCGGCAAACTATTAAAATGTCATCATTTGGGATGTCTTTATGTAATCACTGTGCTTATTGCAGTAATCATGTTGTTCATTTGCTAAAATATGGCATGGTGCATGTTTTGGTATGATACAGTAAAGGCCAACGACCAAAACAATATTGTCATTGTGACTCCATTGTTTTGTAACGACTTGTATCGTGTGTGATAATAGCCATGATGCAGTGTTAAAAAGTGAAGGCAGTTTTAAATGTGTCAGTAGTACTATATTCACAGCTGCACAACGTAACCTTTTGTTCTTGAATGGAAAAGCACCTCTAAAGATAGCCCCTACTCTGTTCATTGCCAGTGCCAATTGTGTTCCTCTGGAGAGAGCGTTCTATTCACAATTGCTAAATCTGACCTTTTTCTTTCTTGCTTTTTGCTGGTGCAAAATATGTTTTTTTCTCTCTCTCTCTCTCTCTCTCTGCAGGGTGTGCAAATAGAAGCTGTCAGTATATGGCATTGTGTCATGTGTGCACTGAGGAAAAGAATGGCTTCAGGAGTAAATATCCCTCCAGATGTGGCACAGACGGTCAAAACATGTTTTTGGACGGACGACACAAATTTCCTGGACCGCCTGTATAGCTGCAGCGCCGTGCTCTGTCACCCCCCCACCTGGAATACAACTCTGACTGGAAGAGAGAAAGGGAACGGAGACACTAGGAAAACATGCCGTAGTATAGAGGACAGAGTGACCCGCGCTTGGCCCAAACAGGAAAGGGGTCAGCCGCTTAGCTGCCAGAGTTGAGACAATTCACCAACACCTGCTTTGCCAGTGGTGACTGGACATGAAGGAGGAATGGATGTGCTGTGTGTTTTCGTCGACCCACTGAGACTGAAGCCTGTGTGACATTGCACTTTAATGCAGTCGATTACTGGAAGCACTTGTTTTGCACTGAATTGTCCCTATTATGCCGCAGTGTGTTCCTGTCCTATATCATCATGTCTTTGGCTGTGAACTTCACTGCTAAAGGAAATAAGACACTTACTCATGCTGCAAACGGCGTGCAGTGTATTAAGTGCAAGGTATTGATTTGTGGCGTCTTCAAGCCCAATCAGGCAGAGGTCTTTAACTTCTTACAATGACCTGAACACCTTTATAATTAGTGGGTGGCAAAATGCTGGACTGCTGTAATGGATTGAACTATTATTGATGTGTTTTATTGATCTTCAACCATGTGCACGACCTAATAACAAGCAGTGCATTCTTCTGAGACCTGGGTATTTGCCCCAAGCTTTAAATTCCGATTAAGAGACTTCTGAGCAGATGCATATATGACAACAGACTTCATTAAAGTGAAAGGAGATTGACGGGGGTGCCGATTATCTGAAGCTTATGGGAGTTTGATATGTTTTGATGAGCAGCCAGGGTTGTAAAGCCGGCTAGATTTGCATTATTGAACACATCCAGAGGCACCGCTACAGAGCTCAGGTGTTTCTGTTCATAAAATTGGTTATGTATAGGCTGAGACGAGTGAAAAAGAAAACCCTGTTGTCAGCATTGTACACTACTACATTCTCCCAGCAGTATAAAAGCAGGACCACTCTTCATGCCCCCCCCCCACCCAGTGACACAGCCTGGAGCAGTGTAGCGCTGTAAACAGGTGGACCATGGGAAGTCAGCACTTCATCAAAAAAACTGCAAATAAAGGTTTATTCCCCGTAGGCTCCCTTAACTCTGCAATCAATAGAACTAGTCAATATTATTGTTTCCACTACAATGTCATCAAAAACGAAATAAAATATGATAAAACAACGAATACATGTGCATGGCATATTTCTTGCTGTTTACTCATAACAGCACATTTGGATTTCTCTCAGTTGGCATCTATAAAATTATAATTAACACACTTAACACAGCTATTTATTTTTGGGAAGTGGTGTATTAGTGGCTCATTATGTTCGACTGTGCAGTAATCTCAACAATGTTGTTTATGTTAAGTATAGCCTTAGCATAAAGATAAAGCGGCCACCCTGACTCCCTTAGCTAATAACAAAGTATTATTGCTGTATAAAGGGCATGGCTACCAGTGTTGCCATGTCTGCTTATTATAAGCGATTTTGGGCTTGTTTTTCTGTAGAGTCTCTTGTTTGGGCTTGTTTTTGGGGTTTGTTTCTAAAGTGTAGTTTAGTTATTTGGGCTTGCTTCCTAATGTTGTTTCTTCTTTTCCTTTCGGCTGTTCCCTTCATGGGTCGCCACAGTGAATCATCTGCCTCCATCTCACCCTGTCCTCTGCCTCCTCTTCTCACACCAATTAACTTCATGTCCTCTTTCACTACATCCATAAATATCCTATTTGATCTTCCTCATCCTGCCTGGCAGTTTCAACCTCAGCATCCTTCTATACTCACTCCCTCCTCTGTACATGTCCAAACCATCTCAGTCGGGCCTCTCTGACTTTATCTCCAAAATATCTAACATGCGCTGTCCCTCTGATGTACTCGTTCCTGGTTCTATCCATCCTTGTTACTCCCAGAGAGAACCTCAACATTTACCTCCAGCTCTGCATCCTGTCTTTTCCTCAGTGCGACTGTCTCTAAACCATACAACAAAGCTGGTCTCACCACCGTCTTGTACACCTTCCCTTTCATTCTTGCTGATACTTTCCTATCACACATCACACCTGACACTTTGCTGCGGCTAACCTTCATTCCTCTCCTTTCCAGGGCATATCTCCACCTCTCTAGATTTTCCTCTACCTGCTCACTGTTCTCAATACAGATCTCAATGTCATCTGCAAACATCATGGTCCATGGGGATTCCCAGTACAGATGCGAACTGCCTTATCCCATATTGTTGAAGCAAGGGGGAGGGGGGCGGGGCTGGGAGGCCACGCCCCTTCCGGGCATGGCGCCATCTTAGCCGAGTTGCCTCGCTCCAAACAAACAATGTATTGCGGCGGAGAGACACGTATTTTCTATTTTCGGGATAAGGCAATTCGCAGTACAGATCACAATGTCATCTGCAAACATCATGGTCCATGGGGATTCCTGTCTAACCTCATCCGTCAGCCTGTCCATCACCATAGTGAACAAGAAGGGGCTCAGTGCTGACTCACTTCTACCTTGAACTCCTCTGTCCAGTGCCAACTTAACGGAAGTGTTTTAGGTGCTGATTGCTGAAGCACAGGGTACCAACCTTGGGGGGGGCACCAAACGGCGTGGAGAAGGTGAAAGAAGACAGAACTATCCACATTTAGAAGCAGCTGCTGCTGAAGGAGCACTAAAACGGAGAAAAATGCCGGTGAAGCGTCACATTCTTTCTGACCTACACCCCCCCCCCCCCTTACAAAACAGTCCCGGGGGGCACCGAAACGGGTCGTAGCACAGGGCACCACGAAGGGTTAATCCGGCCCTGCCTCTGTCACACCCATAGCACACCTCACTACTGTCTTACAACTTCCATACATCACTGGACCACTCTAAAAAACCCAAATCCTTGTTTCTCTCGCAAAATCTGGCAACGCTGATGGCTACAGCACAATAGCTGTCACATCCCATTTAATTAGCCTGAAGCCTGGAGAATAAGAGGTCAGACCCTGATAACAGACAGCTTTGTTATTCTATTTTTTTCTCTCCTCTGTTCAAAGTAAAACAAACCTCCAAGCTGCACTGTAAAACTGTGATTTATGGGCTCAAATTAAAACTCTCAAGAAGTGTTGTAAAACTCGCGTGGATATTCTTTCAAATACGGTAACAATGGCACAGTCGCAGCAGAAGGCAGTGGCCTTTAGTATCGTAGATTAATGAGCATTGCGAGCAAATCTATCCCTGTGAGAGTGGTGTGTGTAGTGTGTGTGTGTGTGTGTGTGTGTGTGTGTGTGTGTGTGTGTGTGTGTGTGTGTGTGTGTGTGTGTGTGTGTGTGTGAGTGTGAGTGTGAGTGTGAGTGTTTTTCCTTTCTCTGCAGTATTTTTTTAACCCTCTTGCATCTCACATTTAGTTTTAAAATGCAAATTTTGGCCATGGGCCGACTTGATAGTATTAAAGTAGTGGTTCTCAAAGTGGGGTCTGGGGACCCCCAGGGGTCCTTGGGGTTCCAGTGGGTCCCCAGCTAGATGCCTGGTAACTCTGAGAGTTACCAGGCCCTAATGCATAGTAAACGGGGGGTCCTTGAAATTAAAAAGTTTGAGAATCACTGTTGTAAAGCGTTTTATATTCCCTCATTCTTTGAAGTATGTTTTTTGTTTCTCGTCATAATTGGAATGTCCTGCATTTCCTGAATGGTTGCATCCTGTCCCGTATAGTTGCATGTGTATGCCCTGTGTGTGTGTACAGTGTCTGTCTGTCTGTCTGTCTGTCTGTCTGTCTGTCTGTCTGTCTGTCTGTCTGTCTGTCTGTCTGTCTGTCTGTCTGTCTGTCTGTCTGTCTGTCTGTCTGTCTGTCTGTCTGTCTGTCTGTCTGTCTGTCTGTGCGTGCGTGCGTGTGTGTGTGCGCTTGCGCAGGTGTGCGCATGGACGTGCAACTGTCTGCATTGTGTAAAAGTACTGTACATGCAGGTATACAGTATATAAGTGCACTGCTTGACTGCATGTGAGCATACAGTAAATGAGCATGTAAGCAATGTTGTGCACGTTATCAGGCTGCAGCATTGTGTGTGTGTGTGTGTGTGTGTGTGTGTGTGTGTGTGTGTGTGTGTGTGTGTGTGTGTGTGTGTGTGTGTGTGTGTGTGTGTGTGTGTGTGTGTGTGTGTGTGTGTGTGTGTGTGTGTGTGTGTGTGTGTGTGTGTGTGTGTGTGGCTGATGCAGATCCAGAGGGAAAACAATGGGATCACGAAAAAGCCCCTAGCCTGGATTTACTCTTCCTGTGCATGTTTTCACATCTCTGCGCTGAAGGAGACTGGGAGGATGCAGATACTAGTGCCCACTAAACAAATACCTTTGACAACACTTTGCATTACACTGGTCCTTACATTACTCCATAGCTACGGGTCTATACACAGTCAAATCCTCAGTGTTCATTTACAGGGGGATGCAAAGTACCAAAGTTTTTTTTCCTGTACAGGTTAAACAACTGCAGAATGGTAAAAATATGGCAGGCTGACCCGTACACTTCTGCTGGCCAGTGCACCATGATGTGTAAACAACCCAACCACTGAAGCCCTATATCATTGCTGTCGGGCAGAAACCTCTTATCTCCATATTTTAACTTTTTGTGTTTTTGTGTAAATTAAAGGAGTAGTTCACCCAAACAATTATGTATTTTCTATCAATTACACAAGCCTTGAATGCATGAAGATTCCCGGTAGGAGACTCCCAGTCTCCTACTGGAGAGTCCGCTGACCGCCGGTCATCAAAATATTGGCGTAGGAATGCGCCAAAAACAACAAAATCTCCATGAATTCAAGGTTTCATGGGGTGTGTAATTGATAGAAAATTGTAATTTTTGGGGTGAACTACTCCTTTAACGCCCTACTTGATCATACTACAGCATCACACATAAGCATGCTTTTGCTATTTTTGCATTTGAATCCTGAAAAGTAACAGTTTTGGACATATGAGGTTTCCATCCGAGACAATATACTTCATCGTATGACAAATAGAGGAAATAGCTCATCTACAAGCTCACAACGCGTCACGATGTGATGTGTGTACAAGTGTAGAGCGTAAATGTAGAAATGTAGAGAGTGAAAATGTAACCAAATGGACCTGCAAGGGGTAACATGCACCGATGTCAGACATTTGCGCACGTGGCCTCAGGGGCTGTAGTTGTCGAGGCTCACTGTGTCCCTTTTATGCCCATATATAGAGTTCCACGTTAGCCATGCCCAAATATGGAGTCCAGGCCAGGCTATGATGTCAGTACTTTGATGTCATACATCAGAGTACTCTACTGTATGGGGATTTACATATAGTTGGTTCCCAGATATCACTCCCTTGGGTCCCCGGCAATACGCACACCCATTTTGAAGTTGACTGGTCGGACCAGGCATATCGGTCGGATCGGTGGTTCTGGACAACCAGATCTCCATATATGTCCATTAACATATTATGTCCATATATGGTGTACTGTATATGTCGTATCAGTGGTGTGTCATAGATGGGAGGGCTGCACAGTGGCTGGAACCTCTTTTTTGTAATATTTATTTGTACACTCTCAGAGTTACAAAATAAATAATAAATAAATAATAGACACTGAAGGATTTTACTGTGTGTGGTGCCAATTGTTTGACGTATGTAACAAGATGTGCCAGAAGACAATACTGTATGTAACATAAATACATAAACATCAGTGCTAAAGCGCTAGTGAGTATGCTACTCCATGAACCCCAGAATTTGGCACTGCACAGAATGCATTGAAATGCATACTTATGTGTACACGTTGCTGATAAACTGTTTCCTGTTGTGTGAATGCTTGACTCCAAAGCTTGATAGTGAAATATTTGCCTTGAAAGTTTTGCAAGTAAATCTGCAAGATATGAACACACAGCTAGTCAGCAGCCCCCCCACCAAATAAATCACTACCATTCATTCTAAGGCGAGGGCATGATGAATCGAAATGCATTACGAAAAACAATAACACCGAACACGAACACACACACACACACACACACACACACACACACACACACACACACACACACACACACACAGACACACACACACACACACACACACACACACACACACACACACACACACACACACACACACACACACACACACACACACACACACACACACACACACACACACACACACACACACTGCACAGAAAGAAAACATATTTGGGGGTTTTCCAACTCCATCGCTCTGACAATGCATCCTTCATCATGCTGCCTGTGTGCAGATATGAATGAGTGCTGTGACGTCTGTGTGTGTGTGTGTTTGGTTCACGTTGGGCTAAGATAGCCGCAGCAGAGTGCGTGGAAAACAGAATACACAGATGGCTGTTGCTTTTGGTTCTTCCGTAAATGACCTGTGTGACCTTTACACAAAGATAGCAGGGCGGACTCTTATCCCCCCCTCCGCCTCAAACACAGGCAGGCCTCCTGGCAGCTCAGACAGAGGACTTCCTCCCTTCAAGCTGTCTGATAGAACAATGTCAACAACCAGTGCCACAACCTTTGCGTTTGTGTCTCCTCAAGCTTTTGTTTTGGATTAATTAAGTCCTTTCTAATCAAGGCACGGCCCTGATAGACAGGAAACGAGAGAACTGGGTTAAAATAACAGAGGGTTAAGATTCTTAGCCTCTGTAACAATGTGAGCGTTCTCACTGTCGCCTCACAGCTAGAAGGTCCTGGGTTCGATTCCCGCCGGGGACGCTGTGGGCACTGGGGGGGGCGTGTTCTCTCCTCCGCGTCATCAGTGCCCATATCCTCGCCTGGGGGGTTGGCGAAAGGGCCTTTCTGTGTGGACTTTGCATGTTCTCCCCGTGTCCTAGGGTAGGTACCCTCACAAAAAACATGCAGTAATCCTGGTCTCTATACTGCCTCCTCCTGGTCAGCCGGGGCGCCTGATGGAGGGGAAAGGAACTGGTTGGAATAACGTGTTCCTTCCACGCGCTACATCCTACCGGGGAAACTCCCCCGTCAGGTGATAAGAAGCGGCCTGCTCACTCCTCGTGCATTGAAGGAATGAGCTCAGTTCGGGGCTCTCCCCAGGCTGGCAGAGGGAGAGTAGCAGGATTACAAACTTAGGCAATTGGCACTGGGTGAAAAATGGGTTTCAAAAATCGCGGGATAAAAAATTCAGGGGAAAAAAAACTAAAACAATGTGAGCGTTCGTTCTGCCAGCCAGCTATCAATTTTGAATTCAAATGAGATACGTGTGTTCAATCATTGTGATTACTCAAATGATGCTAGTTAACCGGCTCATGCACGAAAGCCGCACTCGCCTGGGCGCTCGCGTGCATGTGAATGAGCGCCGGTTGAACTCTACGGGCATGCCCATGCACGCTCTTCGCTTGTGCATGTCGCAGTTTGAACCGACCTATTACATATCACATCAGACCAAATCATGTCTACTAAAATTTGTAGATTGGGCTAAGAGTGATTTCATGACATTTAAAAAGTTTAGTCTAGTAACATTTTGGCATTACTCAAATGCTTATGCAGTCTGTCTTATATGTGTGGACAACAGAGGCTGGTAGCATAATGGTCTACTCTATGGGTCTACTCTACACATTAGTTTACCAGTAGATCCGTAAAAAATATAATAATATAATAAAATAATATGCTTTTCCTCATGTACCTACCTGCGGATTATACCAGTGTCAGTTTACCTTATGTGGACTACGCGGTCGTCATGCGGTCGCTGACACTTTGCACCTTAATCTAGGATTGCCACCCGTCCCGTAAAATACGGAATTGTCCCGTATTTGGAAACGAAAAGACGTGTCACGTATTGAACTGATACGGGACACACTTTGTTCCGTATTTTGAGGTTGGGGAATCAATTTGAATGACAGGACAATTTATTTAAGACATTGTGGTAATTTTGCGGTCCTGCTCCGCTTCCTGCCTGTGAGCTGTGCGAGTCTGAGTCTGGTGTCTGAAAATGCGCTCAGTAGCTCATTGGCTCATTGGCTCATTTACTCATGACACGACCAATGAGAGTTAGCGCTTTCAGTGTTGCTAAGATACGATCCCCCCCACACCCTCCCTCCATTCAAACCACAACAAACCTGCAAGCATGACAATGCGAGCACCGACAGTACTACCAGGCTCAGAACACAAGTTGAATGTCTAAACAAAAAAATAAAGACTGAGACGTCAGAAGTATAGAACTGAGTGGGGGGAAAATAAGGGTGGCCACGGTAGAATCCATGATGTAAACAACATAAAGTGAGAAGCAGCATAGGTAGCCAGGGAGCATTGACACAGTTCCTTGCCTACCAAGCGACCCCAGAGGCTAACACGGTATGTGAAATCATGTTAATTAAATCAAAGCATTTTGTTTTTAAAACCCAACTCTGGTTGTTGTGACTTAGGCTAGTAGTATGCAATATGACTAGTTAAAACTCCTTGGTAACCAGAAGAGTGGGCACTTGAGAAGTAGTGATGAGCGGGCCGACCCGTAACCCGTGGGACCCGCGGGTCAACCCGCGGCGCGGGTGGGTCGAGTCAGGATTTCAGAGGAAATTATGCGGGCTGCGGGTGAGCGGGTCAGCCGCTCTCACACGCAAAAAAAAATAAAAATCACATGCTCTTGTTTTGTCTTTATTTCTAATAAGAATAAGAAAATCGATGCGTACAGGTCATGATGACATTGAACACTGAATGCAAATCATTACAATGATGATGTTGGGATGAGGCAGGATGAAGGATCCGATTGTTGTATTTTATATCATCCTGTGTCTGTCTGTCTGTGCGTGCCCAAAATCTCTTCTGCCCGGTTCTCCTCAGTGGCTGGAGCAATTGATCTGCATTTGCACACAGCCATTGACCATTATCATGGAACACCGAAGCTTTCCCCAAATGTCAGCTGTATATTAGCGTTTTTGTGTTCGCTGGCTCCCGGGTTGCCAAATCATGTGTGTGAAACAAGCGCCGGTGTTGCCACATCCGTGAAACAAGTGGACCATACTCATATCCCCCGACGGGTATGGTTTAGTATTTTTAAACAGCAAAAATAGTAGATCTACAAGCTCCCAGCACGTAGGGAACTATTTTTGTGTGACACCGGCGTACGATGAAGTATTGTTGCTGTACGGCAGAAACCAGCTAACTCCATTTTGACGCTTTTGCATTTTGTTCAATAAATCAGGGCCATTGAACACCCTTTACGCCTGTGTGTTGGTAAAAAAAATATTGAACCAATGAAAAGCATTAAAAAGCGCTTCTGACAAAACCAGCTAACGCCATTGGATCCCCAAACTTTCAGCTAAACCAACTGTGGCGAAAAAGGTAATCCACGGACACTTTGCCGGTGTTCCACCGATTCCGGTAGCCAGCCCAGTGGAACCTCATCTCGGAGCTGTATAGCGGAGGGAGAGGTTCGTAATTTGGCTAGATCTACAAGCTCACAACGCATCGCTGCACCTCGTTGTGAGCTTGTAGGTCTGCCATTTTCGTTGGGGAAGGCAAGTCCATTTACACCACATGACCACTGTCACTGGTGAGTTGGTTCAGACACCACAGTAGCCTACCTCCGCTGAGATCGTCATCATGAATAGGACGATGATCGCTAATGTTCCCCGACACCTACAGTACAGCAAGTGACAACATTCCTGCGTGGCTCCCAACACAAACGTGACGATGCTGACACTCGCTTGTCGCCAGAAAAGCAGAAACAGACCACAAACACAAGTATTTGTTTGGATGGCAGCCTGCCCCATATGGCAACTCCCGGGTCCCTAAGCAGCCGTGGACCGGCACTGTGCAGGATACAGAATAAACAAGTGAAATTGGAAGTGATGACACAAAGAAGTAAGCAGACACAATTAGAACTGGAACAGTACTATAGAATTTAAGCTGATAAATGAGTACTCTCTCCCGATTGGCTGAAAATTGCAATCCACCTGAAAATGTATTTTCTGTTTATTAAAGACCTGGAGAGACAGGGTGGTAGTATTACATCCTACTCAAGAAGAAGTGCTAATAGTTGTGTATTGGGTGTTGAAAACCACTCAAGTCAAAGAGCAAAAGTAGACCCATAGCAGGGTCCATTTTGTTACATTTGTCCACCATCAGAGTTAAATAAGCCCTCAGGATTTTACTGTGTATCTCACTGAGAAGTGAGAACCGGTCTTTCTAAAGCAGAGCGAACAACAGCTTGTGATGGATGGGTGTCATTTTCACCTCTATATCAGCTGCTGTCAATCAGCGAGTGTCACTTGTAACGACACAAGTGCTTTGCCACGGAAACATCAGAGGTCAAAAGGGTCACGCCTGATACAATGATCCGCAACTGATCATTACTGGTGTGGACAATCATAGGCAGGGTGATATTGCTTGAGTCGTCATTATTTGCTGCAATGAAAATCCATCCCGACCCCCCCCTCTCTCTCTCGGGACCCTCTCCACTCACCCTTCTTTGACCCGTTGGCCATTGTCTTTATAATGCCCCCCGCCCGGAGAGGTTGGTGAGGACAATCTCGGTGGTGCTGTCTGTGTCATATTGGTTTATGTGTCCAGTCCACTTCTGTGGCGCCAGCCCAATGCCACTGCAATAACAACCAGATTCAAATGTCAGGTGACAGAACCACTTTCCCCTAAGTGGGTAATAAAGACATATTGCAGCTGAGAAAGTGTCTGGGAAAGTATGCAAAGCCTCTGATGCAAAATATGCGCGCACGTGTGTGTGTGTGTGTGTGTGTGTGTGTGTGTGTGTGTGTGTGTGTGTGTGTGTGTGTGTGTGTGTGTGCGTGTGTGTGTGCGTGTGCGTGTGCGCGTGCGTGCGTGTGCATTTGTTTTTAAACATCTCTTCATTGTCCTCTAATGAGTTTAAGTGGCATCTGAAGGTGAGACACAGCTGGGGTCATAGACAGACCAGCAGGTGAAATCAGCTGGAATGGCCATTTCTGCCCCATCTCATTCAACTCAATTCCCTCCTGCTCTGACAGTAAAGTAAGATTTATTAGCCTGCAGCTACTGAGCTTGAATGTATGCGTCTGTTATTGAGTAGCAGATGTGGCGATAGAGCTAGACCACTTCACTTTGATAGCTAATCAGATGTGGATGATTAGATGTATTCAAATGGCATTTCTGTCTGAACACGCTGAACTAGCGAGCAGGCTAGCTAGTTCACGTTCAAACCATCCATCATTATAGGGCTGCAACTATCAATGATCTTCTTTGTGATTATCCTATCAGTTATATTTTTGATTAATAATAATCGAGAAGCACGTTTTTTTGATAACTGATTTAGTTTGTATACATCAACGAATCAACACAATACTCCTTTTAAAAATATATTTATAATTGACTAAATTGATTAGTCTCATACTCTCATGAACTACTGCCAGGGGTTTTCTAAAACAGGCTGCAGCCTCTGCTAGCATTTAACGGTTTTCTTACCTTTTCAAGTAGTCACAGAATAATTATCTCCAGTATGATCGATCCCCTGATGGTTGCTAACAACGGAGGGTTTCACTGTGCTTCCGCGAAAAAAGAAAAAAAAAAGTTTTAAACGTTTTAAAACGTTTTTGGCTGGCAAGTGTTGTATTTGGAAAAGCGTTTTTAAACGTTTAAGGGCAGGCAATGTGTGTTAAAGGATGACTTCTCCCGTTTTCAACCTATCTTCATATAATTGGTCCTCACTCATGATAATATGCTACAGTTTTTCTGTGTCTGTGTCTCAGAGGAGGGCTGTGGACAGTTCAGAAACCCGCCTACCAGTGACATCTTCGATGGGGAAGTTAATAGAAACAGCAGGCTTTCTATTCCTGTAAAGTTAGCACGCTATAATGGAAGCCATTGTTCTCGTGTTAATAAAAAATGGTATACATTTTTTTAAATCATGTTTGAAAAAAGAAAAACCTGCCTAACGATAATATCTCTGGTAGGCGGGTTTCTGAACTCTCCACAGCCCTCATCTGAGATACAGACCGAGTAAAAATGGTATCATATCATCATGAGCATTAGTGAGGACCAATTATATGAAAATAGTGTGAAAATGAGTGAAGTCGTCCTTTGTTGTACAACACACTGATTTGTATTTTCTTACACCTTCACTAACATCCATATCATATACTGTAGATATCTGCTGCTATGCTCACGCACACTTACCTGCAGGGGTTACACTAGATATACTGTGTAAATATGTTGATAAATAGTTGTATCTTCATTTATTTTATTTATTAGATTAGTATGATTAACTGTTTCGCCCCTAGTGTATGCTTGCTCTGTTTGTCTGTCTGTCTCTGTCCAATCTATGAATCCACCAGGTAAACAATGCAATAAAATAAAAAACTTTTACGAAATTGAAAGTCTGTCTTGAGAGAGACTCTGAATGTCTCTCGCTCTCTCTTTCTCTTGCTCACTCTGTAATAATGTATCTATACATGAGCTAGGTTGACCTTGCTATGGATTCACCAAATAGCTATACTATTTCTTTCAGCTTTTATTTTTTTTTATCAAGTGCATTCAAATGGCAGCTACAATATCAGCCCACTGGATAATCATCACATAAGTCGGAGTCACAGGAATTGTCACAACCCTGTCGAAGGAATTGTATCACGCTGTATACTGTATATGATAACGAAAAATAAATAAATAAAATCAGGTGTAGCGAGGATAAGTGTTCCAAGATCTTTCCACACTGTAGCAGCCCTATAGGTTCCCACTGAGTGAAAAAAAAACCTGTAGCATACCTTCAAGCGGTATACAATTTTACGAGCCCCATTTCAAGGTTTGTGCTAACAGAGACATAAATAGGCCATAAAACGGAGGGGATATAGAGTCCTGGAGGGGCAAACGCCACTATTGGATTCCTGTTCTGTTCAGGATGGACACATGCTTATTGTGCTATACAAACCCCTTAGCAAAACACTGTTCAGCATTTCCCCCTCCAGTCTACAGAAGGTGACTGTGTGGTGTGATGGTGTAGGTGGCCTTCTCTACTGTATAATATGTTTGTCCACCATTGCACTTTTCATTGCTCTCACAAGGGGAGGTTAAGGGTGCTTGGGGGTCCTACTACCGGCAGCATGGGAAATGAGATGTAATACGTGGTGGGCGGAGTGGATTTTTTATCAAACCGCATGTCTCAGCAGACAGACAGATTGTGAGTGGGGCAGACCCTGACAGGCAGGGAAATGAAGCTTTAGGTGGCCGCTGGGATGGAACAGGAGATGTCTCAGATAGATAGCAGCAGGCTAATTAAGTCCTCTGTTGGTGGAAGGGGCAACAGAGCTCCCCGCGGAGGCTGTCAGTGGAACGCGACAAAACTGTACGCTTACTTCATAACACTTCGGCATGCTTCGATAGCCCATATCAAAAAGGATATCGTTGCTGTCGGGCAGAAACCTCTTATGTCCATATTTTGAATTATAATTTTTTTCGTAAATGGACGCCCTACTTGATCACTCTACAGCGTCGCACAAAAGCATCACAAGTAGCAGATCCGCAAGCTCGAAACGCGGAGCGAAGCGACATGTTTTGCACTTCGATCTGCTACTTTTTCTATTTTTGAATTTGAATCCTGAAAAGTAACAGTTTTGGACATATGAGGTTTCCACCCGACAGAGACGTTATGCATAAACTGAAAGACTTGGCAGTCAATGAATAATTTTCATCAATCAAATTTACATTTACGGTATTAACGCGCATGCATACATAGTCTTGCGGAGCGGTGACCGGATGCCGTGTCCACCCCGACAAAGGACAACACTGTCACCATCTCATCTACTATGTGCATCCATTACCGTGTGGAATAATAATGGGACCGGGAGGCCATTACAAGGGCAGTCGCTCAGTCAGAGCCAAACACTAACATGATTATGGTCATGACAGCCAATGGCTAGTCCCTAAAATGCCACAAGATGCACACTTTAGAATAGAAGCTCCTAGCAATTAATCAATACACATAAATAGACATAACATCATTGCCTTTCCCTCATGGGAGACAAGAGATTGGTGACTAGTGTTGATAAGTCTAAAGCTATTCCATCGCTGTGATGATGCATGGTGTTGTGGACTGGGGAATTTGGCAGGACGGGGTAATACATTATGTCAACATCCAGTTTAAACACTGTCAGCCCTTTCTCTTTGAACAGATGTAATTAGCAAGTGCAGTATTTTAAGGTGAGAAGACTTGTGGTAAGCATTTCTCATATCCATCTTAATGACTTGCCTATTAAATTCTTGACCAAAGTGGTGATAATTTAATTATGTTACAAATTGACCACGTCATATGGTCGCTGCAGCCTGAGAAGTGGGGGGATTAATGTACACACCACTCGTGCGCACGTGCAGGGCAGCATTTTAACTGCTCAAAAGACTGCGGGAGCGCTTACATTTCTGGGGGGCAAATGCGACTGAAATATTTGCTCTCCCTAGAGTCCTGCAAATCATAAGAAAAGGTCAGTTACAGATTAGAATAGACTACATCCCATAGCCGGAATTATGTTGTTAGGCCAACTGCCTGGCCAATGGTTTAAGTTCTTCACAGTCAGTCTGTCTGTGTTTATACTGCGCATTTGTGTTTATACTGTAGGACGGTCCCCGCTTTCGAGGTCCAGCCAAAACAACACCAACACGAAGTCTGTCTAGGGTTCTGTCATGACAATACTCACACCAGGGGCCACGTCAGGGGCCTCCGGCGGCCACAGGCACACCGTTGCTCCAATCCTCATGCACAAAACATGGCACAAATGCTGTTCAGGGATCTTCCAAGACAATAGTCACAACAAAAAACAATTGCACATATGTGGCACTACAGCAGTGTTACAGCAGTGTCTAACATTTCAAATGGCCATAACTCGGTGACCATGCTTTGATCAGCGCAATATATGGCTGGATTTAAAGGCCGTGTAGCAAACACAGTGTATAAAATGAACAAAATGATGAAAAGCTACTCTATGTAACAGATGGGGAATTTGATATAATGTAAGACAGGTAATTATTGTCATAAGCTGACTCTAGTGAGCTTCCAGCTGAGTGCCACTGGATGTGACTGTGTCCTCTATTAGTGAGCAGGAGAATGACGCCACACAGAGCATAAATCCCAACACCTTCACTGAGTCATCAGCATTTCACAGGACCATCCCGCTATCAGTGATCTAACGTGTGTGTAATCACCCAAGCATGTGTTAAAGTGCGTGTGCTCAATGATACCTCGTCCCCAGAGACACATGGTGGTGCCCCCCTTCTTCCCCTTCATGCCGTGGGTTCAGAATATGGCGGCTCGGTTTGCGTTCTGCCCTGATTATCAACTTTCTCAGTCTCCTCTTGTTTCCTTCCCCAATAGGGTGAAGCCCAGTGTTGGGGCAAGATACACAGGAAGTACAATCTAATTATTACTCCTTTAAAAAGTAATAATAATACATTACGCATTATTTGGTATCAAAAGTATTAGTAATGTTACTCGTTATATTACTACTACTTTCGCAATTCCCCGGGCCCTTCCGAAAAAGTGATGTATAATACAACCTGTTTAACCAAACCAGCAACTCCTTTTAACTGAATCCACTTTATTGAAACAATGATTCAACTCACATTAGAAGTCACCATCAGTCAGCCAAACTGCACACATTACAGCCTCTCAAACCTGATGGGAGACAGTAAAATCTATATATATTCATAAGAAAAGTACATAAAAAATGATCATGCAGAGTTACTTGGATTAGTACTGTATACAGACATTATTTATTATGGTACAGTATTTATTATTATTTCCTTGATGCTGTCACCCCCAACACCACCACTTTCTCTTCCTGGTTTATAGCTGTAGCCTGCAGGCTTTGAACCAGTAAGAGTTTAAGCCCTGACTGCTGATGCACTTGGGATGTGGACCCACAGGCAGGCAGACTTTCACCTCTGGAGAAGAGTCTGTATATGTTTCATATAAACTACCACACAACACAGCAAGCTCAAGGGAGACCCCTGCATGAATCAGTGAGGCTTTGACAATGTGAGGCTTTAAAATAAAAGAAGATAAACCATGTTTGTTCTCTTTTGTATCTCCATTTATGTTTTATTGCTCTCTGAGTAATAAATGACATGATTTTTCAACCTGAGCATTACCATGGGAGGAAGTGTATGAGAAAAGAAATACACAGTTGTTATCAAACAACGTCTTCGGGTAGCTGCATGTCAGGGGGTGGCTGTGTGCACAGCAATGCACCATTGTGAAAATGTATGAGAGAGTTTCATGTCAAAGTCGCCATATTTTCTTTATTTCACAAGCGGACTGCTTACAAATTAACCTTAATGTACGCAGATCTGTGGGAAAAAGGTTACACAAATGTAAAACTAATCCAGGCAAATAGAGGGATGGAGAATAAAACACTGAATTTAAACTAGTGAGTTGGAGATATAGAAATGCCTTCAGGCAATATATCAAATACCTGAGCTATTTTGGGTCCTATTGTCTAGATGTACAATTGGACACATTGCAAGTAGACTTAATAGACCTATACCAAGCAGCAGCAGCCCACGTATAGTTTTATTTCTATTCTGTGGATTGTCAGATTTGGACTGTGCATCCTCATAAGCAAGTAGGATAGCTTGTTGTTATTGGTGGTGAGAGGACTGTAATGGTGCTGTATTGATCCTGGGCAAAGAGTAGACCCACGTGCTAAAGCTTAATTTTGACACCGGTGATTGAAGGCTTCACTTATCTTATCTTGTTTATCATCTGTAGAATAGAAAGGTTTCTTGTTGAAACCTTGATACATAAATAAATAAAAACTCTGTCAGCTTTGATTTTTTGGAGGACAAGTATGTGGACAGAATGTCATTCATAAAGACATTATAATAGCTTCATGGTTAACTGTGCAGAGCTGCACTAGATACTCCTCTAGCCTTAGGAGACTTTGGCTTAAAGGGATATTTCACTTTCAAACACAATATCTAAATACTGAATCAAGCAACTTAAAAACTGTCTGGGGTGTTCACAAAAGCTTATACCTCTATGACAAAAGCCCAAGTAGACGTTAAATTACCCCAAACATGCCTACAGATTAGGAGTTATGTGAGAAAACATATTCCTGATTTTGAATCGGCAAGGCCAGACAAATTGGATGGGTGTTTAAGTCATGCAGCTGAGACTAGACGCATCATTTCTTTTTTGTATGACACTTTACATAACATGGCTTCGGTCTCGACTGACTCTATTAAAGCCAACTGGGAGGCGGAATTGGGCGTACAACTGACTGAAGACATCTGGGATAGAAGTATGGAATACATACCTGTTCGATTAATGCACAACATTGTTTAATACAATTCAAAATATTACATAGGTTACATTACTCAAAAGTAAAATTACACAAAATATTCCCAGACATCTCCCCCCAGTGTGATAAGTAAATCAGCAGATGCAACTCTACTGCACAGTTATGCCCTGTGTCCCAACCTACAGAATTTCTGGATAGAGATATTCAGACTATTTTCCAATATACTAGATAGTAGAGATCCAGACCCAGTGTTAGTCATCCTGGGAGTATCAGAAGGGATGAAGAAATTACAACTATCTCAACAGCGCCTTCTCTCATATGGCCTTATCGCTGCAAAAAAATGGATACTCTTATTTTGGAAGAAGAAAGAGGCCCCCACAATCAAACTCTGGCTCAACGAGATGACAGAATCCTTACATTTAGAAAGAATCAGATTTATACTCAAAGACAAACTGAAAGATTTTGAAAAGATTTGGAAGCCTTTAGTCTCCTTTCTTAAAGGTTGAAAGGCTAATCCTTGTGGATGACCCGTGTCGCATGTAATCTGGGGCAGCACTTCTGGGGAGGGGGAAGGGAGGCGGGGGGGTCCCTTTGTTTTTTCCTTAAGTTTGAGTGTATTCTTTTCATGTTACCTGTCTATTTTGTGTATATGTCTGTTTGTTTTTGTTTAAAAAAAAGGAAGCAATCCATGTATATGAACAGAAATGTATAATCCTACCCTGTGCTTCACAATAAAAAAGATTTGAAACTAAATTAAATTACCCCAAACATGTTTGAAAGTGAAATATCCCTTTAAAAGCCTTTATTTAAAATGGTCCTAAATGGCCGGTCTCAAATGAGGTTTGTTTGGACTGTTATGTTCTTTATGTACTGTATGTTGCTGTAATTTTATGTTCTTCTACAGACCATGAGTCTGCAATAAAGACATTTATTCATTCATTCAATACTTCACAGCAGCTCAACTAATAATAATCCCCTGTGGGTTAGAATAAAACATAAAGTGGTGTCAAGAGTTGTGTAAAGTGATTAGCCACTTAACCCCTATACACTTCCTCATACGAGCTCACAATGACTTGCGATGCAACTATAGTACGGCGGGAAATTGCCGTTTTCAATACACGATAGTGCACTTGGTGATACAAGCGAGAAATTTGGCACAGATGTCCTTCATATGACCCTAATTGATAATCAACCTCTGGCCATGCAAACATCCTACGATTTCAAGATGGCAGAGGTTGATTATCAATTAGGGTCATATGAAGGTCATCTGTGCCAAATTTTGCGCTTTTATCACCAAGTGCACTATCGTATCAATTTCCCGCCTTACTACTAAGGCATTAAGAGCTTGTAGTACCCATGTTCTTCTACCATGTCCACCTATGTATTAAAGCAGTGGTTCTCAACCTTTTTAGGACGCAACCCCCCACAATGATAAGCACTTGGAATTGCAGACATTACTTATTTAGTTTGACTTGGTTCCACATGCAGATAAATATTGTGAAAATAGCCGATCTACAACGTTGTGAGCGTAGATCGGCTATTTTCAAACTTTTTACCTCTTTCTTATATTATTTGACAATTTGGCCATTTGTTTGAGCAGTTTTTATAATATAGTTTGTTGATACTTTTGATGCAGTAATGTTCTTTTTTCTTTTCTTTTTTAGGTATTAAAAAGGTCTTAAATGTCCTTAAATTGTCACTTCACTGTCATCTATGGGGACCCCCCAAAAATCATGTGGGGATCCCCATGGGGGTCCCGAACCACAGGTTGAGAGCATACAGTATTAAAGCACCAACACCACCACCTTCTAATAAGTGCCTCTGACTCCATTTGTTTATAAATTACTAATTGATCATTCTTAATTCCTCGACACAGAGTTCAATTGCCTACTTTTCTGTACACAGAGGAAACAACTTTTATACACTCGTTAAGTTGCACTAGAGTCTAGTGCAACCCAACACTAGACTCTAGTGGGGACCCAACAACCCTTTAATGACAGTCTAGTGACTAGACTGTCATTAAAGGGTTGTTTGGTCCCCAGCAATGAATGATTTTAGGCAGTTCATTCATTAATAAGGATTACAGAAGGCTTTGAGGGCAATACTTATGACAGCTTGCAGAGCCATTATCTCCTTCTTTAGAGAGCTATAAATGTAATGGCTCAGCATAATCTCGTCTTCCACTTCATTATTAATCTGTTCCTCAGCAGCTGTTGTCGTTGTCGGAAGGGTAACATCTGTTCAGAATGTTTTTTATCAAGTGCCGATATCAAAGAAGCCACTGGTAGTACAGGTCCAATATCCCTATATTTGCTGAGCAAATATGGATATGATTACATTTCTGATACATCGACTATATATACTCTGACTAAAGCCCATGACCCACCTAATTCCAACACACTTTGCTAGTTTGGGATGGCTCAAAGTAGAAGACATTAGGCTCTGGTGATAAACCCGCCCCATATTTGCATACTGGGCCCTGATTGGTCCCTCACAACTTCGGAGGGGGAGAAATACAATCTCTATTGAGAGGGGCCAGACCTCATCTGCCACGGGCATTTTTTTTTTGCAATGGCAGATTCGTCTGCAACCAGGCTAACTCAGACATACCTGTCTAACTACTTCTCCAGAGTGAGTGACACCCACAGCCACAACACCAGAGGGAGCGCCTCCGATCTGTTACCCCCCCAAATGTAGCACAAACATGGGGGAAAAAATCATTCTACTACTCTTCTAGCCTGGAAACAAGACAAATCTGCGAGGGCAAAAAAAATAAAGCCTGTGGCTAATTAGTCTGTCCCTGCTTGGTTGTGATTTGATTTAGCTGCCCACAAAGTTGTGGGGCACCAATCAGGGCCCAGTTTGCAAACATGTGGCGGGTATAACACCAGAGGCATTTATTATTATTATTATAATCATCCATTAAACCATGTGAATCACTGGCTTCTTTCAAAACAGGCCTGAAAAAGCATCCCCTTGAAATGAAGGGACGTACACTGCCGCCGATTTCCCTTTTTCTCCTCTGCAAATATAGCTACATGTATTTGTATTTGTGGATGACATGTATTAATGTGTTAATATTCTATGCTCTTTTAATTAATTCAATTGAATACATAGGACCACGATGGAAACACGTCCCGGGACTAATTTGTGTTATCCTTTTAGCCCAATGTTTTACTGTACATCAGTGGTGTTTTTTAAACATAAAGTGATTATGATCATTATGATTTAAGGCTGTATCTTGCATAGAATCCTAAGAGGAAGAATTATTACATAAACAGCATATCTTATCTTGAACTCTTTGAAATGTATGCCATTGTGTACTGGTGCATTTTCTTGCTGCTGAGATTGGAACGTCCCCAAAGCCTCTGGAATTGGAAATAGATGAGAATGTTTAAATAAAACGTGGAATCCTTATGTCTGCATGTCTTTTTTGACATATTATGCTGATTTATTGACCTCTCTCGCAGTATCTCATATCCCATGGGCTGAATACACTCTGGGTTGGTAGACAGCTAATTCAGGTGACTTATGATACATTGAATAAACTGAAGATTTGTATTATATATATACAGCAGCTGCAGTAGTATACGAGAAAGGTTAACAGCACTGGTTCTCAAGATGGGGTCCGGAAACCCCCAGGGGTCCTTGAGGGGGTTCCAGGGGATTCCCAGCAAAACAGTTTAAAACAGGTAAGTCTATTTTATTTCAACAACAGTCACGATGGGACGCGTTGCGAGGTTATAGATCGGTTATTTTCACATCCTGACCTGATCTTCTCTTATGGGGTCCCTGGCACAACATCTTTTGAAATGGGGGTTCGCGGTGGGGAAATACATACGGTATCAACATGGGGGCACTTGGCATAAAAATGTTTGAGAACCACTGGTTCTCAAAATACTTTAATATACAGGCATGTGACTGTGGAGTGTGACTGGCATTAATAAAATAAACAAACACATATGAAACAATTACAAACATTTATATTTCCATCATTATAGCTGTCATGTGCTGTGTTGCACTCTAAAGCACTAAAGCCAACACTTCTCAATATAACGCCTATATGTTTTGGTTGATTATCACTAAAATAATCAAGCAGCCATCGTGAAATACAGAAAACCTAAACTGCCTTTACTCACAGCTTTGATTGAAAGTGCTGCTCTGTGATCCCTTCTGCCCTTGATGGCTAAAAACCACTGGTCCCTGCATTGTCGCCGTCACCGCCCCAGCCATCAGAAGACACACAACCAGGATTTACTCTCTTTATTACCTGCAGCAGAGCGTTTAATTTCCTGGGCATGTGGGTGTGTTAGCACCACAAGCAGGCGTGTGTCAACACTGGCAATCAGTCAGGCTGATGCTGGGAGACAGTGACACACGTATACCGTTACCTCAGTCATGGGAGAGAGAGCGCTGTTTCTCTCAGGGTAAAATGATCTGACCGGACTATGGGGAGAGGAGATGTGTGCATTTGGGTTTGTGCGTTTGTATGTCTGTCTATGTGAAGTGGTGCTGGTGGTAGCACTTCACTTTAGTACATTTTTACAATCTGCTATTTTCAAAATTAAAAATGTATTGAAATTGTTTGCATTTTCCTGATTCCTTTTTAAAGATTTTTTAAATTATTTTAAATGTTGAGGAATTCTTTGGAAATGTTCTACATTTTAACACTGTAATGCATTGATATTCAAAATAAAATGTACATTGTAATTTGTACCTTTGAATCGTTTTTTTTTAAAACAAGTACACCAGGACAAAGTTACTCAAGTACTGGGTTTTAGTGAGATACTTTGTCCTGGTTAACTGAACAGGAGAGAGAGAATTGTCTCAGAGTAAGATGATCAGACTGGACTATGGGGAGAGATGAGTGCATTTATGTGTGTGTGTGTGTGTGTGTGTGTGTGTGTGTGTGTGTGTGTGTGTGTGTGTGTGTGTGTGTGTGTGTGTGTGCGCGTGTGCGTGTGCGTGTGCGCGTGCGTGCGTGCATGCGTGCGTGCGTGCGTGCGTGTCTAGCGTAAAGTGGCAAACATTAAGCCTCTGATTGGTCCACAGGAGCTCATAAGCCTCACTTGGCTGCCATTTTGATAAATAAGTTGCCACCTAAATTGTTTTTAATCAAGATCCCATTTCAATTGTGCTGTAATGAAGTCATTATGACGAGCTGGGGAGAACATTGAGCTCAACAGCATATGACAGGTTGCATGTTGTTTCTTGAATGAGAAATCAACTGCTGTGTTTTTCAGTTGTCAAGCAGCACTGGATCAATGTCAGTCATACAGTAAGTCAGTGCTTCTCAAACATGTTCATGTCAAGGACCGACCAATTGTATATGTTTTTGGCCACGGACCCCCAACTGAAAATATGTTGTGCCAGGGACCCCCATAAGAGAAGATTTGTGTTAAAAACTTTTTAAAATTATTTTAAAAATCAAGATTGCTTAAAAAATGCACCAGCTTTTTCAAAAATATATAAATAAAAATGTACCCAGACCTCACTTTGAGAACACAACTGCAGTAATTCATATCTCTTGGCGTGAACCTACTGTATCAGGGGAATAGTTCATATAACGAGTCTACTTGTCAAACTGGTGGAAGTATAATTAATATCAAACAGATGTGAAAGTAGTGCAATATTGCTATTATAGTTGGTACTATAGGTGTGAATAGATTAGCACAGATTATTCAAGATCAAGAGGCATCTTTGCATGCGGACTGCTAGCCTCCACAGAGATCAGTAATAAGTGGATCACAAATGAATAATCGTATGATTCATTAATGTGCACAGTGTTATCATGAGCTATAGTGTCCTCAAATAACAGACCCGGGAGTTATGATTATGGCACTCCACTTTGTAGAAATCCCAGCAATAAAGCCTTGAAATACATTACAACTCTTTTCATTACCCCCATGCAGAGTGGATATTAAATTCCATTATATGTGCATATAAAATGACTCATTCCAATCGGAGGATGGGGCATACGATATACAGTATATCTCCCTGCACTGAACCAGCCTCAGAGAATTGGGATATTACATGGCTAAAAGACATTCTTAAAGACACATATTACTTCAATTAAGGTGCAGTGTAGTCAAAGAGCAGCAGGTCTTTATCGGATAACTCTTTTGTGCGAACCTATTGGGCCATTAAAACTGTAAAATTACACTTTGACATTACACTTACATATCGTCTCTGTCGGGTGTCTCCAAAACTGTCAGGATTCAAATTCAAAAACAGCAAAAGTAGCAGATCTACAAGTTCAAACCGTGTTTCTTCGGCCGCGTTTCGAGCTTGTGGATCTTATGCTTTTGATGCTTTTGTGTGACGCTGTAGGATAATGATGAAGTAGGGCATTAATTGTACAGAAAAACACTAAAATATGGATATAAGAGGATTTCTGCCCGACAGCAACGATATAGTCCAACACTATGGTTGATACCTGTGTGTTTCATAGCTAAGGAGGCCATGAGCTCCTCCTAGCTGTATCTGTGGTCCATTCACTGGTAGATGCAGCCAGGACCCCCAGTGCCCAGCCATCCATTTCTCCAGCCACCCCCTCAGTCATGTCCTCGGCAGAGAGAGGAAGGATATATCCCACTTCCTATAGCTCCACCCTGGCCTGCACACCGCAGAGGAAAGAGGAGAGAGAATGAAACGTAGGGCTGAACAGGACTCAGGGCAGCTTAAACCTGATGCTCTTAACCCACTGGTTCTCAAACATTTTCATGTCTAGGACCCCCAACATTTTGTCGTTAAAATGTTTCAAAAATATTCCAAATCTGTCATATTTTTCCACGATTATTTGAATCTCTTTCACTAGCTCACAACGCGTTGCATCGTGATGCGTTGTGAGCTTGTAGATGCGCTATTTTAAAATAGCTATACTGTAGGCCGGGTTGAAGTGGTAAAACTAATGTTGATGCTATAATTTTGCTGGCGACCA
Source organism: Gymnoscopelus braueri (assembly GCF_963280865.1). NCBI lineage: Eukaryota > Metazoa > Chordata > Actinopteri > Myctophiformes > Myctophidae > Gymnoscopelus > Gymnoscopelus braueri. The sequence continues at coordinate 39,206,817 of NC_137612.1, read as the reverse complement.
TATGGTCTTAGAGGGTTGGTCTGTGTGCTTATCCGAGGCTAATCGAAAACCACTGGACCGATCAGCACCAAATTTCACACTGCCATATAGCACCTCCAAGCATTTCTTTTTTTCCCCCTTTACTTTTTGAATTGTTTTGGAAATATTTACCCAAATATGGAGTCATGTGCCATGGACACATCATAGATGACTATAGATCCATATCCACCATGTGGATCCTGACATCCACATAATTAGATTTTTGTTTATAAACTGCAGGTCCTACATATTGTGTGACTTGCTACCGTCTGCAGTAGAGTGCTTGAACTTCCTGTTTTACAAAAAACGGTTTTCATTGTTACCTAGAACTCCCCTTTTCTGTGTCGTTATTACATAACAAGTTAAAAGACGAAGTAGTCGACTAATATTATGAAGAACTTCTGTAGTTATGAAACCTCTAATATGACGAAGCGTAAAACAGGCTTCAGGGTGTGAACAGCGCGCAGTCTGCGCAGACAAACGTAGTACAATCAATGTGCATACATCATTCGGTTGAGTGCCTCTACAGCAAACACATCTTTGAAAAATTATACCCTGAGCCAGGTGGCTCCTTAAACTGACATCTACCAACACTTGAATAGAGAATTCCAAGCATGAACTGACGATTGCCACCTCAATCCATGGGGCGTCCGATTGATTGGAGGAAATTCTTGGGTGACTGCTGACAGAATGGATGTTGTCTCCCAACACAATCTCTTTTCATCAAGGAGGGGGACACAATAGTGACGGAGGAACAGTAGGAATGGCAGAACAGGAAGCATAATGAGGAGGACAGGAAATAGGAAGTGCAAGCAGGAATAACCGTTGTTGAAATAGCCAGAGAGGAAATTTCCGTTCCAGCATCTTATGGCTTTCTTGTGGTAATATTCCTCTACTGCCCTGGAAAGACACAGTGAGCCACAGTAAGCATAAAGGGTCTTATAGGAAAAATACATCACAGATAATATTAACATTCTATAGTGATAAAAATCTGCATAGGGTTAAAGGACCATACCAGTTTTAGTGCAATGTCATTGTGATGTCCATAAGTCCATTGTCAATATCGGCCACATAGTTTACATACTGTAAACATTAGACCCCCCCCCCTTTAGATGTGGTGTTTATTTGTAAATGTTAGCTAAAACGAGGTGTTAAAAGTCCTATTCAAGTTCAAATCTGAGTTCAAAAACGCATTTTAAGCATCAATGGCTATATTAGAGTAATTAATTTGAGATAAAGTAGTGACATTCAAAAAGGTGAATTACATACTATACCCAGACATTTTAAAGTCTTGCAGTGTTTTTCCTCCCCATGTCAACATGAATGGCAGTGAATGATGTTTAAAAATCATTGCCATAGTGTTTTTTCAGTAACCAATGCTAACCATCTTTCTAGCTCTGTAGTAAACAGGTCATGATATCAATTTTGTCCAATCAGGTGAGAGAACCTATAGAGGATGCAGGATAAACAAGTGAAATTGAAAGTGATGACACAAATAAATGAGCAGGGAAGAAATGGAACTGGAACACAAGCTGATACATCTTTGAGGATTTAATGAAATTTGTAACCCATCTGATTTTTTTTCTTCAAGAGCTGGAGAGACAGATCGAACCCTTTTAGTGAACAAATGCTCTATAACAATGACTACTTTCGGAATATTAACATTAACAATAAACATTTTGTTTTAACACAAAAAAGTCACTAGATGGACTACATACATACATACATTACAGTAGAACAGTGATTCCCAAACATGTTCAGTTCGAGACCCAGAAGAGAAATTTGGTGCCAAAACATACAAACATTATTTTGGAACATTTCTGAAAATATGCTGATAGATGTCTGGGGGGAAAAGGTAAGGTGGGGGGAAAATTGTAGGAAAGGTGCACGAGGTGGCTTGTTGTACAAGTACATTCCACAGCCATGATGTACAAGTACACCCCCTGGACATGACACTTGATACTGAATACCAAGCAGGGCCCCAGTTGGGTCCCAGTTTTTTGTCTTTGGTATGACCTGGCCGGGGACACTTTAACCACAAGGCCACTGAGCACACATCTGTAGTGTTTTGACATTTTTGAAGAATGTTATCCTATAATGACAAGCCCAAAACAGGGACACTAGTTTGAAAGTGGAAGTACAGTAGCGGATGTGTTCAAATGACAACAACAGGGCCTTCTGACCATTCCAAACAAATGTGTTGTTATAGGGATGTTAATGGCATTCCTAAATGCTGTTTGGAATATGGCCATAATTGAAAAATCAAATGAAATCAAATGATAGTTATGCAACCCATAAACCCACAAACGGATTTGACCCGCTTTGGGTTGCGACCGTATGTTTGGGAAACCTCCAGCTTCTCCGTTGTAAGATGATCAGAATGTTTTGATCCACATCTTATGCCTTTCCTCCGTCTTAGAAAAGCTCCTGTCTGGGGACTAAACAGCGGGGAAACAAAACATGTGAGGCAAGGTCACGGTAAAGCCCTCCACCCCTCAGGCAGGAAGTGCCGAGCAGCACAACTCGCCTGTGGGGCCCAGCCCATCAGAAACAGGAAGTACAAAGTGCAAACCAGCAATGATGCCCCACCCACCCCTCACACCAGGAAGATGTAGTATTACTGAACATCTTAGAAACATCTAAGCAGTAGTGGACAAAGCACTCAACCCCAGTACTTGAGTCAGTAAAAGTTGCCCGTCAAATATATTAAGGACAAGGTTAAGAACTTGCTTATAAAAAATACTTGAGTAAAAATTACAAGTTATGGCTATTTACCGCGTGAAAGCCAAACAAAGCCTGAATCTTTGTCCATTATGTTGAGCTGTTTATTGACGCAAGAAAAACACATTTCAGATGGAATCTCAGGCCCTTGTCGTGGGTTCACTGTTATCTCGCTTTTTCCACTCTGTCAAATTGAAGACACCAAGGCGAACCAAAACCCACAGACCTGAGCCATCACGTGCGGCAGGCAACAATGCATTTTCACAGGAGATAAGATCTATTTACGGGGCATAGCTTCTCGGCAAACAATGAAGTGAAGACACTCCAGGCAATTACAGTTAAAAGTAAACACATCCATCACACGTAGAAAATCATTTAATAAGTGCCTCACGCGCAACAAGGGATGTTTCCTGCCTTAATACAAAAAAACTGTTGAGTATTAGGCAAGCCTTCAGATTTATACCTTCACAATACTGTAAGGAGAACACACACACACACACACACACACACACACACACACACACACACACACACACACACACACACACACACACACACACACACACACACACACACACACACACACACACACACACACACACACGCAGGGATCAGAGAGACAACAGTGTATATAGGGAGAGTTTAATGATGTTGTGAGCAGTGCCGATAAATCACAGGCGTCTTAATCAAAGCAGTACAACATGGAGAGTCATCAATCACTCACCACAAGTCAACACAACATCACTGTGTAGTGTGTAGTGTCCCCCCCCCGTCCCCTGTCCCCCTCCTCCTCCGGCTGACAGCGCTGCTCGGTGCCCTACATGGGACATCACAGTGACAGATCACGGTTATCAACCATCAGCACCGGCTTTACAAGTCCTGACGGAAGGCAAACTGTATGGTAGCCTAAATGGAATTAAATATATTGGCCAATCATGAACCTGCCAACTCATGTCCTACGGACAAATTACACACTGTGTGGTGTTGAGCAAACAAGATGTGCACTCTCTGAAGCCTAAAGCATTCCTACTTACATCGTCTCTGTTGGGTGGAAACCTCATACGTCCAAAACCAAACTTGGCACCAACACTGGTCAGGGGTCTGCCATCACAATAGCCACACCAGGGACCACGTGTGACCCCAGGGGCCCTGGGTGCCACAGGTGCACCATTGCTCCGCCCCCTCTGTGCTCCTTTTGGCTGAGGTTTAAACAGCCATAACTCCAGTTCCCAGCATACTGAAAGCCCCAAACTACATATACAATTATATATTTTCAAGGTAAACATTTGGCCGTACGACAAAAACGTTATAAGTAGCCCACTGATCAGGGATGGAAAGTAACGAAGTATAAACTCATGTAGCCTACTTAAAAACTATTTTGAGGTCCTTTTACTTTACTTGAGTATTTACATTTTTTGTTAACTTTATACTTCTATGCCACTACATGTCAGAGGCAAATATTGTACTTTTTTAATCCACTACTACAAATATTTGACAGCTAGTTAGTTACTTTGCATATTTTGATAATTAATACAAAACATATTAACTGATAATTTATTATGTATGATTATAGCTTACCCAGCAGCACAATAAAGTAATTAAAATCATCCCCACCTGGTGCAACATTAAAAGGATGAATACATTTATAAATGAATACATCACTAAATACAATCCAATAATAGGCTGAAGTGGACCATTCTACATAACGGGTATGTTAAATCTGGTACTGTACGTATATTTTGATGCCAATACTTTTGTACTTTTACTCAAGTAAAATTCTGAATATAGGAATTTGACTTGTAGCAGTATTTCTTCATTGTGGCAAAGGGGAATGAAACTGTGGACTGATTTTGTAGTTTGTTTTCCACTTCAGATTAAAAAACGACAGAGTAAAAACATGGTAAGCTGCATAACACTGACCTTCTAGTTCACAGTGATGTAAGCAATACAGCTGCAGCTAATGAAATTAACCCTCGTAGGGTCTTCGTGTTTTAGTCACACCCAGGGCCTTCGGGTCACTTTGACCCAAATTTTCATTTTCATGAAAATGAAAAATTTCATTTTCATATCACATGTTTAGTACAGTAAATAAGGCAAATAGAAGAAGTTTCATAGAGAACAAAATTGTTTTACATACTTTTAATTCATGTTGAAAATGTTAAACCGGGTTAAAAGGACCCGAGGACCCTACGAGGGTTAATAGCCTAATGGTTGTTTTACATTTTAGGTGTGTAAATACTGTCTATCATGCTTGCACATTGGCATGCCCTTGGCTCTGGACACGCCTATGAAAATCTAACACACTCATTATTAATTTGGTGTTTGGTGCAGCTGTGTTTTTTTTACTAGTCTGCCATGTTTTTAATCTTCTGTAGTTTTTAACCTAAACTGGAAAGCAAACTACAAAATCGGCCTGGGGTTTCATGCCCCTTTAGTAAAACATCTGAGTACTTCTTCCACCACTGTCTCTGAGGTTCCTCTGCCCGACCACTTGTCATATGACAGATAGCCTGCTGTCATCAAGTCTGCTCTGGTCAATTCAAACCCTTCATGGATACATTAATGACATTTGGCTGTGATGGATGGCAGCGGGTCGGGTCACCTCAAAGGCACTGGATGACATTCACAATGTCCCTCCACAAGGTGGGGGGAATGATAGATGGCATTTCAATAAAACATACACAAATGTGTCTGTACGGGAGCGTTGTTTGACCCGCGGTGGGCAGCTGCCCTACTTTGGAGTAAACACACACTCAACGGCACCACGTGATGCTTCAGAACCAGCGCCGTTTTATACTTTGTCGTACAATCTATAAGCTCACAACACACACACCTGTAGTAAGTCAAGGGTTCCAAAACTTTTCAGGCCGTGACCTGCCAAAATAGGCTAATCATATTTGAACTGGGGACCCCACACCCTGACAAGCACTCGGAATTGCAGGCATTACATTTAGTTTGACTCGGTTCCACAGATAAATATTGTGAAAATAGCCAAACATAATATTTGACAATTTGGTAGGTTAAAATACTAAAAATACTAAAATGTTAACTTTAGAAATGTGCAGATTGGTTTGTTTACTAATGAGTGAGAAAACAATGTTGCACATTAAAGGTAGGGTAAGTGATTTGCGTTGGTTAAAATAATTGTTAAATAGCTCTATATTCTGATAGTACTCATTGCTATAGAGTGTTTGTTCAGTATTAGGAGTCTCCTTGTCTCTCCACCTCTTTATTAAACAGAAAATGCATTTTCGTTTCAGTTTCAGTTTCATTTCCAATTTTATCCAACCAGGACAGAGAACTCAATCAGGATACAGATTAAACAAGTGAAATTGGAAGTGATGACACTAAGAAATGAGCATGCAAAATTGGAACTGGAACACTATACAAATTAAACTTATTTTCTATTTATTAAAGAGCTGGAGAGACAGGGAGACATCTGTTACTGAACAAACACTCTATAGCAATGATTACTATCAGAATATAGTATTTTAACCTTTTAACAAAATACTTTTTGTTTTAACCAAAAAATATCACTTACCCTACCTTTAAGCTAATCATCTGGGGACCCCCAAACTAATTTGGGGACCCCGACCCCCAGTTTGGCAACCACTGTAGTAAGTAAGCCTTGCGGTGCCATCATCTGCCATGTGGCCCACATAGCTCAGGAGCCTATATGTCCTGTTTCTGTAGCATGAGGCGGCTTGCCGGCTTGATACTAGTACATCCCTTAGACATGAAACTAGTATGTCACAGGGAGTTACCCCCAATCCAGCCCTTGATGATGAGTGCAAAGCAGGGAGGCATTGGGTGCAATTTTTTTTGTATTTGGTGTGACCTGGCCCCAAACCCCCGACCTCCCAATCTCTAGGGTGGACACTCTAACCACAAGGGCACCGAGCACACATCTGTAGTGTTTTGAAATGTTTTGAAGAATGTTCTGTGTTCCAAAGACAACACTCGACCATTCCGTACAGATGGGTTGTCACAGGGGATGTTAATGGGATTCATATCACACTGCTGTGATGTTTGGAATATTGGCATAATTGAAATCAAATGAAAAAAGATGGACAGAAGCAAATAGAAAAGAGGGACAGAGATGAGATTCAGCTAGCCAGTCAGCTATGAAGGACATCATAAGGGTTGATATTATTAGTCATCAGTTTTCAGAGGCTGTCACTCGGAACAAAAATCTCATTAAGATTAAGGAAGGGAGTGTGGCGCTCCACCCACACTGGACCCACCGAGAGAGAGAGAGAGAGAGAGAGAGAGAGAGAGAGAGAGAGAGAGAGAGAGAGAGAGAGAGAGAGAGAGAGAGAGCTTCAACACTGCATGAAAACACAATGCACTGATGTCTGAATACTCCCCATAATCTCTCCCAAATGCACCATGTACTACTGTGTACACACACACACACACACACACACACACACACACACACACACACACACACACACACACACACACCCTTATATTACAGATCATATCACCAACCTGTGCAAAATGCTAGTTTATATCATTTGCATACCTTACACAGTAGTAGGCACACTGTGGCATATTTTGGTGACCTCTACGGAACTATTCCACATTTTCTTTTAATGTGGGTGGAATGTGGACAGATGGATTAATGACGTTAAATGTGCCTACAGGCATGTCTCTTAAGATGCACCGAGGCACATCCAGGGTTTATTAATCATTCTGTGATGAGAGATTAAAACACCAAGAACCATTAGCACATTATGGCCCACAGAGTAGATTGGATACTCACTAAAGGGAGCTGTACTCACTAGTAAACCCATTAAACCAAATAGAAGTAGCTGTCTGTGTCTCATGCCTTATTCATGACTTGTGCCACGCAAAGCTAAACTCAGTACCCAAGTAATATTAGTTACGTTGTTGAATTCCCAACACTGGGCGGTGGGGTTTGTTTTCTTGTTCATTCCTTTAGATCAGTATAGTTCTCAACCTTTTCAGGCTAGGACCCCCCAAAAAAATCTGGAGACCCCCAACCCTGACAAGCACTTATTATTATTATTAACAGATAAATACAAGCTCACAACGCCTCGCAACACCAGGCGTTGTGAGCTTGTAGATCGGCTATTTTCAATTATTATTATTTGACAATTTGGCCAATGTTTGACCAGTTTTTATTGTATAGTTTGTTGATTACATTTGATTCAGTAAAGGTCTTTTTTCTTTTATTCCTTTCTTTTTTAGGTATTAAAAAGGTCTTAAATTGTCACTTCACTCCCACAGGTTGAGAACCACTGCTTTAGATCATGTCTGTAAGGAGTGATGTAAAGACTAGAGATATTGTATGGTTCTCTGAATTATTGATCCGAGTCTGCATCCAGGCCAAATAAGATGAATTGCCATTTTCAAGGACTCTTTCTTGTTGAAACAGATCTAGTTCACTAGATGAATCATTTTCTCCCTGGCTCCTTGCCTGTTAACTGGTTTTTATAGATAATTGGCTAATCTGTAGCCACATCCTACAGAGCCAGAGTGTGTTTAAACAGTCATTACCACTGACCTCTGAAAAAGACTCTTTGTCCCCTTTGACACTAATACAAGTCTCCAGAATCTTGTAAAAGAAAAAAAAAGAAAGAACGGGGGGGGAAAAACTCAACTTGTTGCATAGAAACAGTATAAACATTAAAACAAGTATGAGGACCCTTGTTGCTGTTTCACTGCTACTCTACCAGTGAGGCCAGAACAAAGCTCGATGCTGCCATCTGTTGGCTGTTGTGTGTAGCTCTAGGCGGGGTTCTGTGTTGCCATGTCAGCTTATTATAAGCGACTTTGGGCTTGTTGTTCTGTAAAAGTTGCTTGTAAATTATTAGTTTGCGGGTTTATGGGCTTGTTTGTAAAATGTAGTTGCTTACTTGGGCTTGTTTCCTCATGTTGTTTAAACCAGTGGTTCTCAAACATTTTCATGTGAAGCTCAAGGACCCCCAAATTAATGCCAGGGAGGGACGGACCCCACCCCCCGTACCTGATTTGTGTTGTTAAAATGTTTCTAAAAAATATTCAAAATGTTTCGCTTTTTTTTTTTCAAGATTTATTTTAAAATAGCAGATTTACAAGCTCACACAAAAAGCCGCGTCGTGGGCTTGTAGATGCATGCCGTGTAGCTAGGTTTAAAGCGCTCATGTCGCTTCTTTTGGGCTTGTTTTCATAGAAATGTTTACTTATTTATCTCGCCAAATCTGGCAACGCTGGACGGCTTCTGTGACTGTCTGTCTCCCAAAATGCATTGTTGATGTTTAACAACAAGAAACATGGCGGACGAGCCGTAAGTAGAGCTGCTGCAGAAACCAGTGAATGACTACAAGAAAGATGCTTTATGATCTCAAATAACCCTAATAAGCATGACGGAACATTCTTTTATGTTCTGTTTTTAGAAAAGAGTAGCGGCGTTGAGTGAGAAATTAGTGCTAAAAAGGACGAGAGGTTGTTTGAGAGGTTACAATGCAGGAGGAAGGTTAATAGAGCGTCGTAGTTCCCGCCCACTTCCTGTTTTTTTTGGTGCCGGAAGAAAAAACTCAATGCATTTTTCCATTGACATTTCCAAAAATATTTATATCTATTAATTTAAGCCTCGAATCAAGCCATCACGAGATGACATGAATCATGACCATAAAACGTTTTTTTCTGTGATTTTTTTTTATTTTATATTTAATTATATGATATACTATATTTAATAAATACCCTTTGTTTTGCCGTTTTCAACAAAAAAAAAATCACAGAATCAAACGTTTATGGTCATGATTCATGTCATGTCATGATGGCTTGATTCGAGGCTTAAATTAATAGATATAAATATTTTTGGAAATGTCAATGGAAAAATGCATTGAGTTTTTTCTTCCGGCACCAAAAAAAACAGGAAGTGGGCGGGAACTGCGACGCTCTATATTAGCTAGCTGGCTTACAAGCGTCATGTGAACCACTAGCTGGCTAACATTAACGCATAGATAGTAGTAGTAGTACTTACTTCTTACCCTGGCAGCTAGCCTAGGCTAGCCGTGGATAATATACAGTCAGGACTATTTAGTAAATATTGTGTTGATCATACAATACAACATTTGGCAGGTTAGCATTAAGCCACCTAGCATATCTGGTTGGAGCTGTACTTACCAGACCCCACAGGGAACGCCCACTTGTCATGTTGGTTCTTTAACTTTTACTGGCAAAATGTACTGTTTGGCTTCAATAATAATAGTAATAATAAGAATGAGGTATTCATAATCAATTTGATCATTATTCTAGCTAAAGTTCATAAACATAAATCCAAATGTTGTCATTCCGAACCTTCTTTCATTGTGTTTGAGATTGAAGCCAAGCAGCACATTAAAACAATTTATGTCTCATAAAATAAGAAAGCTGCAAGAACTGTCTTTTTGTGTTCACTCTTTAATGTTTTCTGTTAGTAAATCCCCCTGGCTTGTTGTATTGATGTATTAGTAACTGTATTAGTAATCTTTGTTTGTGTTTGTTGTTTGTGTTTGTATATAGAGTATATATTTGAGGTTTTGACAGGATCTCACAAGCTCTAGGAGTCCTTGTGTTTACTTAAGTGATATGCTTTAATTATATGACATGATGGTGTTATGTGATAATCATAGATTATATGTGTTGTTTCAAGGATGGTGGTGGATGGAGGCATTGGAGATCGGACCGAATGGGAAGGAAGATGGAACCATGTCAAAACGTTTCTGGAGCGATCCGGGCCCTTCACACACCCTGACTTTGAAGCCAGCACCGAGGTAACATTTCGATCAAGCAACATTTATGTTCTAAGTATCTGGAAACTTGAAAATGGACTCATATTTATGCTCAGACAGCAGTAAATAATAATCACACCGTTGAGAGCAGAACGTTTATTTACCCTTTAGTACCGGCGTAGAGCATATGATGCTATGACAATATTCCTTTTCCTTGCAGTCACTGCAGTTTATGTTGGATGTCTGCAAAGTTCTTGTCATTGGTGCGGGTGGCCTTGGATGTGAGCTTCTCAAAGACCTGGTACGAATAGTCTATCCACAGAAACTCAGAAACCTGTGTTGTGAATCAGTCACCTACCTAGTTTTTTTTTGGGGGGGGGATATCTGAATAATGCAGATGTTATGTTACCATGCACTAACAGCCTACACTTTATAATTTCCTGTTGTCATAACATCGAGCAGGCTTTGTCAGGCTTTCGTAAGATTCATGTGGTTGACATGGACACCATTGATGTCTCCAACCTCAACAGACAGTTTCTCTTCAGGTTAGTACCTTTGTTTCAATTCCTTCTTTGCTCACTTCTAAGTGATGTGATAATTATTTTTGTATTATTTATACATTTCTTACAATTTATATTATTTATAATATTGTATATTGTTTATAATTATTATTTATATTTATTTATCAATTATAATAAGCAAGCAAGTTTGGTCTTATATGTGGCTCACTTTTTTCCCCCCTAGGCCTAAAGATGTTGGTCGACCCAAGGCAGACGTCGCAGCTGAATTTATTAACAGTCGAATTCCTGGTTGTTGTGTGGTTCCGTATCCTTTTGATATTAACGCATACTGGTGCATTGTGATGAAAGATTTCTATTAGAAGATGATTGTCTCGATCTAAACATATTATCCAGAAAAGGGCTTCAAGTTTGAGGGGAGTAAGCGGTGTTCGCAGGTTAGACACAGCAGTGGAACTGGTACAGCTGGTGCTAACACAGACTAAAATGTGGGCCTAATGAAAAGGGACCTTCCACCGCAAGAAAATGTGCCTTTCAATGTTAATTTATATTGTCATTTTAATTTGGGTTTGTGCGCTCTATTCAGTCTACATGGTTCTCCAATTAAAGGGGATGATGGCTCAGGGGACATAACACTTTTCTTACCCATTAGTTACTGTATGGCAGTCATGGGAGCTAATGTAATAGTCAAACTGGCACATTGTCAGTGGAATATTGCTGACACACCCACATCATGAATCCACATGTACAGTACTCCTATGGTAATCTCCTGCCACCACAAATCTCTGTGGTGACAGGAGATTTCGTCAGCGCCTGCATGCAACTCAGAGAAAACACTGCGCTGGGTGGTTACAGACATGCAGTGCTCCAGTTTACCGCCCTCAAACTAGAGACCACGGACTCAAGAGTATTGACACTGATTATTGACACAATATAGCTGAATGTTTTTTGTGTACGGTTACTACAGTATATTATTTGTTATCGTGATATCTAATTTCTGAAAAGCTTCAGTTTGAATTCTCCATGTACCACACCTAAAGTATCTAAACCATTAGCCCATGCTAAAAAGTCTAAATAAAAATGTGTTGTGAAATCTTGCAAGCCATATTTCTAAAGAAGATTGTCCTTCATACTTTGCACAGCCATTTTAAGAAAATACAAGACTTTGAGGAGACATTTTACAGACGTAAGCATCATTATATTGTTTTATTCGTCGCCTGTCTCTGATTCTGCATTGTCATTATTATTGAGATTCACAATGCTTACATATCTTTGTCTTCACCTAGAATTCCATATCATTGTCTGTGGACTGGACTCTGTAGTCGCTCGGAGGTGGATCAATGGTATGCTGGTAAGTTACCTCTATTCTTAATGATGATAATCGTCATTTGTATAGCACCTTTTTAAAATGGTTCGTAAAGTGCTTCACGGTCAAATAAAATCAAACAAAAATAATCATAAAATAAGTAAAACTAGGCAACTAACCCTAGATTAAAAGTAAGACATATTAGACATACTGTATTAAGAAGACAATGAGTCCTATTAATGAATAAAATCTTTACCTTGTTATGTTTCCTATATAACTGTCCAAAATACCTTTCTGACCACACAGACAGTTTTTGACTCAATAAAGTAAACAAGGGGGTCCACTATCGTGGAGACTGCGGTACCATTACTCTGCAGTGCATCCGGCTTGGCCCGGTGCTCCAATGAACCAAATTGCCGTGTTTGAGGGTGGAAAGGTGGTTGGGGAGGATAATCTCTGTCACTGCTCTAGCAACTCCGTTTACAGGTTGCTCGGGCCAGCTGTTCATTAGGAAGCCGAACTGGGAGGAATAGCGTGTGTTCCTCCACATGAGTTACGCACTCCCAGTGAAACTCCTCACTGTTGGGTGAAGAGAAGCTTCTGCTACTGCCGAAAAAAATAAAAAGCAATAAAGCATACAAAATTAATTTCACTTCTAGGGGTGTCAAGGTGTCACTAATTTCACGATACGATACATGATATTGGGCTCACGATATTGATACGATATGATTATTATATATTTTTCCTTTGTCTCCCCAATTATCATCAACATTGACCGTCATCTATAAAGCCCTTTTAAAAAACAAAGTTACAAATGCTTTACTCACAAAAATAGATAACATTATACAAGCTTAATGGACAAGTGAAGTAAGTTCTCACTAACTGTAAACCACATTATTTCAGAGGACAGATCACTAATAACAAATATATAAATACTGCATAAATATAAATTCCACAAACCTCATAGTCAAATTGTTGTCATCTGAACTTTAACAACCAAGTGTAGCTTAGTTATTAACAACAGCTCAAACAGAAAATCTATAATACCAGAGAAGGTCACTTGTAAAAATCTTTGGCTTGGTATCTTAGATTAGATGTAGAACAATTTGACAATGCAGAACGTAATTGCCTTGATGCATGTAACATTAACGAGCGTCAGCTGGACACAGACACACACCTATCCCCTCTGCAGTGCTCTAAACTGAAAGTGACTTAATTTATCTCCATAGGCTCATTTCATATCACACAGCATACAGTAAGAACTCCTGTAACTTTCACCAGCCAATAATGTAAAAAATATCACGATACAGTATGACGTCGCGACGATACATATCATCACGTTTTAATATCACGATATGTCTCGGGACGATATATCGTGACACCCTTATTCACTTCATAATTTATATTACAGTATTTGTGTGTTTTTCTGCATAGCTGTCTCTGCGGGTGTATGATGACGGTATCCTGGACCCGAGTTCCATCATTCCTTTCATTGACGGAGGGACTGAAGGCTTTAAAGGCAATGCAAGAGTCATTCTGCCAGGCATGAGCGCCTGCATCGACTGCACCCTGGAGCTTTACCCACCTCAGGTAGCTGAGCATTGTGATAGGAGCCGCCCATCCCAATGATGTGAAGTTGTCATCAAAGACTATCAATACATACAGTACATGTGGGAGATCAGTTCACCCTTTGAAATGTATCTTTGTTGTCTTAGATCAACTTCCCCATGTGCACTATAGCCTCCATGCCACGGTTGCCAGAACATTGTGTCGAGTATGTCCGCATGCTGCTATGGCACAAAGAGAAACCCTTTGGAGGTAGATACTCAGTTACTCACTCTTCATGAGGATTCGTTAGATAAAATAACAATTATTAGAATGAAGGAGCTTGATTCAGACTTATGTAGCTTCCCAGAATTTCACAAACTAAAACTGTGTGTGTGTGTGTGTGTGTGTGTGTGTGTGTGTGTGTGTGTGTGTGTGTGTGTGTGTGTGTGTGTGTGTGTGTGTGTGTGTGTGTGTGTGTGTGTGTGTGTGTGTGTGTGTGTGTGTGTGTGTGTTGGTGTATGCTTGTGCATGTGTTTATGCATGCTTGTCACCAGATGGTGTGGCAATGGATGGAGATGACCCAGAGCACCTCCAGTGGGTGTACCAGAAGTCTCTAGAGAGGGCAGCAGAGTTCAGTATCACAGGAGTCACCTACAGACTCACCCAGGGTGAGCTCACACTACCTCTGTCAGCAACACAACACCAAACTGCTTTTTACGGTGTGGCACCGAAGGGGCCAGCCGCCTAGAACTAGGTTTGTCTGTATCTCTGTCCGTCTCTCTCTATGAATCTATGTCGCTACAAAAGTAGACCAATCACAGTGAACCACACAGCTCAGCTGACTGAGCAACACCACTCAGGTCTCACCTTATGCTGCTAAGCTCACATTAGCACACTGGCACAAGTGGCACATCATTGCTGCTTCCTAGTAACTAGTTGTCATACCTTGTAACTAGGTATCTATACAGATTGCACAGGGGAGCTGTGCCATTATTCGATTATTCTGTGTCTTGTTTATACAGTTGCTACACATCTTCCTATAATCGTGCAGCGGGGTGAAAATTATAAATATCATGGACTCGCATCTGCATAAACCTACATTTAAACGTGAGAAAAATATGGGAAATATGCTTATTTAGCAAAGGACATGACGTGCAGTTTATTTGTCTCTACCAGCGATGATGAATACAAAATATGCATATTTTCATACCTAACAGTGTCACATTTCTTTCACATTTATGTTATTTAAAATTCGTCAGGTGTCGTAAAGAGGATAATCCCAGCTGTGGCTTCCACAAATGCAGTTATTGCAGGTAAATGATTAACCACACACTAATGGGCACCTGTCTTTATGAAGCCACCTGTCTTTTATAACCTGCCATGTAAAAGATTTCCATTATCCACACAGCATTGAGACTACTTACTTTCTGTAAACAATATTATGTCAACATAATCCTGATCATTTTTTCTTTTTTTTTGTTCCAGCTGCTTGTGCAACAGAGGTATTCAAAATAGCATCAAGGTGGGTTTCAAGCTCTGCTGTTCACAAGTCATCCTAAGGCCGTGTGTACACCAAAAGCCTTTTTTTCCATCTGAAAATGCAAGGTGCTCTTCTAAAACGCTCATCTGGGAGCTCTTGAAGGCGGAGACATTTTGCTTTAATGACAATGATAAGCGCAGTGTCCAAAAGCGGTACATTTTCTACCTCTGCGACCAGATAAAAATGCCAAACATGCACGGCTCTGCGCCGAATAGACACTCAGAGCGTCTCGTCGCGTTGCTGCCGTTTATAGCACAGGTAACTACAGTATACTACTAGTATGTGGCGCTCCCTGTGAAAACAATTGAAAACATACAATGCGCTCAGGAAGAAAAAAAAAATCTTGGTGGACACAGCCCATAATGCACCAAGTGCACGTTAACCCTACATGCCCTACATCGTTGTCGTCGGGCAGAAACCTCTTATCTCCATATTCTAACTTTTTGTGTTTATTCGTAAATGAATGCCTTAGGCCTAGTTGATCATACTACAGCGTCACACTATGTTCGTAAATGAATGCCCTAGGCCTAGTCGATAACCGTTTTGGACATACAGTATGAGGCTTCCACCCGACAGAGACGATATACTTTGTTGTTCGACGACTAGCGAAAATAGCCGATCTACAAGTTCACAATGGGTTGTGATGCAGCCCGTTGTGAGCTTGTAGAGCGGCTATTTTTGCTATATTTGAAAGAAACTGGGAAAAAAAATACGTTTGGGAAGATTTGCCACAAAATAGGGATGTCAGGGTGTAAACTGTTCATGCACTGTGCTGTCACTCACAACATTACCTTTCATATCTGCAGTGCTTACATTCCTCTCGACAACTTCATGGTCTTCAATGACGTTGACGGCCTGTACACCTACACGTTTGAGGCCGCGCGAAAGGTTTGTCTCCATGGACACAATGCTACTATGATCTGCATAATGTGTACTCTTGTTTAATGTATTGGATCTTTTTTTTTGTACTTTATTGGGTTTTACACTAGTGTTATTCTATTTAGAAAAGCCTTCTGTGGATAGGTGTTGGAAATTAGCACTCGTGCTCTATACACTTGAAACAATGCATCTGGTTCGTCCAAAGTTATTGTGATGTCAAATAAATAAACATACGGTAACATAACATCAAGTCAACTGTTTTGCACTAGATACACAATGTTCTTTTTTGATCCCAGGAAAACTGCTCAGCCTGCAGCCAGGTGCCTCTGGACTTGCACTTCTCTTCGTCCTCCAAGCTGCAGGAGGTGCTTGATTACATGACGGAGAACATCTCCCTGTAGGTTTTATTACCATTCATATGCTGTAACTACCCAGCTGGACTCTTTAGCCATATTCAGCTGGGGTTTGAGGTTTACTAATCTATCTCACACTGAAGATCAGTGCTGCACAGTTAATCGAAAATTGTTTAAAATGTTGTAAATGTGAATCTTGGCAATTCATTCAACCATGCCCTCGTCTCCTCACCAGTACACAAGGGTTAATAACCAGAACATTGTACACCCCATCTCCCCATCCATCACAGAAGCACAAGAAAATCACAGAGGCCACATACCATTTCATACTGATTAGCACAATGACCAACAAAGACATAAAGTAAATATAAGTATTATAAATGATAAAACAAACATATTTTCCCAAAATATATTACCAACAATTGTGATTAATAATTTTGGGTAGAATATTAAGCAAAATAATCGTGCAGCCAAACTAGTAGTGTAGATAATGATTAACTTTAATTTTGAGAATGAATGTTTAATTCATTGTATTTGGTACTGTTATCAACAAACTGTTCTGGTTCATTCTTCAACAATAACTAAATACATTGTACATTCACAGACAAATGAAAGCACCTGCTATAACCGCGACAGTGGAAGGAAAGAACAAAACATTATATTTACAGGTAAATTACCTCAGATTTTGTGTTCTTAGTTCTCTGGACATGAAGCTAGTGTGTCGACTCTTAATGTGTGCCTTTTGTTGACAGAGTGTGGTTTCAATCGAGCAGAGGACGCGGCCAAATCTGTCGAGAACACTGACGGGTGAGGCAAAGATAGCCCTATTAACTGTTTTACTATTACATCACTGTCATTAGTAGCATCCCCCCTGCTCCTTTCTCTGTAAATATACCTGTTGATGCTACTGAGATTTCTACCAGTATTGGACGTATTATGTGGACCACAATGGAAACAAACCTCCTGGGGCTTTTTGTGTTATCCTTTGAGCATAAACTTTGACTGTACTATCTGTACTGTTAACAATCCTGCTAAAAAAGTATTCAATCAATCAATCAATGGTTCATTGGCCACTATGGCATAATTACAAGTGGTCCATGGGGAAAATATTGTAAAAGAAATTCATATATTGTACCTTTTGTTAAATGTATCAAAAATATGTTTAACTAATATTCCAGTCCATCAAATTTATGAAAACTTGAAATTAAATAATGACTGTTAAGGGCTTCATACTTCGTTGCGCGCTGGTGTCGTGTACCGAATATGTCCAATGTACGAGCTTGTAGATCAGGTATTGTCAGAGCTCCAAAATGTTTGAGAACTACTGCCTTATGTCAATGGTCTGGTCCTTTTCAGTTCAGTTGTGGCTATTTTCGGTTATTATAAGCTTAGAGCATTTGAAGTGGTCAAACTAGCAATATGTTAGAAGCATCTTCCATAAAATCTTAATAGTCCCGTATATTTCATATAAAAGCAATGGTTAAAGCCTCAATCTGTGATTTCTTCACCTGAAGAGGAACAATATTACTAAAAAATCATCATTTTCCATATTGTGTTAATTGTTTAGGAATCCGTGCTAGTGTGGGGGGCTTTCATAATGTTTCACAAATCGCACATTAGGACTTGGCCATACAAACATTTTCAGCCAGACAATATTTTTGTGTCTTTTTTTGCAGAGTTGGGGCTGACAGATGGACAGGAGCTGGCTGTAGCTGATGTCACCACACCACAGACCATGATCTTCAAACTTTGCTTTACCTCATAGGAGAAGCTGGCCTACTCCTCCTACAAATATCTGATGTCATTGTTGTTACTAGGCCAGTCATGAATATGGTGCATAATATTTGGAAACCCACAATGGTTTACAGTGTATTCAGACACAGATTTTACGAGTACAGCCCTATTTCATTGCTCACTCAATGACTGAAGTCCCTATTTTGCACTTGAAAGCCAAACTGTTCACACCCTGTTGGGTTTCGGCTCTTTTTGTTGTGTTAGCTCTGTGCAAAACAGGAGAGGTAACTTGAGAAATAATTAGTTCTCTTCCAGATTCATCTGTTATTTATTCTGACAGTGTCTTTTAGTTGCTGTATACATGTACCACTACACTGGACTTTGTTAATGTTAACTGGAATAAAAAAAATGATGTTTTTCTTATATGGTCTGCCTCTGTTGTGTTTTGTGTTTGAATTATAATGACAAGAAAGTGTTTTCTAGATGGGTGTAAATATTTTCAAATGGAAATTCTGAATATTCGAGGGGGGTTTACTCATTCTTACTGTTTTGCAGGATTCACAGGGCCTGTAAAGTGAAGGGCTTTCCTGGCATGCATTTATTCTGATTCCAGTTTATGTCGTATTTGAGGGATATAAGTCATACAACAGCCTTTCTGTACATTATTTTACTGTGTACGTAGTAAGTTCTGTACTAGTGGGGGATCCCCCACCCTGACAAGCACTTGGAATTGTATACATTGCATTTAGTTTGACTCAGTTCCACAGATAAATATTGTGAAAATAGCAGATCTGCAAGCTCACAGTGAGGCGTTGTGAGCTTGTAGATCGGCTATTTTGTTGCCTCTTGTATTATTTGACAATTTGGCCAATGTTTGACCAGTTTTTATAGTATAGTTTGTTGATTACATTTGATGCAGTTATGGTCTTTTTTTTCTTTTCTTTCTTTCTTTTTTTTAAGGTATTAAAAAGGTCTTAAAAGTCCTGTCCATGTCACATTACTGTCATCTGGGGAGTGGGAACCCCCTAGAATCCTGTGGTTGAGAACCACAGGTTGAG
This sequence comes from Gymnoscopelus braueri, assembly GCF_963280865.1. Taxonomy (NCBI): domain Eukaryota; kingdom Metazoa; phylum Chordata; class Actinopteri; order Myctophiformes; family Myctophidae; genus Gymnoscopelus; species Gymnoscopelus braueri. Next base: position 39,187,418 of record NC_137612.1, on the reverse strand, counting down.
AACCACTGATGTAGGTCATCATCATGGGAGGACTTGACACCAGGACCAGTCAGCCCACATCATGACGTCATGATGCTATACGTGGAACGGAAGTAGCAACGGGGCTAACACATTAGCAGCTGGGCTAACAAGTTGAGACGACCAAAACAAACGACGATGGCCAGGCGAAAAAGCCGAGAGAAACTCCGAACTATGGGAATGTCCACGCTTTGATCGAAGCGGCGATCTTAGACAGAGAGCTGGGAACGCTAAGCTGTCGTTCTACTCGAGTGACTTGCAGTTAGTTGGGGGTTTTAACCTGCCAAACAGACATTTAGCTACTAGTGTTGTCTGTTAGTGTTGTCTGCAGCTGTGCTAACTACTAGTTAGTGTTGTCTACAGCTGTGCTAACTAACTACTAGTTACAGGTAGCATACAAGAATGGTTAACTTACTCTCATTAACACACAGTGGACGTGTTGTTCGCTAGAGAACTAACTGTCAAAAGATGAGTTGGTTCAACGCATCCCACCTGTCCACTTTTGCTAAACAAGCCTTGAACAGCGCTCAGAAGTCCATCGATCGAGTCCTGGACATCCAAGAGGAGGACCAATGGAATGATACTGTTGTCATGCCCTACAATGGTATGTGGCCCTTTTTACTACGTGTAATGTTGGCTATAGACCCTTGTTTGTGTAACAGCCAACTTGGGTCTATGTGACTGTCAGGTTGTTATCATCTGAGCTGAGATTGTTTTATATAATTTTGTTCACCCCTCTCAATCAGATTTGCCCATGAAGACACCGCTAAGCGGAGGGTGGGGGACGACAGAGTGGGACTCTCCATTAGAGGAGCCCACTGACGTTCCGCCTCCTTCGTCTGAGGCCATCACCACTCCTGTCACCCGCACTGTTCTGGATGAAGAGACGGAGAGCTTTTTCAGTGCCTTCTTACCCCCTGGTGGCGAGGGTGTCAACCTCCAGGTCGTGTCAGTGCCCCCCGCTAAATCCAGCAGACGGCTGCAAGACGAGAAGAAGAAGAAGAAGAAGAAGAAGAGGAGCAGCAGGGAGACTGTAATCGATGACGGCAATGGAGAACCTCACACTCCGGGACCCACAGATCTGAGTGGAGAGGACCAGGAGGCCGGAGAGAGCCAGGTGGATGAGACTCAGTCCACACCATCCTCGCCACATCCAGACAACATCCTCCTCCAGCCTGTGTCTCCGGATTCATCTCCAAGTGATTGTCCTTGTGAGGTTGACGGCGAAACCACCAGTATGAGCTGGGTAGAAACGGACATTACTGAGGACGCTGTTTATGTGGACTCGCTCACGGAACAGTCGCCGACTTCCACAGAACAACAGGTTCCACTGGATGTTACCGAGACACCCTCTGCACCTCCTGCTGTCACCGCTGAACCCGAGAGCTCCGCCCCATCCGACCCCTCGGCCCCGTCGCTCCCTAAGGAGGTCCTCCTGGATCCTAAAGAGCCAAAGACGGAGGACCGTCAGAGTGACACCCCCTCTCCTCCGGTCAGCGCCTTCTCCTCGGGCACCTCCACCACCAGCGACATCGAGGTGCTGGACCACGAAAGCGTGCTGAGCGAGAGCTCGGCCAGCTCCAGGCAGGAGTCGGCGGACGGCAAGGGCAGCCTCCACCTGATGCAGGGCTCCTTTCAGCTTCTCTCTGCCTCCACCTGCAGCGATTTCCCCCGCCAGGAGGACTACCCCAAGCTCACGGAGAGTTGCGGCTCCTCCTCGGACGCTTTCGAGCGCATTGACTCGTTCAGCGTGCAGTCGCTAGACAGCCGGAGTGTCAGCGAGGTCAACTCGGACGACGAGATCCCCGGGAGTCGGACGCTCGCGTCCGTCACCACTAGCTCCACCCCCACGGACGTGTCACCACCAGCTGAGGTTCAGAATGAGGAGGAGGAGGAGGGAGTGGAGGGGGAGAAGGAGGAAGAAGAGGAGGAGATGGGAGTGGTGGGGGAGAAGGAGGAAGAGGAGGACGAGGCGCTCAATGAAACAATGAGGGACCAATCAGTGGATGAGATGGAGGAGAGTGGGCGCAGCGCCACGCCTGTTAACAGTGAGCAGCTCGAAGACCTGATGGAGCAAGAAGCAGAGGTCAACTTCACACTGCCAGGTGCTACCCCCGATGCTGATGGGGACCCCACACAGCCAATCACAGAAGAGATGAAAAGTGTGTCCACGTGCCAGATTCTGGTGCTACAAAAGGTAGCAACAGGTGTTGTATCCTTGTGTAGCTGGTAGTATCAATCAAAACACTTGAATTGTAGTATTTCATATTGACAAAAATATTTGACTCTTTGTGTAGGTGATTGATGAGCTGTCAAGTCGTCTTGAGAAGAGGGAGTCACAGCTGCTTACAGTCAGCAAAGATAAAGCTACGCTGGACGAAGAATGTGACAACCTCAAAGAGTGAGTTGGAACACACACACACACACACACACACACACACACACACACACACACACACACACACCATACTTTGTGTTTGAGTCTACCGCCGGATCCAAATATTTGTTTTAGGCCACACTTTGCCATGTTCACATGACATGCAACAGGATTTTGCAACAACATACAAATGCATACATAAGTCAGAATAGAAGCATAAGACACAAGAAAAGCCTGAAGGTTTATTTCCATTGTGGTCTTCTTATGTAACGTGTGTTTGTGTGTGACTGTGTATGTGATAATGCGATACGGTCAAACAGTATCAGTCCATTCAGTGTTCTAGAGCCATCAGTTTGAATATTGCCAGTGAGCTTTGGAGTCTGTCTGTAGCTATGTTCAGATATGGATACCGTTATTTTTGGGAAACCAATTAACATAAGTTGTCGACATATAGGAGCAATAGGAGAAGCGTTCTCACATGGCCTATTTTCCTGTACAGTATGAACCGTTTTCATTCTCGTTGGAATAGTTGCTTACAATACTTGTACTCGTGTATATGACAGTCAGGCATTTGGTGATGAGAATTATCAATATACTAAAGCATCCATGATCCATCCATCTGCAGGCTGGCATAAATGCCGAAACAAGATTGCCGCCACTCAAAATTCGTTGAACGTTCACACGTGACACCAAAATCAAATATGCCGACACATTGCCTGCAAATCCTGTACATATATCTGAATGGGGCTTGTGTAATTTGATCTCCAGTGAAGTGCTCAGCCTGAAGGAGGAGAGCTCTACCGTCCAGTCCCTGAAAGAGGAGTTCACACAGCGCATTGCTGAAGCAGAGAGGAAGGCTCAGCTGGCCTGCAAGGAGAGGGACATTGCTAAGAAGGTAACACAGTAAACACACACTAATGTCCTTTGGCGCTGCTTGACTGTCATCTTTCTTAGATAAGGTGTAGAAGAAAGAGAGAAAGGAGCGCATCTGTTTGGCAAGGCGCTCTTTGGTGCAAATCGGTGACAAAATTAAATGGCACAAGAAGGGAAGAGACCAAGGCACTCTTGTGGAAAAATCTAAAAGCCTGTAATAGTATGGCTCATGCATGGCAAGAATAGAAAATACACTTGCAAGTTGCTGCAACAATGCCTTCATCAGGATAACTAAAAGATCATTACTTTAAGGTGATTCCCCAACAGCTTGATGCTCTAACGGTCTACTCTGATTGTGATGAGATCTGAGTAATTAGCTAGTTCCTTTTCATATGAGAAACCCAGATATGTCAGGTTGGTGGTTTGTTTTAATGTTGCATGACAACCACAACATAAGACAAGCAGGGGTGTCTGTGACCATGCCATCTTGCTTTTTCTCCTCCACAGGAAATTAAGGGCATGCGAGACGAGCTCTCCACCCGACTGAACTCCAATGAGACGATGGAGATCATCAGAGAGAAAGAGGAGCTGATCAGAGGCCTGCTGGAGGAAGGTGAGGCTCATTATACTGTATGCTTGCAATTCCTTGTTTACTCCTCCATCCTCATGTCACAGTGAGTTTAACCAAGACACGGCCTCAAAGATACCGTTTTCTAGCTGTGTGTAAACTTCTCACAGAATCAAACTTGGACTTTGATTTGGGACTTAGACTTGAAAGACTCACCCAGAGGTAGTGGGAATGACACTTTGTTTTAACATCCTCAGGTCAACATTCAGTGAAGAGTAAGTATTATCTGTAGATACCAACAGTAATTACAGAGTTATAGGCCTTGTTAATCACTCTGGAAATGAGGGTAATCAATGAGCCACGTGATATCTGGTCTAATGCTGTGGTAGCCTCAATTGTTTGAATGTTGATGATGTCGATGTTTGCGAATGCCCTTAGATGTGCAGTTTTGCATCAGTCATTACAGCTGTGTGTTCTGCAGCAACTGTCAAATTCTGAACTTGTATTTTGTCACATCGTCTTTTGCTGAGTCCGTGAACAAGGCAGTGCATCACAGAAGTAGCATTTAATGAGCTCCCTGGTGTCATGAATTAGAAGGGGAAAAAAACATACTTCCTCGGTTGAACAGTGCATGCTTGTCTGCGTAATATCGGCTATACTGCGTGGATTTGGGGAACCTCTTTGAGCTTTCTTAATTAATTGGAAATCGAGAGTATTAAAACCAATTTAGACCTAGAACACCTATACGGTGTTATACATTGCAAGCCAGGAACACCTCTGTGTCACATTAGCTGTTGCTTGCTATATATATATAGCAACATAATCCTTTTTGAAAAATGTGAATACAAATTAGTTTTTTCATGCGTGGCCATAAAGTACACACTGTTAGAGCAGAGGCGGTTTTGTTAAATGGAATACAAGTTGAACAGAATTAAAAACCGGAATAAAAAAGACTTCTTGATGCTTTGCTGAAGAAATATATTAGAATCTGAGATCTTCAGAGTATAACAGGAATGCATAGAAATAATTGATGTAAGATGTAGTGAAACTAGGGCAGTAGACCTCTTATGATAATGCTGTCCTGTATTTCTTGTCAAGTGATTCTGTTAAGGCATAGCTCAAACAAAGCATAGCTCACCTTTTGTACTTTTTTCAACACACTGAAGTCATCACATTCCTTACTACAAACCTACATCAAGGCGTTCTGCTTGACATTTAACCTAGAAATGGAGACGTGGACCAGTCCTTGTACTGTATGTCTATACCTGGTCTCCACAATTGTCTGACTGACATCACAGTTGACAATTATTACAAGGATAACATGAAATAAAACTCATAATGCTCTTTCAGTCCTTCAGTTGTTTGGACGAACTTTAGGATATTAGATTCTTGCTTTTGAACGTGTGCATGTCTGTAGTATTGATTGATTGAATACTTTATTAACAGTTTGCAAATAGTACAGTGGTATGATTATACAATGATGCTAAAAGGATAATACAAAAAGCCCTAAGGGCTTGTTTCCATTGTGGTCCTGTGTATTCAATTCATCAAGAATTGCTCACAACCATGTCGCGCCCACCGTCCACTGTCTCTCGTGCAGCGCGGACGAGGCAAGTACAATCATGGGGCCTTCTACCCTTCAGTGTCTGAGATACATGTACATATGTTTAAACATGTTGCAGGTGAGAAGCTGTCCAAGCAGCAGCTGCAGCACTCCAACATCATCAAGAAGCTGCGTGTGAAGGAGAAGGACTGCGACACCAGGATCATCAAACAGAGCAAGAAGCTCAAGGAACAGGAGGAGGAGCTCAAACATCTGCAGCAGGTGATGGTTGACCCACTTCAGCCCTATATAAACTGCTCAAAAAAATAAAGGGAACACTTTGATCCCTTAATTCTTTTGAGTTTTTTCATGAACTGTGTACATAATGAATGAAAGAATTAAGGGATCAAAGTGTTCGCTTTATTTTTTTGAGCAGTGTACTTGGGCGTCGTATGGCGAATGGGGAAAAGTACTTGAACATCTGCTATTTTTGAACATTTTTGTCAATGTTTGAAAATGTTGGTTGTGAGAGTTGTGGTTTTCTTTCAATTAATTTGCAGATTCCGTATAAAAATGTACTTAGTTCTTCATCACTTACTATCAGTTAGGCCAGTAAGCACAACATGGGTATTGATAAGTGTAGGAATTTGAAGCCTACATAATTATAAAAATAAGAATCTTTTTACCCATGAAGTTCTGATTAATTTCACAGAAGCAATAAGACACACACACACAGCCATGATTCTGTATAGTAATAGATTACTGTATTCAAGAGAGCAGATGGGTTTGCAGTGCCGATGGTTCTAGGCTAAGCGCTCTCTTTGACTAAACAGTCAATGATCACAATAGTTATACACAATGGAAATTGTTATCCCACATAATTTCTGACGATGACAGCTGCCCATGTGGAGCCAGCTCATAGATTGAGAGGGAAGATGGCACGGTGATAATGTGCCACAGTTTATCTCAGACAAACGGCGTCCAAATGTCTTGACAACACATTGACCTTGGGTCTTTATCTCTTGACCGGTCGTCCAGTCGTCGCTGAAGGAGGTGTTGTTGCGTTCCTCAAAAGATAATCAGTGACCTTGCATGCGTTCCTTTGAGCTCAAAACACACACAGGCATGGTTTCTGGATGAATATGTGACAGCTTGACATATTACTAAAACTGTAGTCAACATATATATGTGTTCGGCGTCAAGGTAACATGGATATGACATTTCAACAAGACCCACAGAGAGGAGAAATATGGTATAAGGTTCAAGGATTTGGGAAGCCAAAGTTTGGCATGACTGAGTTAGGCCAAGATGACACTAAAATGGAAAGGTTGGACATATATCAATATTAGACATAAAATACATAGTTCAACTCATAGAGCATTGCCTTTTGATTTGCATCATATAGTTGACCTAGGCCTATGTACAGATACTGTATGTGTGTATAGGTGCTGGACGGGAAGGAGGAGGTGGAAAAGCAACACAGGGAGAACATCAAGAAGCTGAACGGTGTGGTGGAGCGTCAAGAGAAGGAGCTCAGCAGGCTGCAGACTGACGTTGAGGAGCTGCAGGAGAACAACAGGAGCCTCCAGTCTGCTCTGGACAGCTCTTACAAGTACATAAACTCATAAACACTCAACTAATACCTAATTTAAATGTTTTTTTTTTACAGAATGGGTACCCAGATTGACCGAACCCAAACTGACATCTTGAAATTGCTTAAGGTTTACCCAGCAGTCAAAAACGTAACTTTCCATCTTCATGGAACAAAGATGAGCGTTCACATTTTTGTGAAGTTGTAAATAGCACATATTAAGAGTTCTTTATTTATTTTCTGAAATTGTATCAGATCAATTTTCTTTTAATCAATCGTGACACCACTACTAGATACTCAACAGTAGACCTCTGAAGAGTTAAACTGTGAGGCCTTATGGAAGAGTTTGGAGAATAGACTCCTAAGAGAACAAAGAGGCAGACTCGGGTACCAGAATGAGTTCAGATGGCACCGGCTACTCTTACTGTACATGCAGGGATTATCATCAATCCCAATGAACTCTGTCAGATTGAAGATCTGATTATATGTGCTCCGAAAGTGGCACCTGTTCAAAGTATCACTTTGCATTATGCGCACAATACATCCTAACATAAAAAACATGTGCATGCGAGGAGCTGCAATTAGTGTCAAGTTACTAGAACAATGAAAGACTTCTGTTAACAACTCTAATGGGTTCCAGGGTAAACAAAGAAGTACAGTATAGCCGCTAAGGTAGTCAGCACTCAGCATGTTAGGTGAGTTGCATGGGTTTTCAGTAGCTCTGTGTATGGTTTTAACACACACACACACACACATTGTGCCTAAACGTTTTTGCCATTTATTGCTATTTTGAAAAACATTTTAAAATGGTGAAAATAGCCATTGTGAGCCTGTAGATCTTCTTGTTGAACTATTTGAAGATGCTTTTCAAAATAGTACAAAGTGCCAAAGAAGTTTAGGCATAAGGGGTAAGGCGGCGAGCAAGATAGGGCCCTTAATCTACTGTAGGCAAGAGCTATTACGACACTCAGTTGATTTGAAATTTGTTTAGGTGTGCTAAGAGATAACAAGAGAAGAGCAACACTTGCCAACTGCCGAAACTATTGGCAACCAATAGTTGGATTCAAACATTGAATCGTCATCCTCATAATGGGTGTTGATGAAGCACGCACGACACATGAATCACATGGTCGCGGCAAAATCAAAGCATGTGGTAACTCTCTTTCAACGGGTCTGCTGTAGGCTATTTACTGAAAGAATAATTATTTATTAATATTTTAAGTGATATAGAACAGCCATCATTGTTATAGATGGTGAGGACAAAGTGCTTAATTGAAAACTGTCAGTCTAGTGTCTTTCTTGAGGATGTGTACAGCATGGTAGATGGGAAGGGCAGTTCCTCTGAATCGTCATGAAGACTAGTGATTAATGCACAATAAGTGTTTAGAATAGCTGCTAACCTGGACCGCTAACCATACATGAATCCCACACAATGGAGAATTGTCATCCCCAACACCTCTTGCAATAGATTCAAGAATGAATAGTTAATCAACTACTAACGCGTTACTCACTCGGAGCTCACCACATCCAACAGTAACACTATAGAAATGAAAGATCCATTGAATACTGTGGCGTGTGGTTACAATTGAAGAGTTGTATGTATGTAGCAGTTTGACGGCAGCAACAAGACTCAGCCGTGATGGTTCTCGTCCAAAACTGTTACTTTTCAGGATTCAAATTCAAAAACGGCAAAAGTAGCAGATCTACAAGCTCAAAATTCGCCACTACGCGCTGTGATTTTGCGGATCTGCTACTTTTGATGCTTTTGTGTGACGCGGTAGTATGATCAAGTAGGGCGTTAATTTACGGGGGAAAAAAACAAAGTTTAGAATATGGAGTTAGAATATGCAGATAAGAGGTTTCAGCATGACAGCAACGTTACACATCCTATGTCCCCAGGGAGCTGGCAGAGCTCCACAAGGCCAAAGCCAGCAGGGCCAGTGAGGCCCAGGAGGCAACTCTCAGCAGGGAGACCCATGTCAAGGAGCAGCTGAGCGTGGCCCTGGAGAAAGCCCAAGAGGAGGCCCGTATGCAGCAGGAGGCTCTGGCTAACCAGGTAACAGTGGCTCATTCTCTGCATGCAGTGTTCTGTATTATAGTCCCTGAATTCATGGCAGCAAATATTATGCATTTAGCACAATATTGTGTTGTGATGCTGTAATTACTCCACCTACCAGGGCACAGGCCTGATTTTCTATTTCTTTCATATCATTTGTGATCCTTTTATTACTTTGTGTATGTTGATATGGAGAGCAACCTGCCAAATTAAATTCCTTGTAGGTAAGGCAAGTTGATTATTACACATTTCCTACACCAAGCCAAATTACTCTCTATAAGGCATAAATAGTATTTAATGTATTGTAAAGGGCTTGTGAATCGTCTGGATTGATTTGATAAAATATTTGAGTTGTGAACACAACATTTTAGGTACAATAATACCACACATACTATGTAGAGTTATTTTTGCCACATACCACTTACTTCCCATTTACATGTTTAGGAAAATGAAAATGAACACCCAATAGTAGCTGCAGCATCAGTCCTTAGTGCTCTTAGGGATGGGACGATTTATTAAATTATAACATTTTATTATTAGATAAAATTTCATGTCATGATTATTGTGGCCAAAATAATTGCGATTAATGATAATTATTGCAATAATATGCTTAAAACTAAAAAAATGCCACTTTTGATAATCTTTCTTCCTTTTTCAAGACCACTTTGGAAATAAGTGTTTCATTAACTTTAACATCCTGGTTTATAAGTTATATTGAGTTGGAACTTGTATTTCTTTTACCAAAATCAAGTCAAATCAAAAATCTAATCACCTGCACCCCAGCGTTCATATTCTGGGGGGGAACATTTTTGGTGAAGAGATTTGGTGTAGACATAAGAAAACGGTCTGCGATATGATTATGTGATTTTCTTTTTTTTACCGTGATAAACAATTATGGTTCCCCCTAAAACGCTCTCCACCTCCCCTGACTAGGTGGCTGACCTGAGGATGGCCCTACAGCGGGCAGAGCAGCAGCAGGGCAGGAAAGAGGATTACCTGAGAGACGAGATCAGTGAGCTGCAACAGGTAAGGCAGAGAGCCACAACACAACAGCACGTACCACCCAAATTTAGAACAAACATGTGAAAATTCTCATTCTACCACCAAAATGTGGAATGTCCTGACACCATCCATTAACTGATTCACTGCCAATCACGTAGATCTACGCGAACCTATTTAAAGCCGCCACGTGCCAATCGCGTAGATCTACGTGAAGTGATTTTTTTTAAATATGTATATATTTCGTTTTTTTTTTAATTTGACCCAAAGACCAAGGAGATATGATTGTTCAAAGATCTAGACTCCTATCCACTTCCTTGTTAACTTAAAACTTAAAAATGCTGTATTTCGGCTCCTGAGTACTTTATTTTTTTCAATTAAAAACTCTGGCACTGGCTAAAAAAATATGAAAATACCTCTGAATCACTGGTTTCTTTCAAAACTGACCTAAAAGAAAATTCCCATCGGAAGGAGGTGTCATTCACTGCCGCCGTTTCTCCTTTTTTCTCCTTTTGTACTATAGTGTTTATCTTTTATGCTATGTTGATGAATTGAATGCATAGGACCACAATGGAAACAAGTCCCCAGGACCTTTTTTTTTGTGTTATCCTTTTAGCCTTAACTCATTCAGTGCTAAAAAATTATTATATTATATCACCCCTGTGCCAAGGCCAAAGATACATTGTAAAAAAAAAAGTGCTTAGGAGCCGAGATACAGCCTTTTTCAGTAAGAAGTTAAACAAGAAGTGAATGGAGCAGCAAATCTTCAAATCATCATATCTTGGGTTCTGAACATAAAAAAACAAAACAATGGCACCCTGGGCTTATAAAAACGTGACGTCAATGGCACTGAATGAGTTAATGTCTGACTGTACCACGTGTTGTTTACATTTCTGACTAATAAAGTATTCAATCAATCAAAAAAGCCAGGACACTTCAGCAATGCCTCATTTATACATTTCGCATGACTTAAAAAAAGATCACCAGCACTCACTTGGCCCTTTATGATCTCTTATTTATTGAAAATCACCAGCAGCAGATTAAACACTGACCTTTTCGGCACACAGCCTTCCTCAGCGTGATTTAATGGTTAACTGTGAACTCTTCAACTGACGAGTTCTCCCATTCTATTTTTTAAGAGATATTTATAACCAAAACTGAAATGTTTTTTTTGTCGTGCCCCCCACAGCGACTGCAGGAGGCAGAAACCAGGAACCAGGAGTTGAGTCAAGGTGTTACCTCTGCAACGCGGCCTCTTCTCCGGCAGATTGAGAACCTGCAGGCCTCATTGGGAGGCCAGACAGCATCCTGGGAAAAGCTGGAGAAGAGCATCTCTGATAGGCTAGGTGAGAACAAGAGTCTCAGTGGAGGAGGGTCATATTATTTTGGCCAGATATTTTCATGTCAAGGACCCCAAGTTGCTTTGTTTTTGGCCACGGTTCCCCATCTGAAAATAACAGATATATAACAGATAGCCCCATAATTATTATTTTTTTATTGCAAAGTTTTTCAGAATTGTTCATGATTTAATTAAAAAAAATGCTGATATACAAGCTCACAAAACCGCATTGCGAATCGATGTGTGTTGTAGATAGTAGTCTATTTTGGATTTTATATAAATTAGGGTTAATGTGATTTAACTGATTTTGATGCAACACCCTCAAGGACCCCTAGGTGTCCACAGACACCACACTTTATTTAGGCCAGTATTTATAAATTGCTATCTTACCCTAATCCATTGATTCTCATAGTGTGGTCCGGGGACCCCCAGGGGTCCTTGAGGGGTTCCAAGGGGTCCCCAGGTAAATTTGATATAGCATCAAAATCTGTTTAACCACTTTAACCCTATGATACATTAGCTATTTGAAAAAAGTAATTTGATCCGTTGTGAGCTTGTAGATCTGCTATTTAAAAAAAATGAAAAAGAAATGTGGGATTTTTTTAATTTTTTATGATTTGTACTTTATTTTCTTTTTTAGACAAACATACAGAGAATTATTTCAACATTAACTCATTCCCTGCCTAGAACGACTAAAACGACTTTTGTCCTTTAACCCCCTCTGCCAAGAACGACTAAAACGAAGAAAATCTTTTTTTTTTCTTTTTTTTTCTTTTATTATTTATTTATTAATTTTTTAACCCAAAGACCAAGGAGATATGATTTTTTGAAGATCTAGACTCCCATCCACTTCCTTGTTAACTTAAAACTTAAACATTTTGTATCTCGGCTCCTGAGTACTTTTTTTTTTTCAATGAAAAATCTCTGGCAGTGGGCAAACGCAAAAAAAAAGAAGTTCTGGCAGTGAATGAGTTAATGCAAGCATATTTTAGACAAGACATACAATAAACATCACAAGAACATTCTTATTAAAATAACGACATTACTAACCAATGTAACCATTAAACGAGACAAGACATACCATACACATAATACAAGACATCAACAAAGAGAAAAATCAAAAATACAGTGCACAGAAGCATACCACCCGCAGTCCACCTCAGCCCTACCCCCAGACAAATCTAAACCAAGACACTTTATGGTTATTGAAGCTCACACTGAGCCGGAAACGTCATCCAAGACCCGTAGCATGTAGATGATAATGTCCCCATTTTAAATCATATTTATCCATCCTGTTGAGCAATCTATAAGACAATCTTTCATATGCGGCCAGTTGACCCAAGGAGGTAAACCACAGAGAAGGAACCGGTGCAGATGGGTCCTAAATGTGGGATATTTTTTATATATTTTAACACAAATCTTGCACGGGGGGGTTCCTGGCACACAATATTTTCAGATGGGGGGTCTGCGGCTAAATACATAAATTTGGGGGTCCTTGACATGAAAATGTTTGAGAACCACTGCCCTAGTCTGAACAATAGTCTAAAATATGGTTCCCTCTGTGCATTACCCCTCCTCAGCGGACGCCCAGGCTCAGCTGGCCGTGGCCGTGGAGAAGGAACGCTCCGCGACCGACGAGCTGCTCGGCGTCAAGGCTCAGCTGGCCTCTCTGGAGTCCCAGAATTCCCTGCTGCGTCAGGAGAAGGGCCGCGTCCTGGGACAGCTGGATGCAGAGAAGCAGAAGAGGGAGAAGCTGGAGGATGAGGGCAGCAGGTAACATGCAGTCAGAATCAGCTTTATTGTCACATCACAGTTGTAAAGAAGTGGGCAAAATTATTTTGTGAGTGAAAATAGAAAAAAATGTGGGATAGGTTAAATAAACAAGTAAGATATATATATATATATACAATATATACATATAGCGTATGTAATAGCATGTTTGTACATGATGTTTAGAACATTAGCATCATATGCAGGTGTGTACATAGTATGCCGCCATGAGGTGGATTTAAAGTGAAAGTAGCTGCAGGTACAGTGTTCTCAAGGGGCTTTTCAATAGACCACTTTGTGCAAGAGACACATTTGCAGGAGAATGCGAAGCACAAGCCCTTTCTTCTAACTTAATTAAATATGTTCTTAATGGGTGCATGGTCTAGAAAAGTTCCTTTACAATCAAAGAGAATACCAGCACTCGTGGATAAAATAAATAGAAGTGCCGTAAGGACATTTCTGTGGACACAAAAGAGACCACTACATACACACACAATATGTTGATGGCTATTCCACTAACGGGTAATCTTTCATTGTGAGTTTTGAGAATGGGCTTGAGAAGGTGGTCGTAGTAGGGCTTTTAAAAATAATCGTTCCCTGACCGGGAATCGAACCCGGGCCGCGGCGGTGAGAGCGCCGAATCCTAACCACTAGACCACCAGGGAGCTGCCGTACAGTCTTGCTGCATCTAAACATACTCTTTGTGAAATGCGTGGCTCGTGCGACAGCTGGTGGTGGGGCTTCCATTGAAATGTATAGCAGGGTAACTTCTCACCTCTCTGTAACGACACTGATGCTTCTCATTTAAAAGATAAAATTATACAGAGCCGCATTTAGTACTGCATTTTAACAGGATTCACGCCTGTAGGGCTCATCTTAGGTTGCATTAGATTGATACTTAAGAACTTGCCTTTGGCCATTGTATACTCTGTTTATATTGTGTCAATGCCTGAATTTCTTTGTACCTCACTTGATTTACGTGTTTCACCCAGGGTTGTCAGAGATAATAATGATAATGACCTCACAATGGTTATTTAGCTCAGTCCCAGAGTCTTTAACCACTTGAACCCCAGCATCCCTATTATGGGGGGAACAATGACAGAAAGTATCCGATCTACAAGCTCACAAGGTTGTAGATCGGATATTTTTATCCGATAAGTGTGCACTAAGCACAGTGCAACTGGTCCGTTTTACTATAGTATAGAGTCTTAAGTGGTTAATGACATTCACACCTCCAACTCTTGGTTCTGGTTCACCATTGTATTATACCATTCTTACACCATTGTACTAAATGTTGGATGTATAAACTTCTTAGAAGAAAGGCAAAAAATAAATGTCTTAGCTTCTTTCTTTTTTTTATAGAAAAGAATAGAATGTCTCAGACCTTCCCTGGTAGAGAGGTCTCTAGTAACTAACTAGTCTATAATGTGAACAAGGCAAACCAGTTGTGCCCTCCTTGCTGGTGCTCCGGCATCTGCCATCAGACCTCTGGAGCTTGTTCAGAAAGCTGCGGCTCGTCTGGTGTTCAACCGCCCCAAGTTCTCCCACACAACTATCCTTCTCCGTTCTCTACACTGGCTCCCCGTAGCGGCTCGCATCCAGTTTAAAACCCTGGTGCTAGCCTATAGGGCAGTGAAAGGAACAGCTCCTTCTTACCTCCGGGCTATGGTTGATGCCTACACCCCTGCCCGACCACTTCGGTCTGCCACCTCGGGGCGACTGATTGCCTCGTCACTCAAGGGTCCTTCTGGCCGATCCACACGGTCACGACTTTTTTCTGTTCTGGCCCCACAGTGGTGGAATGAACTTCCCACTGATGTCAGGACAGCAGAGTCACTGCCCATCTTTCGCCGCAGGCTGAAAACCCACCTCTTCAGGAAACACTACCCATCCTCTCTGCCTGGCCTACTTGTTGTTAACTAGTTGTACGAACGCTTGTTTTGTTGTTGTACTGTTTTATTGGATCTTGTTTAGTCGATACACTTATTTGTTTTAGCTCCTGCTCATTTGATTTTGCAATTTTTGTCTCATCTGTTTAAGGAAATAGGTAGCTGATATAATGCACTTTTACCTTAGCGCTAGGTATACTCTTGGTTGCTTGCTTTTGCATAAAATTCACTTAACACATTGGGTGCCAAAACCGTATATATACGGTTTTGCGCATACTAACGTTGAGTGCCAAAACCGTATATATACGTTTTTTGAGAAAAAAAAAAAAAAATTACTTTTTTTTTTTTTTTTTTTTTTTTCCTTCACAGCAACAGGAAATATCACTCCTACAAGATTTAGACTCCAATCCACCTCCTGGTTAACTTATGACTTCAAAAACCTGTATCTCGGCTCCTGTGCACTTTTTTTTTTTACAATGTTAATTTAACTATTTTCAACTGGCTGCAACTATGGAATGGATTTCCGAATGTTTAAAAAATTTTCCCCCCGATTGTACGAGACCTGTATGTGTGTAATGAGGGGATCACCGTGAGGACAGTGATCACTGAAAATATTTTGTGACTACTTGAAAAAGGTTCAAAATGTTTAAAAAGTCCTGGCACTCAAAGTATAATATTTTAATAAACCTCTGGCACCCAATGTGTTAAGACTTCTGGTGATTAGTAGTTTTCGTTCCCTACCTATGTTGAATGCACTTATTGTAAGTCGCTTTGGATAAAAGCGTCTGCTAAAAAAAATTACTGTAATGTGAGGAAGGGGGGGGGGTGCTAAAAGCCCCCACAGAACTGCCCCTCCCCCCACATGGGATGCAGTCATGCAGCGTGGCAGTTGGCTTAGCTTTGTGTGCTGTGTGAGAGGCCTAATGCAGCACAGCGGGCTAGTGGCGCAATGGATAACGCGTCTGACTACGGATCAGAAGATTCTAGGTTCGACTCCTGGCTAGCTCGTAGATTCTTTTCTCAGCTCATGTTTCTATTCATCAACAATCCACTACATTACTATGTAGTAATCCACTACATTACCATGTTATTACTATGTTATCTGGTTAGAAACTAGAAGGAAAACTAGACAGCTTGCTGTTACAATATTTGCCATGTGTGATATAAAGGAGGATAAATATAATTTCGGCATTGCACCACATATTCAGTTTAGTTCATTTTATTTGATGTGGACATTGCAATAACATTGGAACTGCAACATTTAATTGTGGACAAGCACCAGATGCATTGTATTTAGTGGTAATAGTAAAATGCTGTGTTAGAACTCCATTACACAGCAGGCTTTTAATAAATACATTTTATAGATGTAATATAATATTAAAAAATATATCACATTTTAAACAAAATATCAACAATAGCAAAAAAAGAAATAAAAGGAGACAAGAGAAAGGAATGACAAAGAGAGAAATAAAGAGGGAACATCACCTCCCCCTAACGGAGGAAATTGTGCATGGCAACTAGGTGGCATGCCTCAGCCTTTTTCTTTGTCAGAGCACAGCAATGCAGCACGGCGGGCTAGTGGCGCAATGGATAACGCGTCTGACTACGGATCAGAAGATTCTAGGTTCGACTCCTGGCTAGCTCGTAGATTCTTTTCTCAGCTCATGTTTCGATTGATCAACAATCCACTACATTACTATGTAGTAATCCGCTACATTGCTATTGCCATGTTATCACTATGTTATCTGGTTAGAAACTAGACAGCAAACTAAACAGCTTACTGTTACAATATTTGCCATGTGTGATTATAAAGGAGGATAAATATAATTCGGCATTGCACCACAGATTCAGTTTAGTTCATTTTTTTCCCCCATCTGTTTTCAACAGTCACTGCATACTGGTTAGAAAGCATCTGGCTATTAACCATTAATTTCTTTATGATCCTGACAATATTTGCATTGTTTCTGTTTTTATCTGAAACATGTTTTCTGAAAGTTATTAACTCGTTTTTACCCACAGTCTCTCAGCTACTGTCATTTTTTAATTAGTATCATTAATTATTATTGTTATTGTTTTCTAATAATTGCTGTAATTGTCCTTTTAGGGAGCACGTTGAGTTGGAAAACCTCCGTGGGGAACACAGTCGAGCAATAGAAGATGCAAAGAAAGAGAAGGTACCATGTGTTCCTTTTCCCTCTCTAGTGATGGGTCGTTCATGATCGATCGTTCAAAAGAACTAGTTCATTGCCGTGAACGAGCTTGTTCACGTCCTGAAACTGTTACGTTCACGTTATCGTTCATATCCCCCATCTCCTCCCCCAGTACACAGGACGGGAGGGCGGGCTGTACACGCAACATAATAATAACGCTCCCGTTAGTGTTTTTCATTAGAAAATAGCGCTACTGAACGAGAACGTGAACTTCCCTGTGTAGAACAACTGCTTTATGTCTGCCTCTATCTGCTACACCCACCAGCTGCTGCTGACCAATCAGCTGGAGATGGAGAAGATGAAGGTGGAGCAAGAGAAGAAGAAATGCTACCTAGCACAAGAAGCCCTCAAGGAAAGGGTAATACATGATGTATTAATGTATCCTCTAGCTACTGTACTGTACTAGCCTTTTGATCTACACCTTTTCTACATCTTACCACAAGTAAGACGCGCGAACGCTGGAAGCGAACGCAGCTTGATGTAGCTGCTATATTTCAGGCACACTGTAGTAGCGCACTCTGGCGCACTCTGGCGCACTCTGGCGGCTGCACACAGGCAGTGCAGCCGCTATATTTGAGCCACAAGTTTCGAGTCACATGGGGGTGCGAGCCAATGAGAGCGTGAGTCACATGGGGGCGCGGCTGCACACAGGCAGTGCACACACTGTTATGTACTGTCATGTACTATTCTCATGTCTTACTAAATAAACTACATCAATCAATCAATCAAACAGAGCCACACACACACGGACAGACACACAAGCCGAGCAGGGTTTCATAGTAAGCTGCACTTGGGCGGAGGCGTTCCGCGTTTGCAACAAGACCACATCTTATTCATGTCTGTCTGTCTGTCTGCACCTACAAATAAATGTGCACACACACACGCACACACAACGGTACGACCTATGCACATGGCACCTAAAATTGTGCGATTGCTAACTTATTGTGTTTTGTAGTACTATTATTTGCTACTATTTCCCTATTGTTATTTTATTGCTGTTTATTAGTGTGGTTGCCCTAACAGGGCAACCAGACTATAGTACTTGATGAACTTTATTATTCCATATAAACAATACTTTGCCGCGCTACTCCTCCCACAGTTTTTTTTTCCCCAATTTTGCGACATATGTCAAAATGACGGCTTCACCGGGAATCGTGTGCATCCATTTTGCTAAGAGATTGGTTGCATAGTTGTATTGATATTGATTTATTAGTGCATTAAATTTCCCCATCCACTTTAATGGAAAAGTGAAAAACTCAAATTCAAGTATTTTTTTCTCAGAAACTGTAAGAGCTAGAGTTACCAGATTTGGAGGGGAGGTTAATAATTTAATCCAAAATTATTAAACAAATAATTACACCATTCGGCCTCATGGTGGCGCTATAACAGCCGCCTTTACGTTTTGGCCTATAACTCTTGAACCGTTGGTCGTAGAATAAAAAATTACTCATCTCCCCATATAGGCCACGCCCATTTGCGTCAGGATAGATTTTCCGCCATTTTGAATTTTCTTCAAAACACACTTTTTGCTCCTTTTCCTACAAATGTTGTCCAAATCTCACACAAATCGGTACAGGTCATCTATGGACCCATGCGATAAATATATCCAAACGGCATTTTGATAGTCCTTACCGTTCGTCCGTAATTGGCTTCCAAAGTTAGTAGGAGGGGCCCGTTTTACCAAAAATGCCAAAAATCACGAACAAAACGTCCAATCGATCCCAAATTTAAATCACATGTCGAGGGTGGTTTACTCAACAAATAACCAAAAGCATTTCCACTTTGATCCATAGGGGGCGCCACAACTGCGCAAAACGTAACCGTTTGATGCAAAACATGATTTTTGGGGGGATAACTCCTCTCAAAATGAAAAGCAGGTGATCTCAGGAGTTACAGGACGATGTCATTGGCCCGCTACATTTGTGGGAGGGGCTTATTTATTTAGTGGGAGGGGCCTATTTCTTAAAATCAAAACGCCATGTATCACGAACGCAGGATCCAATCAGCACCAAATTCGAATGGCACGTCGCGCGGCCTCCAACGGTATTCCTCCAAGCGTATTCCTCAAGTCCCGGCGGCGGCGACCCGCGACCGGCGTCGGCGCAACCACACTTTGCAATTTCCCAGAATTGCGACGCGTCTAGTTTGCAAATGTTCTTGTTGCTACGATGTCAAGGAGCTGAAACCCAATCATTTTACTCTTGTATACTTGTAAAATGGGAAGTAACAAAATAAGAAAATCTCGACTAGATTAAATAGGTGTTGTTTTGTACTGTAGTTAATGTTGATGTGTGTGTGACTGTGCTTGTCCATCAGGAGAGGAAGGCCATGGTGCTCTTTGTGGGCGAGCCCCCCACCTCCTCCACCCCCCACTCACTGTCGCGCTCCAGCTCCATCAGCGGGCCGGACAACGCCGGTCTGCATACCTCTGTGCTATCTCAGGTAAACTGCTTCAGTCTTCAGTCACATACAAAACATAAAAATTGCACTCAGCAGAGTGCAACCTCCGGCAACACTATGTAATTGTCATGATTTGACTTTTGACCCAAAGTTGATCTCTTCAGGGCAGCGTGATAAACATTCGCCTCCAAGCTCCATTAAAATCTGGCCATCCATTCTTCAGTTATTTTGCTAACAAACCGAACAAACCGAACAAACCGAACAGGGTGAAAAAAGAACCCCAGTCAAACTCTGTTGGCGAAGGTAATTCAAAAGACCAGCATTTGCATAATATCCTTTTTGAAGTTGAATTGTTTGCATGATTTTGTGTTGTTTAGGATGACCCTCTGGAACACTCGCTGGCCTCTATGTCCATGTCTATGAGTGGCACCAACTTATACGAAGCTGCCAGGCTGTCTGGAGGCTCCAACATCATAGAGAACCTGCAGTCTCAGCTCAAAGGGAGAGAAGGAGAGATAGCACAGCTGCAGGTAGCAGTTCACTCCACAGACTGGATGCTAAACTCTTCATAGCATCATTAATTAAACCCTTAAATAAACTCTAGTCTAGCTATATTTGTTGTCCATTTGGCTTCTGATATGTTTAAATTGTTACAATTTGACAGTGTTTATACAACCGATTTATACTTGGTTGCGCACCAAAAATAGATCTATAAATTCACAATGTGTTGGGACGCTTTATGAACTTGTAGATCACCTTTTTTCAGTGTGTGATATCGGCACGCAAATAGTATTAATCACCCTGAAGCATGCCATCAAGTGTGCTTTTTCTTACCTTTATTTGTTGCTACTATATCATGCTGCTAAATGTTATTCTTTAGTAATTCTGGTTTCAATTAATGTGCTATAAGTTTTCATTCATTTTACTGTATTTGTATTCATTATTGCCTAAAAACACAAGAATTGCTCTTCTAACACCACTATAACATCTTTGAATTCAAAGTTATGCAACATGTACCTGTAAAACTGTGAGCATATACCCTTCAGTGCTACTGTATGCCATCACTGTCATGTTTACTATGTTCTCTCAGCTGGAGATCTCCAGTCTGGAGAGGAGTCGCTCGGTCATGGCTGAGGAGCTTGTCCGACTCACCAATGAGAACGATGAGATGGAGGATAAGGTTAAGGACATCCCAGGGCTGAAGGTTCTACTCAACGTAAGAGCAGTTGGCTAGTAGCTGTTGTCTGTTGACGCTTTTTGGCTATAAGAACCGTGTCATGCCATCTAACATAATTCACAGGTTCTGGACTATACGCTATGGCTCTGTTTCAGATAAGGTTCTCAGAACCTAATTTGGGCCCTGCTCAGATGGTAGTACTAAGCCTGGATCCATTGGATCCTCAAACTGTCGTTCAAACCACCCAACTCCAACTTAGTTTTTTTTCCCGTCTGACTTCGTCATTTTAATCAATGATGGACAAAACGATTATCTCCACATTAATGGTCAAAAAGCTCCTAACTCCACTTGAGCTGCATTTTGGTAAAATGATGATAATATAATTACACATTCAAGTGTCTGACAATGTATGAAGTCACCATACCAACTTTGATGAGGCAGTATTGTGTTGTTTTAAAAACATGTTTAATACATACAATACATATACCGGTAGTAGAAATGCTCACACATGCTCATCTAGTGTAGTATCTGAGCTCATAAATAATAGGTATACATTTAAAATGCTTGTGTTTGCCCCTCAAATTCCACCTACCAGATGTGTGTGTGATCAACTTTGTTTTGGGTTGTGTATTATTTTTTCAGGATCTGGAGCAGAGGCACAATACCATCCTTCAGATGTATGGAGAGAAGGCTGAGGAGGCAGAGGAACTGAGGCTGGACCTGGAAGATGTCAAGAACATGTACAAAATCCAGATTGATGAACTGCTCAAGAACCAGACATAGACTGGCTTAAAAATCTCCATCTTTAAATCTGGGACGCTCCCCAAAAAAAAAACAATATATCGGCGTATGCAGATTCACTGTAAAAGATGGGAGAGATGATTTTACTTTTTTCCTACAACTTCCACCGATGTCTGTAAAGTTGATCTGTCTGAGTATCCTGATTTTATTTTTGTTTTTATTGTTTCATTTTAATTATCCAATACTATAGCTATTTATGTCTGGGAATAGTGGTAATGTTGGTAACAGCATAGCATTATAATAGAGATTACAAAACAGATGAAGGATAATCACAACACTATGACTCAGTCACAACTTTCAACTCTTAAAATCCTTGGGACTTCATACAGATTATTACAAATACTTTTTCATGATCAGATTCACAGTGCTGTGTGGACCATTTCTGACTATCATAATCGATGAACAGGATGTTTGCACTAAAGGTTTTCAGTTGAATAGATTGAAATATAATGGGAATGGTTCAAGATATATAACAAAAATAATTATTGTACAGTTATAATTTGTTCAGCTCCTTATAACTAAAAAATAATAATTGTAGATGTTTAGCATATTAATCTATGCTTAAAATCCTGAAGATTGGATTTGAAAATGTATAAATATGTAAATGAATAAACATTTATTTGGGTGGTGAAATATAACTTTTTTGTTAAATGTCATTTTAATCAAATATTCTGGTTGGAAAATAAGTATTTGTGTTCAAAGAAGAAACTCATGTTTCAAAGTAGACTTCCCACTTCACAAGAAAGAAGTTGGTCGACAGCGCCACCTAGTGACTAATAAACTGCATGCTGGCGTAAGATTTCCGGTGAGCAGTGTTGCCATGTCGGCTTTGTATAAGCGACTTTGGGCTTATTCTGTGAAGTTGTGTGTAAATATTAGTAGTTGCTTTCTTTTGGGCTTGTTTCTAAAGTGTAGTTTCTTATTTGGGCTTACTTCACAATTGTTTATTATTTTAACCAGTGGTTCTCAAATATTTCATGGACCCCCAAATTAATATGTATTTGAATTGTCCCTAACAACACCCATCTGATTCTGAATATGTGTGTCCACATTTTATTTCGAGATTTTTTGAAAATAGCAGATCTACAAGCTTTGTGAACTTGTAGAACGGCTATTTTCAATGTATAATGTACATAGGTTTAAGTGCTCATAATGGCATAGAATAGATAGTGCCCTAAGTTGCTTCTTTTGAGCTTGTTTTACTAGACATGGTTGCTTGTTTTTCTCGCGAAACCTGGCAACGCTGGCACAGACTAGAAGCGGCTCGTTCAGGTAACTTAAATTACATCTCTTCAACAAACTGGCTGCTATCAAACATTTCTGTTTACATTTCGGGTGAATTCTGAGACGAAGGTGAAATGTTTTGGTCAGTTTCAAAGTTCAGTCCTGGGCTGCCTGGCTGCAGTTAATTGAACCGTGCCATTCTATGTCGAGCTATATTAAACTGTGATATTGGTGGCGTAGTAGTGATAATGAATTATACCCAGTTATCATTTTGTTTAAATGCAGCCAGGACCTGCTGTGTGACCTGGGCAAAAGGCGGTAATATATATATATATATATATATATTATAAAATAAAATAAAACGTTTAATGACCATCGCTTAAAGTTTCACGTGGAACTCGATTGTGCGCAGCAGCAGCGTGCACAGCAATTAAGAGTTTAACAGGTTTAATTGTCTCCATCACTTCATAGCCAACGTTTCCCACCATTGAAGTGTAACTTTGTCGTTTCATTCCACACTTCACCAAACGCCTTTTGAAACATTTAACTCAAGAGTAGAAGTTCCAAACATCCCTAGCCATGGTTATGACAGACTTGTTTCAGGGCTAATTTGGGCTAAAACATCCCCATGTTTAATTTAGGCTGTGAAAGCCCAGCCCATGTGTTTATATTAGCTCAGTAGTAGCCCCTACGGAACCTCTCCCTCCGCTAAGTAGCTCCGAGATGAGGTCCCTCTTTAATTCCTGCCGGCTGCGGTACCCATTTTCGCACATTTTCCACTTTTACATGTTTCTTACCCCTTTCTGCACATCGTATCCAAAAAGCAAAGCAATTGCGCCACTCTCTCAGATGTTTTAAGTTCTAGCGGAACATAACAGCTTCCAACGTGTTGAAGAAAGTATTTAATTTGCATCGGATTTCATCCGGTTCCATAATATTTTGCATTAGAAGATGCAATTCAACATTTGACCAGTAGGGTAATCAGTAATGTTATCTCTACGGGCGCAACTCTTGCGCAATGTCTTAAAAACATGGAACCGGATGAAATCCGATGCAAATTAAATACTTTCTTCAACACGTTGGAAGCTGTTATGTTCCGCTAGAACTTAAAACATCTGAGAGAGTGGCGCAATTGCTTTGCTTTTTGGATACGATGTGCAGAAAGGGGTAAGAAACATGTAAAAGTGGAAAATGTGCGAAAATGGGTACCGCAGCCGGCAGGAATTAAAGAGGGACCTCATCTCGGAGCTACTTAGCGGAGGGAGAGGTTCCGTAGGGGCTAGCTCAGTAGCTGCTCCCAGGGCTGGATTAGCCAGTGGGGCCCTAAGGGGGAACTGGGCCGGCCATCGCTAATGTAGTAAAATGAGTCAGGTTAATCAAATAAAAAATATGTGCGAATATGTGGTCCTCAAAGTACCCACTTTAGAGGTCCCTGTGAGGAGTGGGGCCTTGAAGGCCGTAAGACAGTTAACACCCCCACTCTGACCAGGATTTGGTAAAGGTATATTACCCTGAATAGAGCCACCTAACAATTAGTAGCATAGTTCAAGCTCCTTCCTTAAACTAAGAACTAGAATTATTACTTGTTTCAGGCAGAATTGCAATTAACATGTTTTTGCCTCAAATATATTATGAGTATGTAAGTAGTGTAAAACGTGTTTTTGTGCAGCACAAAAAACACGTATAAAATAAAGCACAAATTGTGCTTTATTTTAAATAATAGTTGTTGAGAAAATGGCATATTTTTCTTTGTATTTAATTACAGTCATAGGTAAATGAAACCTGGCTGAAAATGACAATATATATATATATAATATTTATGTATCATTATATTATGCTTTAAGAAGCTCAAAATCAAGCTCTCTGCTAAGCTTGGCATACCTGCTTAATCATATGACCATGGTGATAATTGATATGGTATAAATATATATAGGTTAACTTAGCCTATATACAATTAAACACAGTATGTCTAATAAGAAACATTAGAAGCATATTATTTTGATTTACCTGCCTGCTACCTAGTACCTTTTGACCATGCTCGTGACAGGTTATCATTTGTCACAGCTAGCCTACTGATCTGCTGTCGGGGGGGGCCCTAGAAATTGATCGGCCCAGGAGTTAATACGTCCCTGGCTGCTCCCATGGGTTTTATTTAATGTTCTCAATCACCACAACTGATTTCAGTAATTTTTTTTTTTTTTACAAGAGTATTGGCATGTGTCAAACTCAGAACTTGAAGCATCTTGCTTAAAACCCAAATGGTCGAGGATATTTCATAAACGCAAAGGTTAAAGCCTCAATCTGCAATTTCGTAAAGTAAACTGTTTGGCTTTATGAACAGTGTTCATATAGGTATAACATAGGTTTAGAATATGATAATACCTATCAAGCATCCGTGTACCACAGCAATTCATTATCATATACTTCATGGTGTAAAAATCAGCCTGTGCTGTATTTTAACTGATAAGCTGCAGCAGGAATGTAGCATACAGTACACAGTATATGGTGTACTGTATATGCCAGCATAAACCATAAACCCCCATGCAGGGCTAACAGTACAGTAACCAATGCCTAACAAAAAATTTAATATATAGATTTCCCCATTGGAAATCAGAATGGGGTACTTTTAGAATGATTATCATACAATTATTTGAATAATGAACATTTGCTTTAGGCCTATATTAAAGGTAGGTAAGTGATTTGCGTTGGTTAAAATAATTGTTAAATAGCTCTATATTCTGATAGTACTCATTGCTATAGAGTGTTTGTTCAGTATTTGAGTCTCCTTGTCTCTCCACCTCTTTATTAAACAGAAAATGCATTTTCGTTTCATATCCAATTTTATCCAACCAGGACAGAGAACTCAATCAGGATACAGATTAAACAAGTGAAATTGGAAGTGATGACACTAAGAAATGAGCATGCAAAATTGGAACTGTAACACTATACAAATTAAGCTTAAAAATGGGTACTTTCTCCTGATTGGCTGAGATTTTGACACCTACCGAAAAAAATATTTTCTGTTTATTAAAGAGCTGGAGAGACAGGGAGACATCTGTTACTGAAAAAAACACTCTATAGCAATGATTACTATCAGAATATAGTATTTGAACCTTTTAACAAAATACTTTTTGTTTTAACCAAAAAATATCACTTACTCTACCATTAATGAGTCTATCTGTAGCTAGTTGTAGTAGTTATACAAAAAATGTTTTTTGCTTGGTTTATTTTAGGGGAAAATAAGGGATTTCTTTCTTTTTAGGGAAAAAATCTGGATCAAATTCGTTCATTTTCCTCATTATGGGGATTAATACTTGACGAATGTCCTGGGCCAGTGGTTACAATGGCAGGGCCAGCATTAATTTCCCTTAATGTCTACCCCTGTATTTAGTCCATGAGACAGAGCCCCAAAATTGAGCAATGATTATCGAAAGAGTGGGCAAAACCAAACCTATATTAAATTGTTCATAGGGTCAATACGAGTAAATAAATATATGATAACCTTTCCACAGGAGTGGCTTTTTCATGTTTCATGTATTTTAGGAAAATATGCCCACATTTGCATAACTTTCCAGAATCAACATTGGACAAAGCCAGAGTCAACATACTTATTTCATTTTGTTAAGATGTTGGAGTCAAAGGTTTTTAACGAGGGATCAGGGAATATTCAATATCTGGCTCAATTTTGGGGCTCTGGCTCATGGACTAAATGCCTAATTTGCATATTTAAATATACAATTTCAGAAAACTTGTAATACGATAAATCATTGTCTTCATGTAAGTAATCAACTCAGGAAGTTTCATTATGATAACTCTTTTTTTAAATTTTGTAATGTTTTTCACCTGTCATGTACGTATGGGGAAAATAACAAAATGTGTGATAACCATGAAAAAGCTACTCCTGTGGAAAGGTTATCATATATTTATTTACTCGTATTGACCCTATGAACAATTTAATATAGGTTTGGTTTTGCCCACTCTTCCGATAATGAAATCTTGTCTGGCTCATGGACTAATTACCGTATTAAACCTTTTCATAAAGACTTTATGTTTTCTATAGTTAGGTTCAAGTCTTCTTTCACACATGTGTTTTTGTAAGGGCTTTCAAGGCGTGGCTACATTGTGATTGACCTGACAAGTATACTGGGGTCCGGTGAAGACCCACCCCTCGCTCCACAGAATACAATACAAATCATCATCAATACCAGCCAGGATCAATAAAAAGTATATTTACAGGTAGTTAAGGTGAGTCCAAGAAGTGAGGTCTAGTAGTCCAATTCGTTTTTTTTTTAGAGATCTATAGTTTTGATTTTCGTTTTTGATGACATGTCTAGTCAAAAACATATGTGACATTTATTTTGTGGAGGTCCTGTGATCTACTGGCAGTGTGTTGTGCATACAAATTTGGCACTGAGTGGTCCAGTGGTTTGTAAGATTAGTTCCCGGGGAGACAGTAGTAGACACACACACACACACACACACAGACCCTAGACGGCTAGCCTCTTGCAGAGCCACGCCGTAGAAACGACATGTTTTGACTCATTATCACTGTGTCTTTTTGAATGCACTTCAAAAAGCCTTTTGCCAATGAATTCAGCATTTTGGGTGGTTGGGACGTGATAAGCATGGATTGATATATCTAGCTGATTGCTGACAAGGTGAGCACATCTCAGTGCCGAAATAGCTCAGTTGGGAGAGCGTTAGACTGAAGATCTAAAGGTCCCTGGTTCGATCCCGGGTTTCGGCAGCATGGGCTTTCCTTTTAAGGTGGCTTTCTTTATGGGGGTGGCTGTGGCTCAGTTAGAGCAGCCGTTTGGGTTGCTTGTTCGATGCCTGGCTCTTACTGCCTGCCTGTCTGCCTGTCTATATATAAATACTTACCTATCAATCAGTCAGTCTGTGTCTCCTTCTCTCTCTCCCTATTGCTTGAATTGAATTGCAATGATCAAAACACCATTCTCAAAACCTCAAAAGGGCTTGGAGTTTATTGAAGACCATACTTGTTTCGGCAGGGGGACTAATCCTTGAGATGCAGCAGTTACACTCGGTTCTGTAAGGCGACCAACCTTTACCTGGATGTACGGAACCCGCGCAGAGGTCACGAGAGGTCAGTACACCTAATGGTGGTTGTGCTGGTTTGTGGCTTGTATTAGACTTGAGTACAAGAACTGAGCAATAATGTATTTGCTGTGAAGCTTATCAGTGTTTCTGCTACAGATACAAGGAGGACTTCATTCAGAAAGGAGAGATTGGTGGTTATTGCACTCTGAACAAGCGAGCACTGGCCGACGAGGGAGAACATAAAAGCCCCTTGCATCATGGTAAGGCAAGACACATGCAAATAATCCTTCATATTTTACAAGCACACTCACACACAGTTACTGGTGGTTTGGCAGTCATTTTGTGAAACAATTTGTAATAGTTGTTGGTATAGAGAGGCACAAAAAGGTGTTCCCTGACCGGGAATCGAACCCGGGCCGCGGCGGTGAGAGCGCCGAATCCTAACCACTAGACCACCAGGGAGGTGTAACAAGTGTGTCGTAAATGTTTGCCATGTAGGGCAGCTGGCAGGACAGAATTCCAGTACTTAAGACCATCACCAGAGTGCGCTTTCGCACTACACCCAAAAAGGAATGAATTCTATTTGAAATCAACAGTTCAAGAACCTCCATTCTAGACAGTCTTGGCCTCATGGCAACCAGTGTGGCTACCAGTGACAGTGGGGAATCTAAGAAATAGAAACGGCAGGCTTTCTATTCCTGGAAAGACAGCATGCTATAATGGAAGACATTGTTCTTGCAATAAAAAGATAAAATAATTAAACTTTTCCCATATATAATGAGCATTAGTGAGGACCAATTATATGTTGTTAGGTGGAAAATAGGTGAAGTGGTCCTTTGTGCGTATAAGTATGGCCTCGTTGGCGCAGTAGGCAGCGCGTCAGTCTCATAATCTGAAGGTCGTGAGTTCGAGCCTCACACGGGGCAGTTCTTTTCTTATGCATATGATGAAGTGTACCTTCAACTGATGATCGATTGCAGAAGAGGTGATTTCTGGAGAGAGTGACATCGGCAGCTCTCTTTTCCATGGCGATGTGCAGGGCAGGTCACTTATTGTCTGAGCAGAGCAGACTACATATTGCAGCCTGGTGTTGGAGGGAAATAATGTATGCTGTCACAATTTCAGTAAAGGTTAACTGTGTAACTTTTAGCCTAGTTTATTAGATATACTAGATCTTCAAATCTTGTCCTATGTTGCACTGATAAGAGCAATGGTCACGAGAGAGTGTGTTGGTGAAGTTTCAAGGCAATCAAAACAAACAGGAAGTACGAAGGAGAAACCGGAAGTGGTAATTTCTTATCTAATTGGAAGTCTGTGGGACCACCCACCAAGTTTGGAGCCTGTGCCTGTAGCATGCTGGGAACTGTAGTTATGGGTGTTAAAACCCCAGCCAATAGGAACACAGAGGGGGCGGGGCATCAGCAAATTACCCGTTCCATTGGCCGCCTAAGAGAACCCACCAAGTCTGGGGCCTTTAGCATGCTGGGAACTGGAGTTATGGCTGTTTAAAGCCCAGCCAATAGGAACAAAGAGGGGGCGGGGCTGAAGCAATTCCAGTCCGTCCCTATTGGCCGTCTAAGAGTACCTACCAAGTATGGGGCTTTTAGTATGTTGGGAACTGGAGTTATCGTTGTTTAAAGCCCAGCCAATAGGAACACAGAAGGGGCGGGGCTTAAGCAATTACAGCCTTCTCTATTGGCCGTCTAAGAGCACCTGCCAAGTTATGGGCCTTTAGTATGCTTATGGCTGTTTAAAGCACAGGCAATTGGAACACAGAGGGGGTGGGGCGTAAGCAATTACAGCCCGTCCCTATTGGCCGTCTATGAGCACGTACCAAGTTTGGGGCCTTTAGCATGCTGGGAACTGGAGTTATGACTGTTTAAACCCCAGCCAATAGGAACACAGAAGGGGCAGGGCTTTAGTAATTACAGCCCATCCCTATTGGCCGTCTAAGAGCACCTGCCAAGTTAGGGAACTTTAGCATGCTGGGAACTGAAGTTATGTCTGTTCAAAGCCCAGCCAATAGGAACACAGAGGGGGCAGGGCTTAAGCAATTAGCCCTATTGGCCGTCTTAGAGCACCTGCCAAGTTAGGGGCCTTTTATTTAGCATGCTGGGGACTGGAGTTATGGCTGTTTAAAGCCCAGCCAATAGGAACACAGAGGGGGCGGGGATTAAAACCCAATCAAGTATTATATATATATATATATATATATATACATATATATATACATACATACAAATAATTAACATTATCAAAATCTAAATCAGACCCAATACATTAAAAGACATAATCATTCAGATAACCAATCAGTAACTATAAATGTGAGCACAGTTGATTTGATTTCAACCATAATTTGAGGTTTACCCCCTTTACTGAGAAGGCAGACTGTCCGAATGTGTTCTTGCTTGTGGGAACATTACAGTCACCATTTGTTGATGCTCGTGTAGTTGCTCTACCAGAGCTCTGACGCCTACCAACCGACATGCACAGAACCAAACATAGTTCATTAAATTCAAGTGGCATCTCTGCACGCTCAATATTGTACTTACTACTTGCTGTAATGCACACATCCACACGATCATAAGTCAATCCAAACGAACAAAAGTAATCCAATAACTCGTCAGGATAGATCAATAAAAAGAATCCATAGCAATAAATTATTGCCAATAATCTGACAGAAGCAAACTCGGCAGCGAAAATAAAAATATCACTGGTATAATAACTCATAAATTGATAGATATTCCTGTGCGTAATCTCCAGACCAGTGATTGTGGCATGCAGTGGTAACAGGAAATGTGGGCACCAAAACATTCTGGGCACAAGGGAAAACTGAGCACTTTGGAAGAGTGGGCACTAAGGAAATGTAGGCACCAGGAAGAATGGGCACCTGAAGTCTTAGGATTCGTGTCCACAGAAAGTGTTTTCCCGGTGTTAATTTTGACAGCAAAGTCTTAGTCTTAGTCTTTTGAATAACACACCATTTAGTTTTAGTCCTATTTTAGTCTTCTGAAATTGTTTAGTCTTATAATAATAATAATAATAAGTTAGTCAACTAAATATCAAAATCTTAGTCTTTTAGTCTTAGTCTTAGTCAACAAAATTAACACCGTTTCCCGGTGCCCACCTTTCCTGGTGCCCACTCTTCCCTAGTGCCCAGTCTTCCCAAAAAGTTGGTTCCCAGATTTCCCTAGTGCCCACTTTTCCTGTATTCCATGCAGTTATTCCACAAATAGGCCTAGACCTGGCAAAGTAGATCCGCCCATAAAGCGATAAAATATGGTCTAACATAGCCTGACTTCACAAATAATTTGCAAATTATAATGGTCATAATGTTTAATAGCATTTTTCAAAATGTTCATCCAGGATAACGAATAAATCCCGGGTTAATCTGCTATCTAGGTTTCGTGAAACGGGCCCCTGGCTAGCATTTGAATTCAAAACAATGGTCATAAAGTGGATAACCTGGTTGTACAAATTAATATGTTAATTGAGGGAAACAGTGAACTTGTGGCTCATTAAGATAGTGCCAGTTATAGAAGTAGCTTAGCTTTCTTTCATTGCCATGCTTTTGAGGCAATATTGTTCATCAAGCACAATGTTACAAGTGGTGGTGGTGATGAAAATGGTTTGTCAGAAATGGGTTTCGAACCCACGCCTCCAGGGGAGACTGCGACCTGAACGCAGCGCCTTAGACCGCTCGGCCATCCTGACATTAATGCTTAGTGATAATAATGAGTGATTCAACAATTTACAGTTATGTGACATTTATTACATGGGAATAACATCATTGCTACTGGAGCTTCCAATGGGCTAGTTAAGACACAGGTTTGGGTTTTGTTGTTCACTGCTTATCTGTTTTTCATGGCACAGCCGGCAACATTGCACTTTCATGTTGTCCATACCATTGTCGTTAACACACTGTATCATTTGTTATGAAAAGCCATTGTTAGAAGTGGGATTCGAACCCACAGTCAGGCATAGAGAGTAGACCCTTGCACCCCCTGAGTTTTTTTTTAGCATATGGCTGAGCAATGTGCTGAATTATGGGCAATTTCTTGGAGGGATAGGCAGTGGTAGTGTATTGGGGCAATTCATGTCCATTCATTTGCTGGATATTAAATATTCTCCTGCAATTTACTGTAGTGGTCCCAGCAATATGTGTTGATAAGTTTACTGAAGTAGCATATCACATGACATGATTAACCTATGAATTAATTCAGTTAAAACAAGATCATACATGGACGTTAAAGAGCAATACTTTATAGGGCTGGTAAATTAATATTCGAATTTCGAATATTCCTCGAATATGGGGAAAATATGTATATTCGAATATGAAAATGTATATTTGAATACAACATTTTAAAGAAAACGTTTTATTTTTTTTTACTTTTTTGTTTGTTTGTTTATTTGACAGGGACAATACAAAAAAAACAATGTATCAAGTTATAAAAACAAACAAAATGTTTGTTTTATTGGATCCGAGCACTTGATACATTGTTTCTTGTATTGTCCCTGAGGAAAGTTACCAGCCCTAATATAATACTTTACTACTTTGTGTGTGTATGTGTGTGTGATTCACACCCATGCCTCTAGGGGAGAAAATAATGAGTGAATGTAACAGCTTACAGTTATATGACATCTATTACATATCATCAATCAATCAATCAATCAAAGTTTATTTATATAGCACGTTTCATACATCAAGTGCAGTTCAATGTGCTTCACAGAATAGGTTTAAAAATAAAGATTAAAAAAACCCGGAGGATAAAAGCAAAAGAGGAAAAGAAAACATTTAGAATAAGACTAGGAAAAACAAGAAAATAATAAACAATAATAAAGCAAAGCAAAACAAATATATATATATATATATATATACATATATATATATATACATGCATAGAAAGCTGGATTAATGCAGACACCTAGGTAAAAGCAATACTAAAAAGGTGTGTCTTAAGATTTCTTTTAAAAATGTCGACTGATTCGGTGACCCGCAGGGCCTCCGGCAGGCTGTTCCAGAGGCTAGGACCATAGTAGCAAAAAGCTGCTTCCCCATGCCTTTTTGAGCTAGCCTCAATAACATATGAACAATGTTATTGCTAATAGGGCTTCCACTGGTTGCTATACAGTAGATAAGGAAAGGAAAAGCAAAAAATATGGTGAAAAGATTATCCAGAATGCCGCAGCATACTTGATCTTCAACCAGCCACATTTTTCACATGTCTCCCCCCTTCTCCACTCTCTCCATTGGCTCCCAGTTACTTAGGCTTAGAAGGGACATTTTTCAGCAGC
Organism: Gymnoscopelus braueri; assembly: GCF_963280865.1. Classification (NCBI taxonomy): domain Eukaryota; kingdom Metazoa; phylum Chordata; class Actinopteri; order Myctophiformes; family Myctophidae; genus Gymnoscopelus; species Gymnoscopelus braueri. The sequence continues at coordinate 39,154,227 of NC_137612.1, read as the reverse complement.
AGCCAATAAGTTAGTGCAGCACATGATCTGGTATTTTGTCATGGCCATTCATAAATGACGATTGCTCATTCAGTCTGCCAAATGAAAAAGCTTACAGCACCTGGTATTCCCAGGCGGTCTCCCATCCAAGTACTAACCAGGCCCGACCCTGCTTAGCTTCCGAGATCGGACGAGATCGGGCGTGTTCAGGGTGGTATGGCCGTAAGCAACTGTTGCATTAGCCGGTAGGTCTTATATAGATGACAGTGGAAAGGAAGCACGAAAGGAAGGAAGAATGCCCTGCTGTGGAGTGTGTTTATTCTACTTAGGCTCGACTACTAAAGGTTAGAAAGGACATATTTCAGCAGCAGCCAACAAGTTAGTGCTGCACACGATCTTCCGAGAAAGCCTGTTTTCAGGGCGGTTTGGTGGTAAAACAAAGTAACAGCCAATAGGCCCTATATAGATGTCAGTGACCACTGACCAGGGAAGAAGCTTTTCTTTTTTTTACTTAAATTTTTATCCCACGATTTTGTAACCCTACTTTTTACACCCAGTGCCAATTGTCTATGTAATCCTGGGCACTACCTTCCCTCTGCCAACCTAGGGAGGCCAGGGCCGAGCTCATGCCTCCTTCAATGCATGAGAGCCAACTGACCTTCTTGTCACCTGACAGGGGAGAGTTTCCCTGGTTGGACGTAGCGCGTGGAAGGAACACGTTATTCCAACCAGTTCCCTTCCCCTCCATCAGGCGCCCCGGCTGGCCAGGGGGAGTATAGTGTATATATATCACCAGTATAGTGACCAGGATCACTGCATGTTTTTGTGAGGGTACCTACCCTAGGAGACACGGGGAGAACATGCAAACTCCACACAGAAAGGCCCTTTCGCCAACCCCACCTAGGGTATGGGCACTGATGACGCGGAGGAGAGAACACACCCCCAGCGCCCACAGCGTCCCCTGCGGGAATCGAACCCAAGACCTTCTAGCTGTGAGGCGACAGCACTACCGACTGTGCCACCGTGCCCGGGGAAGAAGCTTTTCAACCTTGAAAAGCTTATAATATTGTATAAAGGGAGCTTTTCATCACTCCTGCACATGGACATACAGTACATGAGTGATGATTAGCTCAACTAGTGGAGCTAGGAAGCAATGATTTAGCAATGAGAGGGGTCCTCCCGCAGCCGTACCTGTGGGTAGAGACTGAGGCAGACTAATGGGAATTTTAAGGTTGCCATATCAGCCCTTTGTTCACCCAGTGTACAGTATGTGTCAATGTGTCCCTGAGCAAGACGACACTTAACCTCTAACTAACTTAACCTCTGAGATTGGTTCAGAACGAAGATGTGTTGGGAGCACATTGAGCATACCCATTTGGTATGGTATGGTAACAGCCATCATTTTAGTTATTGTCATTAGTTGTGTTTTAATTTTACAAATTGAGGCTTCACCACATCGCCAAAATATAAATTACAGAGTGGCAACACTGCAAAAGTTTTGCAAAATAGTTATCTTCCAGGGAGTTCTATTATTTTACTTTATTTCTTTATTTGTTTGTTTATTTACCTTGCCTGCTAAACATTGTATTATACTGCTCTGCGACTTTGATGTTATAATTGCTTTCAACTGTCTCTGTGTTATGGTTTCAGTGCCATTAAAATGTAGTACACAGACTCAAGCCGATTTAATTTGTATTTGCTGTTTTCTTTCAAAGTTGATAGCAATAGAAGTTTTTTGGTCCAAAAATTAAATAATAAATATTTTTTCAATGTCGATTTTATTTATTTCATTGTGGTATTGTGGACTAAAATGTCCATAGATATCTGTGTTCTGACCTGAATAGCATGATGAGGATGTTGGATATAGACAGAAAAGGCAATTCTGCAATGTTGCCTGCATATTTCATGTATATTATTATCTATTTCAGTGACTGGAGACAAATGTTTTGTGACTATCACTGTTACTTGGATTAGATAAAAGTATATGAAATATGCATTTTAGATGTAACCATAACGCCATGTCTGGCATTTCTTACAAACTTAACCACTTGAAATTTGGTTGAAAATTCAGGGAGTCGTGATGATTTTAATAGTGGAGAGACCATCTTCTTCAATGGACATAAATGTATTAGAACGCTCGGCTTCCTTCCCCAATATGGTGACTGCAGAGACAGTTCTCCAATGAACTGCAGCTGTGCAGCAGCCATTAAGGTATCTATGGCTGTACCTGTCTAGATGCACACACCTGCATCTAGTTTTGATGATTGCAGTTTGAGAAGAGCTGTTGCAATCCTTCAATCCATTTCAACTCTCTAGGGCAAAAAAAAGAGCTTACTGTAGGAGCAGACAACAACAGAGATTATTCACTTGTAGCATGGATGTGATATTTGATATTATAGTGTCTATGTCAGATAAAAGCACAATGGTTCAACTTAATTGTAAAGATGACCCTAACACCAACATGCATGCCTCCATGCAAGATGGCCACAGTTTGAAGAACCACGGAAGCCCTGACGTTCAAACCTCTGCAAAGTGGATGCAAGATGTTTTGGGGTATGGTCGGACCTGGTGCAATAATCTCGGAAATACACATCTTAAAGTTTGCATTGGGCGATTAATGGGATGATTTCACCCTGTTTTCAGGCGTCCTGGAGCTATGGCATCTGCCCTCAGGTCGGTGGGTCCCCTGCTCATGCATCTTTCTGTTCCCAAGCTGTTCAACTTCTCAGTGCTTGGACTGGATGAGAGGGAGGCTGAAATGTCTTCGCCAACATTTAATGGGGAAGGAATCGAAGAAGGGTACAGACACAATGAATCACTGGCTTGGCTGGAGAAATGATGATGAGTTGCTCATGTTGCCTTTCTGTTCCACAACACAGAGCTGGAGATTCAGCTGATGAAGAAGACCAAAGTGAGGAGGACGTTCCACCTGGATTATTTCAATCAAAGTACATTGATATGTGTAAGTTGGCTCAACCGCCTACCGGTATTTCATAGTTTGTCATGGTGTTGCCGAAAATATCAGATGTACAAGCTCACATGTTGCCTTGTCAGACGTGTGAGCTTGTAGATCTGCTATTTTTGCAAATGTTTGAAAACGTCCGCCTACAGTATAATCACATGCCAAAAATAGGGATGCCAGGTTGAAGTCGTCTATTTTGTAGCGTTTCTGATGAGCTCACTTGTATACCGCTATTCTCCCTTTCTGTCTGCCATTTGCAGTCCCACTGTATCAAGACTATCTGCCGTCTCTGAAAGCTGCCCTCCACCGGGCGAGCGAGGGTGCTGTCCATGAGCTAGTGACCTGCCAGTTCCTACCGGATCTGCAGTCCCCTCTTAGCTCTCACACCCATTTTGAGATCTCTAGCCCTACTCCATGTTCTCCTGTGGTCACTCGATCCACACCTGTCAGGATTATCCCATCATGTACCCTTTGGCAAGACCTGGCTGAGGTGAAGGAAAGTGGTATCCTCACCACACTGACCACTAGAGAGGTGCGGCTTCAAGAGGTATGTACTGTAGTTGGCAGTGGCACCATCCAAGATTATCATAACTCGCATATAGTATAAAGAGGCAAATAAAAACAAGTAAATACTACCAAGTGTGACAACAACAACAATAATAATAATAATGATACATGATTGATTAGGCCCCATTGATTCAAACTGAAATGTTCAGTAAATATAACACTGTATACACCATAAAGACCCAGTGTGATAATTGGAACAAGACAAATAATAACATTGCAACTTCATCTCTGTGATGGACTTTTAACTGGTAATTTGTGAGATTATTAAAGTGACAGTTACAGCAGAAATAAGAATTCAGAAAATGAATGACTCAAACCCCTCTTTTGATCTGAAGGCCAGGTTTGAGGTGATTGGCTCTGAGGCGTCCTACTTGAGGAGTCTTGGGATAGCTGTCGATCATTTCTTTGCATCAAAGAAACTGAGAAAGAGATTGTCCCAAAGAGAGCAGGACATTGTTTTCTCCAATCTCAGTGACGTGATGGAGGCCAGCAAGAGGTACAGTAAGGGCTCCTTTCAGCCATTCATGTCAAAGTATAGATACTCCTGTTCAAATATTACTCAACTGCAAGTGAAAGTTCCTGTCAAATTAATAGACCGCCGAAGTCTGACGTCATTTACACATCCTTTGTTTGTCTACCTGGTTCGCAGTTTTCCACCCCCGTTCTGAATCCCATAGACGTATTTAATATCGCGTCAAATAAGAACTGTGTTCCAAAAATAAACAAATGACCACGGCGGGTTGACTCTTATGGATATGAAGCATCAACTGACGGTGAGAAAACGCTAATGTTACTTCCGCCAAATTAGTTACATTTTCGCCAGAAACAGACTGTATCAAATATAAGTGACTGACTATCATAAACTATACAGAACCTCCTCCCTGACAATAACGCCGACACGCGGTGTTTATTTTTGGACCACAATTCTTATGAGACGATTCTAAGATGACCCAATGTTATTCTCCATAGAGAAATTACTTCCGCAAACCTGGGGATGAACGAGTGACGTCAGGACTTCGGTGCTCTATAGTACTTGCATTAAAGTACGGGAGTACTTGCTTTTAAAGATACTTAAGTATTCATAAGTACACATGCTTTTAGAAATATTTAAGTATTCAAAAGTACAAATTAGACATTTTCACCTTGGGATGTGACGCGTTGTGAGCTTGTAGATCAGCTATTTTCACTATATATTTGAAATGGGTCTTAAATAGTGTGCTTTTTCCCGTCCTAGAAATGTAGTGGAGTCAAAAGTACAATATTTGTCTAAGTGAAAGTCTCCAAAAATTCAAATGTACTTCATCCATTTTCAACCAATTTTCATATAATTGGTCCTCACTCATGCTCATTATAATATGGTAAATAAAGATTCCTACTCACTCACTGTGACTCAGAGGAGGGCTGTGGATAATTCCGAAACCTGCCTACCAGTGACATCATCGTTGAGGAATCAAAGCTAATAGAAACTGCAGGCTTTCTATTCCTGGAAAGTTGGCATGCTATAATACAAGTCATTGTTCTCGCATTAATAAAAACATTTACACAACATTTTAATCTTGTTTTAAATGACCAAACCTGCATACCGATGACTTCACTGGTAGGTGAGCCTCTGAACTGTCCACAGCCCTCCTCTGAGACACAGTGAATAGACAAAAATTGTGCCATATTATGAGCATTAGTGAGGACCAATTATATGAAGATGCCTAAGTAACCAAAAAACACAAAATATCCCTAAAACACAAAATACTCAAGTAAAGTACAGATACTCAAAATGTTAAGTACATTACTCATTGGCTCCTCTCCAGCCATTGATGTTAATGGAACTCATTGTATTAACATTCATAATGGCTAATGAGTGACTACTCATTGTCTGCAGGTTTCTCATGGAACTGGAAACTCTACTTGGAGCAAATGTGGTGATATCTCATGTCGGAGACATTGTCCTCAAGCATTGCTCAACATTCCAGGCTTGCTACGTGCCCTATGTGACCAACATGCAATACCAAGATGCCCTTGTCAGCAGGCTGCTGTAAGTACTGTATAGCATATCTCAAACAAATATGTTCCAAGCCATTCATATGTGGTGTTTTTTTTTTGCATTTCAAGGGAAAAGAACAGACGTTTTCGGCACACGGTGAAGAAACTTGAGAGGGACCCTGTGTGTCAGAGACGGGGCCTGAAGTCCTTTCTCATCCTACCGTTCCAGAGAATCACTCGCCTTAAGCTCATCATGGAGGTACAAAACCTTTGGTGGCATTTAGAACGTTTTCATCTTTTTTCATTATGGATTTGTGGATTGGTAAATGCTGCATTGTTTCAAAAGTCAACTAAAACGAAACTTTTTTTCCCTGTAATTTCAGAACATCCTAAGACTGACCCAGCCAGGCTGTGGTACCATCTCATCTCTAAAACAGTCCATAGAGGCCATTCGTCAGGTAAATGTCATTCATCACAAAGCAAATCTAATCAGTTGACATGGCATGACTTGCACTTCACCCAGTTCCAATCCTATCATCATATACTGTAACTGGTCCTCACTTGTGCTCATTATGAGATGGCACAATTTCTGTCTACAAGCTCTTGTAGACAGAATTTCCCATCCTGGAAAGTTGGCATACTTGAGGAAGTCAATAAAATAATTAAAAGGGGAAAAGGGTTCGTTTCAATCAAGTTTGAAATATTTATTGAAATGACCACTGACGATTGGTAGGCTGGTTTCTGAACTGTCTACAGCCCACCTACAGTACAAGATGCAGAGAAAGTAGACAAATCCTACCATTGCATAATGAGCATTGTTAAAGACCAATTATACGACGATAAGGGTGAAAATGGGTGATGTCCACCTTAACTTGTTTTAAAATTCTCTCTTTAGTTAAATGAACAATTGTCCAAACCATTGATTAGTGAGCAAAGACAGTGGGGGAAAAACATCATATAATTTGGTTACATACGAACACAGGTACATACAGTACATATGAATAAACTGTGGCAAATAAATATGAATCGTGTTTTAGAGAATTACTCAAACATACACTGATATTTTGATTAAACCAGATAGTGGACAAGTGCAATAAGGGAGTCCAGAAGATGCAAGAGATTGAGCAGCTGGTGCAACTGGAGCTGCAACTGGACTTTGGCAATGTTAAGGTCTGTAGCCTCCTGCTATCTCCATGGTGTCTGGTGACTTGACATGCAAAGGGTTTTACATCACACTGCACTGGTGGAGCACAGAACTGTACACTACAGTAGGGGTGTGTCAGTAATAGAACTAATCGATAATATAAAGGATTCTAAAATAACAAATGGCTTATCTACAAGCTCACAACGCATTGTATCCACGGCGCTGTGTGGGCTTGTGATTTAGTAGACTGTAAAAGGTTATCAAAAAGGTAATCGATAGAATAATCTATAAAGTAGATAATTGAGTTGTAGCCCTACACACCAGTTAATCACAACATGGGATGACTTGTCTTGGGTTAAGTACCAGGTATAGTAGGTTTGCTTCATGAACCCACAGGTGGCAGTCATGTCTTAATCTAAATACTAAATGGGCTCGGTGCATGGCTGTAGTTCTGCCATGCCTTCTGAACATTTGAACCGTGAATCACCTTCATGTGTGTTTCCGGTTTAAATCTGCTGCTGAGCCAATCAAATGAAGCTGTGATAAACTGACCCGTAACAGGAAACGGAAATGCCTGCGTCTGGAAAAGGGAACTACCAGTCATGCACAGAGCCTATTAAAAGTAGAACCTACATACAGAGCTAAAGGGAAAAGAGATCTTTATTAGGAAGACGTTTCAATTCATTGTGGCTCTTCAGGTCACTTACAGCACCTATTCAGTCCATTATGTGTCACCCACTTCAGTATGTGCCTCTGTGTGACACATATAATGATTGACTGAACAGGTGTTCAGACCTGAAAAAGGTCCTCAAGGGATCGAAATGTCTTCCTAGATGTCTTTTTACCTTCAGCTCGCTGTGTGCTTGTTCTACTTTTAATTTAGCGTGCGTTTTTTTTAACCCAGCACCCACTGTTGATGACGTGAGTGTATAGTTAGTTTCCCTTTCAGTTTATAATCTCACATGTCCCTCTCCATCCAGAAACTACCTCTGATTGTAAGTGGGCGTTGCCTGGTGCACGAGGGTGCCTTGAGACAGCTGACGCTGGAGGACAAACCAAGTTCACAGATGTCCTTCACAGATGTCTACCTTCACCTCTTCAACGACCTCCTGGTCATATCGTTGAAAAAGTATTTCAAATTGCCACCATATATCGTCGCTGTTGGGTGGACACCTTGTATGTCCAAAACTGTTAGTTTTCAGGAAATGTAAAAAAGAACCTGTGTTCTGATGGATCCAATGTAGTTATTTAGTCACAAGCTCTTTTCATTGGTTCAATATTATTAAACCCTCAGACTTGACCACTTTCACAAAATTCAAAAATGGCTAAAATAGCCGTGTCACGTGTTGCATTGCTTGTTGATTGGCTATTTTGCGCTAATTTTATGTGATACTCTAGTATGGCGAGATAGGGCATTAAAAGGAAGGTAAGTGATTTTCCTTGTTACAATAAGTGTTAAATAGCTCTATATATTCTGATAGTAGTCATTTCTATAGTGTTTGTTCAGTAACAGGGGTCTCCCTGCCTCTCATTTGAGAGAACTCAAATAGGATAAACAAGTGTAATTGGAAGTGATGACACAGAGAAATGAACAGACAAAATTGGAACTGGAACACTAGCAAATTGAAGCTGATAAATGGGTACTCTCTCCTGACTGGCTGTAATTTGGCCACCCACCGGAAAATTTATTTTCTGTTTATTTAAGAGATGGGGAGACATCTGGTACTGAACAAACACTCTACAGCCATGATTGCTATCAGAAAATAGTGCTAAAAGTTGTAATTTTGAGATATGAGGTTTCTGCCCGACAGTGACGATATCCAAATAGTATTGTGTAAATATGTTGTACCGTGATGCCACATGTGGCTCTGCTGTCATTTCCCACACCCCTCATTCTTCTGTTCCTCTGTAACCATCAGGGAGCAGCGTTTCATTGTGGTGGATCATGCCGAGTTTCCCACTCATGTGCATGTCAAGCAGCTGAAAACAAACACTCTGGGTCTACCATCAGACTCCTTTCTGTTGCATCTCTCTCAGAATTGCACCGGACAACCAGCTGTCTTGATTCTTGCCACACACACATGGTGAGAATTGGCGTCTATCTATTTTGTTTTCTATTCACCACTTCAACCCTAGCATTACGATTCTTCGTCAAGCATTGCAGATCTGCAAGGCCACAATGTTAACATGTTGTGAGCTAAGTATAGGGTTTAAGTGTTGTTAACTCTGGTGTTCACAATTTGTCAAATGTTTTAAAAACATTTTCAGCGAAAATAGCAAAGCTCACTAGGTGTCGCATTATAATGCGCTGTGAGCCGTAAATCGACTATTTTCACAATTTGTCAAACAACAAAGTATATAGTTCTTAAGTGGTTAATGAAATCTCTGTACCAGCCTGTGTTACATTAGAAAATATCTGTAATAAACACCTATTGTCTGTGCTGAATAAAAGAAATTGAGAGATCTGTAATTCACTAAAGTATTTTCTTTATTTTATATTAACAGCTCAGATAAAGAGGTGTGGATGAAGGTACTGATGTGAGATGGGAATATTGAGACCGGAATCAGTTGGATGATGCGTCAGTTGGATATATACTTTTTTAACTTTTTATATTGTACTAGATTAGAAGGACACAAACGTAATGTTCACTCTGTACCGTGTGTGTGGATAGAGATGCCCAATCTTTTGGATTTGTGAGCTAGTTTTTTTTATTCTCACATTTCATTGCAATGTCAATGTGACAGCTCTGTTTACACATTTCTTTATTCTATTTTATATTTTCATTTATTAGTTTTGGCTGTTTTATTTATATGTATGTTTCCCATGCCAATGTATTCACTAGAATCAGTGCACTTTGCTCTCATGTTTAGAACACACCTCCACATTTACAAGGACCCACAATTTGTCACCATGCATGAACCCATAAATATGATCACGACTCACGATTATTGTTTATTGATAAATGAATAAAGATTTTACACTTTTTTGTGGCTTTTTTGTGTTTTTACAAAAATATTCAGGTTGAGAAATGTGCCTCATCTCTACCATCAGTAGCATGATGATCATTTCAAATGAGAGTCTCAGCTTCTTGCTGTGCAGGGTGGGTTTCTGACCTGGCTGCTATACAGTCCTGGTGCCACAAGTGTGCAGCCAAGCAGTTGAGGAGTGGAGCGACGTCATCCAGTCCGTCGCTGACTTCACCCCCGATCCTGAGCACCGGTATGTGCAACTCCTCCTGGAACCTGCACACTTCCCGCTCTGTCACATCGGTGTGCATGAACAGGTCAAATCTGAACATAATGTCAAGAAGATTAACAATCAGCAATGCCTCTGCATTAACAGACGGTGATCTCTGTCATTATTTGGAATGTAAGCCACTTATGTTTTGGCTCCAACATGGCTAATGACCCAATGGTTGTGCAAAGTGCAATTTGCCCGCTTGTACAGTATCTTGTGTATTTAAGAAATGTATTGCAGCTTTTGTCCACTGCCCATGTTAAGGTGGCAAGACTATTCAATATCTGCTGCTACCTTTTAAATAAAAAGGAAATTGAAACAATGTTTCATAATGTATAGGCGAACAATGTCAAGCTCACCCACACACAGTGGAAACAAAAGACCACTAAAGGATACTTGGTGCCAACCACCATTTTCACTACGTTGTCCGACGGGCCAGACCACTTGGAGATCTGGTTTGAAAGGTCATCAAATGAGGTCCTGTCTGTGAAGGAGAACAGGAAGAGGACGGCATCCACCTGCTCCTTACAAGACTGAAAAATAAAACGCCAAATATGAGTGAAGCGATGGACTAGGGCTGTTGTGTTTATACCCCCCCCAGACTTAACCACTTGTAACCTGGCGTCCCTATTTTTCGCATGTCATTATAGGCTAATCTATTCAACAAATGGCAAATAAACCGATCTACAAGCTCAAGCTATCCTATTGTGTTTCATGCGTACCGGAAGCAAGTGGTCAAATCTACGCAAGGCGCTCTCTCCACAGTCCCACAGCTGTAGGCGAAAGAAGAGCACTCTGCCACTGTCTCTGAGCTTCACTGGCCAGTACACCACTGTCGTCTCAATACCTGCAAGAACAGCAAAACACAATGGTCAGTATAACTCCTGTTACAAATAAGCCCACGATGAGTGCAGTAATCAGTGTTATAGTAATTAATAGTATGAATTTTCTGTGATTGGTAGGACAGCAGTCTGACATGTTGACAACTCCCAAGAATGTCATTTGAGACTAGGATGAGCTTCAGGAGGGTGGGGTGATATGGACAAAAAATATTTCAATACAAAATTAAGGCTTAAGTGAGAAAAGACAACACTTGTGCTTTATTAGTATTACCACATGCACAATCTAGTCTCATATCACGTTATCGATTACCTTTTTATTTCCCGGACCGAATTGTCAGCATGAATAATAGTAGTACTAGAAATAATTGCTTATATGATCTCACTCGTCTCAGCATGCCATCAGAGGCAGTGTAGTGCGTTTAGACCTACCAGTTGTTTCATAATGCATGCTAGGAATATGCATTCCTGCAAGACGTGCTGCAAGTGCAGTCTTCCCCACTCCAGTTTTTCCAGAGATGAATATCTTATAAGGAACTGTGTCCACGGCTACATGAGGAGGCATCACTGGAGACTCCAATAAACCTGTAAAACCATTAATGAGTTATATTTTTAATAATTTGTCAGGGTTACTCAGAGTAAACCTGCAGCAAATCATGTCATTGTCATTTTGGTAACTATGGCTACATAAAAAATGTGAACCATGAATCTGCTCAATACATCAATCATGGAAATACAAATAAGTTTATGCTTATGCATTTTGTCAAAGCTGTCAATCAAAGAAACGTTACAGCTCTAAAGCTGGTACAAAGTGTACATTTTACCTTACCTATGGGGGAAAAAGGAGACGATTCATCTGCACCAAATATTTATGGGACAACAGAATTTTCATGTAGGGCCAGTGGTTCACAACGTTTTCAGGCCACGACATCCCCCAAATAATCATATTTGAATGTGGGACCTCCCAAAATAATATTTGAATTGTGGACCCCCCAAAATAATCATATTTGAACTGGGGACCCCCCACCCTGACAAGCACTTGGAATTGTAGGAGTTGAGGCTTAAATTTTGTTTGACTAAGTTCCCACAGATAATTATTGTGAAAATAGCAGATCACAACGTAGATCAGCTATTTTCATATTTTTTGCCTCTTTCTTATATTATTTGATAATTTGGCCAATGTTTGACTAGTATTTATATTAGACTACAGTTTGTTGCTTACTTTTGATGCAGTAATGGTCTTTTTTTTATTTCATTTAAAAATATCTTAAAGTGTCACTTTACTGTCATCTGGCCTCTGGGGACCCCCCCCCAAAAAATCATGTGGGGACCCGCCTGGGGGTCCCGATCCACCGGTTGAGCCACTGATGTAGGCTACCGAACTGCCCCTTGGCATAGGGTAGACTTGCCCTGATACATGACTGTCTGTCACATATTATATTCTGACAGATGACCGTCTTGGATCCATGGCTAAAGGTAGACCAATTGTACCTGAATACCCAGATGTAACACCAATACCTTGTGGTTAAAACTGTTATTTTAATAATCATCATACCAAATTTCCGCCGTCTCGTCTTGGTCAGGATCCTGCTGAAGAAGTCCTTACTCTCTGCACAGCGGTGCCAGTCAGCGACCACCATGGACCCTGGTTGCAGGACTTCTTGTGCCATCATGGTAAGATGCTGTCATTAGGTGATCATCACACTCATTAGGCCACTTGTTGTAGCTTCAAAGCTCCACCACGCGACGGCCGAGTGCCGACATGAACAGATCTTCAAGTCCAGACGCCGTTCACCGTTGTACTACAAGTTTAGTCTGTGAGGAAGAGTGGAAGACTTTACCTTGACCCATTCCTAAAGTAGCTTAGGAAACCAAAGCCGTGGTAACACAATTTTGGCCCAAAATTGCCTTAATAATGGTAGATAATTTGGAAACAAGCTCCAAATATCTGCAAAGCTCAGTAAACTGAAGCCGCATCCCCTTGACAACCAACCAGCCGCCCTCAAGCGTCACTTCCGTAGGTTGTTGCATGCTGTTGTTGGAGCTCCAGTGAGCCGCTAGAGGACGCTAAACACCTACTGTTCACTGTTGTCCACATGGTAACCGGAAGATTTGGTATTTGTTCACATTTACAGTGGGAACCTTTGGCTGGTGAGAGAAATGTAGGTTTTCATTGCTTAAAAGAGTCATTCCTAACCTTTTTCATTTTGATTTCAAGTACTCACAGTCTGATATGCATTAGGCCCCCCCGTTTGATGATTTTTATTTGTATTTCTGGGACCCCAGTCTAATAACATTTTTATTGTTTTAATTGTTGACATGATTTTGTCTGTAAAGTAACTTAAGTAGCCTACATTTACTCAAGTACTGTACTTCAGTATAATTGTGAGGTATTCTTTACTGGAGTATTTCCAAATGTATATGTACTTTTACTTCTACGCCTATCTCAGAGGCAAATATTGTACTTTTTACTCAACTACAATTATTTGAAAACTTTTAGTAACTAGTTATTTTGGAGATTTTGGAGATTACAAAACATACACTAACCACTTCAGCCCTATATACATTTTGGCCATTTGAAAATGGCTGATCTACAAGCTCACAATTGCACTGTTGATACTTACATAAGTAAAGAATGTGAGTACTTTTTCCACCACTGGTGTCATTTGTTCAGAATTCCTTTACTGTATATGTAGCTACCAAGATACACAGTGAAACTGTCATCAAAATAACACTTGTACATTCTCTAGATGTCCCCTGGGACCCCACCTTGAGAACCACTGGCTTAAGAAATGGGCATCAAATCAAATAAATACATAAATAAATATTTCTTCTTTATTGAAACATTTCCATGCAGAGAGAGAAAGGCAGAGAGATCACTATGATAACCTGCGAGCTTCGACTTTCAGCATTCCACTGCTCTGCAAGGATGAAGTCACCGACATGGGATCCACAGCCACTGGAAACTTGCATTTATGGGCAAATTTATTTATGACTGAGCCATTGACTCCCACCTGTTGAGGACAAATGTTTATAAATGATAGAAATACAGAGCAAGTTAAAGCCAACCTTGGAGAATGTACAGACATTTATTCATATAGAGATGACCAGTTTTTTAATTGGTCATTTTATAATTACAAGTATTTTTTTCCCTCTCAGTAGCATAATAAAGAGTAACTCCTGATTTTATACTTGGTTGTGCACCGGTGTCATGCACCAAAAATAGCAGATCTACAAGCTCACAACGTGTCACACTGTTGTCTGTTGCACCCTTTAGTGTCAGCTGTCATTCGACATTTTTGTATGTAACACAGGGGTTCTCAAAGTGCGGTCCGGGGACCCCCAGGAGTCCAGGAGGGGGTTCCAGAGGGTCCCTTGGCAAAATGTGTCAAGGGTAGCACAAAAATCAGTTTAACCACTTTAACCCCATATACATCATTTGAACATTTTTAAAACATTTTAACACAATTCTTGTATGGGGGTCCCTGGCATCAAATATGTTCAAATATTAATCCTTGACACAGAAAAGGTTTGAGAACCACTGGTGTCACAGATAAAACAGACTAACAGATACAAATGACAGCTGTGTGACTAACTGATTGATTGGATATTATCACTCAACCTGACCACTACTATAGCTTACTGTACTCACCTTCTCTGCATTGACCTCTATCAAGTTATTGGAAGATGTGATGATGACATCCTCTGGAGAGAAATCACTCACATCAACTGTGAACTGGAATAGGTCTCCTACGGTCTGGATCTTCCCCATGGGATATAAATGACCTGAAACATTTGTTTCAGAAAATAAGACCAAGTTCGTTAGACAAACTATATTTGTCGCTTTCCTGTTGTTTCTCCACACAACTGACCTGGAAATGTGTGTTCTCTAGCATTTTGCCAACGTTGTGGTCCAACATCTTCAGTGGGAAGACCTTTCTCCATGCCGTCCTAAATACACAGAGCAATAGGTGTCGATATATATAATTAAATATTTTATTCAATATATTATTCTTTTTTAACCCCCAGTATTCTCTCCACTCTCTCTCCAACTGTCGTCATGCTGGTCTTTTATACTGGGTGCATAAAAACTTTAGTGTGTGTGTGTGAAAAGGTGTGGCAATATCTGTATGATGAGGGGCATGCTAAAATTATCATAGCTGTGTGCCTCTCTGAACTGTTTTTCAGAAGTCAGTGGTTCTCAAAGTGGGATCCGGGTAGCCCCAGGGGTCCTTGAGGGGGTTCCAGGGGGTCCCCAGACAAATGATTGATAGTTAGGAGCCAAATGGACACTTACAGGTCTGTAACTCCGAGAGTGTACAAATGGAACCAATTTTGATTCCATTTGTACAAACATTTTCATGTCAAGGACCCCCAAATTGATAAGGATTTGGCCGCGGACCCCCTTTTTAAAATATGTTGCGCCAGGGACCCCCATAAGATTCCCCACTGGTGGTAATTGGCGATCCTTGAAATTAGAAATCTTGAGAATCACTGCTATGGCAGTAAAAATCTTCTCTTATGGGGGTCCCTGGCATATCTTTTCACATGGGGTCCTTGACATGAAAAAGTTTGAGAACCACAGTTTAAAGTCACATGGTCCTGTATCTTTCAATTGAATACAACATGTTTGTAAAGACATATCTTTATTCTTTAATTAACTTTAATTAAAGTCAAAATTGCTCTATTCCACTATTTTGTTAGTCAAAGTACAAAAGAAGTATCCTCAAAATATACTTAAAGTAGCTAAAGTAAATGTCATTATGTAGAACACTGTTTCCCAAACAGTGGGTTGGGATCCATGTTTGGGTCACGGACCAATTTTTATGGGCAAATATGACAAGTAAATATCCCCTTTTTTTTTTTCCTTCATAAAATATATACAAAATACAAAGAAATATTTTTTAAGAAGTAGCAGATTTACAAGCTCGCAACGAGGCACGAAGCGATGCGTTGTGAGCTTGTAGATGTGCTATTTTCACTAGTTTGGGTCCCGGGCAAACGGCTTATTTCTCTTTTGGGTCTTGAGCTAAAAGGTTTGGGAACCACTCATGTAGAATGTTCATTTCAGAATAATATATCAAGTTATTGGACTATAATCATTGATCATTAATGTGTTCCTCGCTTTAATATTGGTAAACGTGGAGTTAATTTTAATTACTCCATAAGTTATTGGTCGATTTATAATTTGTAATAAAAAATTCTAAATCTGCAAAGTAGTAGCCTAACTAAAGCTGTCTAATAAATGTAGTGGAGTAGAAAAGTACAATATTTGCCAAGTGGAATAGAATTATAAAGTAACATGACATGGAAATACTCAAGTAAAGTACAAGTACCTCTAAATTGTACTTAATTACAGTACTTGAGTAATGTATCCTACTAGTTACATTCCACCACTGGCTATGCCTAATTTATCCTCCATCATATGATGGCGTAGAGCGGTGCCTCTCAAACCTTTTCATTTGAAGGACCCCCAGTTTCGTACACATTAGGCAGACGGATCCCCCCATAACCCTTAGTGTACAAATGGAACACACTCAGAGTTACAGACTCTGAGGGTCCATTTGGTTCAATCATTTTACCTGGGGACCCCCTGGAACCCCCCCCCCCCCAAGGACCCCTGGGGGTCCCTGGACCCCACTTCGAGAACCACTGGCATAGAGCACCCAAAATTAGCTTGTAGATCTGCTATTTTCTGGGAATTTGGGGGGGAATGTAGCGTGCTCTGGTGAGTCAGATACAATGACGCACAGTCGCATGGAGGTGGGACATTACTTCTGACCATGGAAAAGTCACCCAGGTTGGTCAACTCCAGCTGGGCAGCAGATGTCACGGAAAGCCCCATTATTTGTCATCATTTACGATGGAGCATAAATTACACAGAAGACTGCATGCTAGTTGACCATTGACAGTGGCGGACAAAGTATACCTCAAGTAAATAAACAAGTATTGAAAAGTACAAATTACAAAGTACATTTTAAAACGTTTTCAGAAATGTTCTTTTTTCGCTATATTTGAAATAGGGCTTAAAGGACGACTTGGGCCACTTAAATCTATCTTCATATAACTAGTCCTCACCAATGCTCATTATGATATGGCACCATTTTTGTCTACTCACTCTGTCAGAGGAGGACTGTGGACAGTTCAGAAACCCACTTGGGGAATCCAAGCTAATAGATACTGCAGGCTCTCTAGTCCTGGAAAGTTAGCATGCTATAATGGAAGCCATTGTTCTCGCGATTAAAAAATAATAATTTGAAATCTTGTTTGAAAAAAAAAAATGATCCTGCCTACGATGATGTCACTGGTAGGCACTAGACGGGTTTCTGAAGTGTCCACAGCCCTCCTCTGAGAAACAGATGAGTAGAAAAGAATAGTACCATTTTATCATGAGCATTAGTGAGGACCAATTATATGAGCATAGGTTGAAAATGGGTGAAGTCGTCCTTTAAGTGGTCAATTCTTAATATATTTTTTTGTAAGTTTGGGTCCCAAGAGTCCCTTCCTAGAAATGTAGTCATCAGCTTGCAACCAAAAAATGAAAATACTCCAAAACTTTACTTAAGTACAGTACTTAAGTAAGTACTTAAGGTCCTTGCACACTGGTGCGTCTTTTCGTTGCGTTTTTTTTACAACAATGAAAAAAATTGAAAAAACAATGAAAAAAAAAAAACGCAACGAAAAGACGCACCAGTGTGCAAGGACCTTTACTGTCCAACTCTGACCATTGAATACAATGAAACAACTCATGACAATTAAGGCAACACTGATTTTATTAAAAAATAAAAAATAAAATATAACTCCTTGAAAACATGTGCCGGATCAGTGTTATGTCTCATTTAACAAAATGACATAAATACAAAATAAAATAAATATTAAATAATAACAATATTGACAATGACAGGATGTAAGACAGGATGTAAAGTAAACAAACCGTAACAACAAAACAACCTCTGGAAAATGCATTAGCAGATGAGGTCACAACAGACAAGACTACCAAATATTAGAGAGAGTATCTGATCCTTTGCCCTGAGCATAAAAATGACAAACTTAAAAGTGACTTTCATTTATCAAAATAGTGTACAAAACCCCACACATTTAAGAGTCCGGAAAACACAGGCGGAAAAAGTGAGTGCTTGAAGAAGTCGTCCTTGTTCCCGGAGGAGTCGAGGACCTTAAATATATTTTTCTTTTAAGACTTCCTGTTTCTGTCATAAATACAAAGCCAAGCAGCCTGACAGATTTTGCACATACTTTTTTTTAAGGCTTCTGTTTCCTGTATTACAAGACCTCTTATGTTCAATAGTATAAAACTTTTTATTTTATTTTCTCTCTTTTTTTTTTACAAACTAATACAAATATCTCTCTGTGTCTGTTGTCATAAAGTACTTAATTTAATTCAGCGTAAGTTTGTTCTGAGTAAGCCGGGAGGGTCCTCTTGAGTCTTCAGTCATGCCACACTTTGCCAAATAAAGGCAGTATATAGTTCAGTGGCAGTTTAAACCCCCCACTGGTTCAGTCCTCTCGTTTGCTGAGTCAGTGAAATGGCATGGTTCGTCAGTGCATTCTGGGTGGGTGGAATGCTTAAGTCACACTGCAAACACACTGAGCGAGCTGCTCTCGTCTTTCAGGCCCAGGATGCTGTAGGCTATTCTCTTCATATGACCTGGCAACCGCACACCAACATTCCTGATGTCCCTGAGAAGAAAACAGAGTTCAACATTAACTACGTGAACCCTAGCATCCCTTTTCTGTGCATGTCATCATAGGCGAAACATTTGGTGAAAATAGCAGGTCGACTATTTTCGGTGAAGAGATTTGGTGTAGAGGAAAAAAGGAGGAGCCCTAGGGGACCCCAGTCAACAAAGTATATACCGTATAGTGTTTAAGAGGTTAAAGGGGGGTAAGTGATATTTATTTGTTAAATTAAGTGTTAATAAGTGATAATACATAGGTCTATATTCTAGTGTTTGTTCAGTAACAGGAGTCTTCCCGTCTCTCCAGTGGTTTAGTAAACAGATAATACCAATTTAATCAAATCAGGAAAGAGAACTGAGGCAGGATATATAAGTGACATTGGAAGTGATTAAACAAATAAATTAGCAGACAAAATTGGAACAGTACACACTATAAAAGTGAAGCTGTTAAATTATCTTTCTGGGGTTCTCTCTCCTGATTGTATAAAATTGGTATCCCTACCTGAAAATTTACTTTCTGTTTACTGAAGGGCTGGAGCAATGGGGAGACCCCTGTTACTGAACAAACACTCTGTACAGCAATGATTACTATCGGAAAAGAGAGCTTTAACTTTTTAACAAACTTATTTTCAAAACAAATACATATTACTTACACCCACTTTAAACCTGAACATGGGATATTTCCTATGGCACAATAGTCAAGGTTCTTGGCCTATATTTAGCTAAAGGAGAAACGGCAATTGTGCTTGAGAGGGGAGGGGCAGTGGTGAATGATAAGAATGACTTGGGCCTGAGGATAAGGAATGATGTAATCCCGCAGAAACACCGGATAACAAATGTTTAGCTGAGACCTCAATGCTTTCTCTGTCTTTTCCAAAGAAACTGGCAGTGAGCCAAATGAGTTAGCGCTGTGCGGTGGTGTGGCATCTGTGCCAGGACATGTGTGGTGGACTTACTCATGCCTCATGGCCAGCACCTGCTCCATGGTTGTGATTCCTGCACGGGCGAAGCTCTCGCTGTACTGGCTCATCTTGATGGACTCCAGCCATTCCGGCACCGACCGGAACATGGTGCCGTCGCAGCCGCTGGTGCTCGGCAATCGGATGGAAATGCTGCGGGGGACAGCAGATGTTCGGATTGGTCAGTATTTACATTCACATAATTCTTCTCAAAGTTAGAATGTTTTTGAAACAGCAGACATAAATCTTATGTATGGCGGTCCCTGGCACAAAATATTTTCAGATAGGTGTCCGCAGCCAAATACATACATTTGGGGGTCCTTGACATGAAAAAGTTTGAAAACCGCTGACAAATTGCACAATTACGGTTCCAACAAAGGGTTTGTTTTAACACCTTCCGTTCGACGTACCGTGGATCAAAGTCTGCGATGGTTTTCAAAGACTCAGGGCTTTGCAGCAGTTTGTCCAGAATGTTGACGATGTCTGGGAAGCGTGGTCGTTTGGAGCGGTCGTGCAGCCAGCACTGGAGCATCAACTGGTAGAGAGCCGACGGACAGTCCATCGGAGCTGGAAGCCTGAATGCCTCGTTGATGGCCTTCATAACCTGAGAAAGTGAACAACGGCATTGGTTTAAAGTTGCTTCCAGCCAGGCATATTTATGTAACAGCACTAGTGTTAAACAGGTTTAAACAGGTAAAAAACTATGAAAGAGCTATTTAAGACTGTGTTGACATGAAATGTTTTATTGGAGGACGATGATGGGAACTCGAGTGAATATAACACCCATGGCAATTCTCAAACGCTACACCCAACCAGGAGAAATGGCATATTGGAGGCCTTTTTGTTGATCTAAACCTAAAGTCAACACTTTTTTTGTGTCTTGCCAGATGAGGAGTTTTAGGGTTTGACAGGTGAAACATACCTCATGGTTACTCATATCCCAGTAGGGCCGTTCACCAAAGGCCATGACCTCCCACATGACAATGCCGAAGCTCCACACATCACTGGCCGACGTGAATTTTCTGTACGCTATAGCCTCCGGTGCAGTCCAGCGAATTGGGATTTTCCCTCCCTGACAAAGTAGAAACAAAAACAAATCATATTTAATGGGGAAAGGGAGTGGAAATACAAGGCGCTGAAAGAGCAACAGTTTTAAATTGGACACTTGAGAGTGATCATGCCTTTAACAGTCTGCAATTTTCCAGTGGAATATAACCGAAGGGTTGATTTAAAAGACCATTCCAGTCTAATTTAGACGTCTTGCTAATTTAGATTTCTTGCCATTGCACCCGTCTTCAACACATTTTGTGTACATAAGTGTATAGTGTATAATTTACTTTAGGTAGCTCTCAGCCTACATATTTAGACGTAATTCACTGCCATTCATGTGGAAAAACACTGCAAGATTTTACAGATGCTAGGTAAAGGTAGTTCACCCTTTTGAAAGTCTCTATTCTGTTTATTTTTTCTAAAATTATTGTATTACTCTAGTACAAATCATTCAAATTCGGCTCGCTAACAGCAATACGCCTGGAAAACTTATGTGCTGCATTTCAAACTTAAATTTTAGTTTGAAGAGGGTTTTTAATGGCACAGTGACTATAATCTAACATTGACACACTTTTTGATGTACTTTTTGTAATGTTTAGACAAAATTTATTCAAACACAATTTCTAAAGAATAAAGCAATTTGGTCAAGGTTTGTCTAAATGTTTTTATGGTTCTGACATGTGGCTGTGAGACTTACTCTGGTGGTGTAGGTGCCCTCAGGTTCATCCTCCAGCACGCGTGACAGTCCAAAATCAGACACTTTACACTCCAAGCTGCCGTTGACCAGAACGTTCCGTGCAGCCAAATCACGGTGTACGTAGTTCATATCTGAGAGGTACTTCATACCAGCAGCTATTCCACGCAGCATACCCACTAACTGATAGGATGGAATCTCCCCGTCATGGTCCTATAGGAAATAAGCATAGTATAAGTGTCTCAGATTTTAGTTTTTATATTGGAACATTTGCATGAATCAATTAATCTTATATTGTTCCAAAAACAAAAGGCTATTACAATATCTATGAAAAATAAACCCAATCATAACACAGCAATCACAATTCCGTAACAGCATCAGAGACTAATGAACAATCCAACCTTAAGAAAATAAGTGCACTTACCCGTAGATATATGTCAAGAGCTCCGTTTTCCATGTACTCTGTCACAATCATGGCATGCTTGACTGTAAAAACAATAACAAACAAAACAAAAGTGAGTGAGTGAAAGAGTAGTCATTTTAATACATTTTGATGACAGATGAAGCAGTGCCTGTTAGGTAAAAGAAAAAAAGGAGGACACTGATGTGCGTTGTACGTGTTTCATTAAGGACTTACATTTGGTGACGACTCCCTCTAGACGGATGATGTTGGGGTGCGAGAACTGACCCATAATGCTCGCCTCGCTCAAAAAGTCCTGCCTCTGTTTCTCTGTGTAGCCAGGCTTCAGTGTTTTGATGGCTACGGCCGTCTCTCCTTTTCGCCCCGGAGCCTTCATCACCCCCTTGAACACTTCGCCAAACTCTCCTGTGGGGCAGCCAGAAAGCAGAGGAAAATTAGAAACAATGCCAGGATATCATATCATATCAATATCAATCTAAAGCAAGCACACATTAAAACCACTTAAGCTTAATGCCGAAATGCGGAAACAGCCGATCTAAAAGCTCACAATGTGTCACGATGATGTCACGCATTGTGAGCTTGTAGCTATTTTCGTTTTCTTTGGGGGGGTCACTTTTGACTGAATTTGACAGAATACACAAATTCAGCCCGATTTTAGGTGACCTTCATGAAATTATTTCATGGTGGTCCTCGTGAAAGACAAAAATGTTGTGTAGTCTGATCCCGGCTTTACTGACGCCTATAACGACATGCCCCATGTTGAAAGTGGTTTACAAAACATTTATTTCATACCTGCACCGATGACTTTTTGTTTGGTTATGGCACCAGGAGGAATCTCTGTGGCAAATTTAAGGATGGCAATGTTGGGATCCTCGTACATGTGTGGGTCGACATAAGTCTTCAGAGGCTTCAGTTGATCTAAGGAGGGAACGGTGATCAGAGAATTAGTCATGATATTAAGGCTGGTCTCAACAAGTTTGAGTAAATAGTAGTTTGAATCATATTCTCTACTGCGTTTTGTACCTGTGGAGAAGTAGGGATCTTCTGGTCCTCCTCTGCCATGAGAAATCAGTCTCCTGAGAGGAAAAGACATATAATCACTATAGAGCTAAATAACACCAAGATTGTAATGGCAGGTCAGTCGCTGCCCAAAGAACAGGGCTGTTTTCAGTGGCAGCACTGGCTATTACAGATAAACCCTCTATCAGACATCACAGCACAGTGTCCTTAATTTGATTACACTTGTGGCGTATAATCACAGAGTGGGCAGGTTTGCAGACTACGTTCATGGCAATCACATAAACCATAGAGGAGGGACATGAGGAGTGTTGTTACTAACCGTTTGCGCAGCAGCAGGAAAGCCACTACGACGACCAGCATAACTGCCCCTCCTACCACCGCCCCCATAACCACTATGGAATTGTTCCCGATTTGAGACTCCGCTGTAAACAGAAAAAGAAAAAGGAAAACAGAAACGTCAGTATACCAAGAACATGGTACCTGGAAATAAAGTCAAATCTAAAGTTAATATGTTTAACCAAAAAAGACATTTGATTTTTAACTTAAGCCCTATACTTCATTTACAGTGGTCCCCCAGGGGTCTGTACATGGCCCCCTCCTTTTGTCCCTCTACACCAAATCTCTTTGCCAAACATACCGTACCTAATCTACAAGCTCACATAATGCGTCGCAACACGCTGTGAGATGTGTAGATCTGCCTAATGTTTGTCTATTTTTGCCAAATGTTCACCTACAGTATTATGACATGCCCAGAATAGGGACTCTGGGTTCATGTGGTTAAACTAACTCTCAGGATTCTTCTGTTTAGAAATGAAAATAAAATGAAAGACAAAAGCTAAATCTTTTCTCTCTTTCTCTTCGTACCCATGGGTAAAGTCTGGAACTCATGCTCCAGGCTGTAGCTCCCAGCGATGCCTTCAGCACTCAGCGCCTGGACCCTGAACATGTAGGTGGTGTCAGGGTGGAGTTCTTTAATGTGGGCTGAACTTTTCTCCAGAACTAGAACGGTGTATGTGGTGACATCTCGCTCAGTGTTGTCGTCCTGAAACAAGAAACAAGGTCACGTTAAACACTTAAACCCTATATACTTCTTTGACCGGAGTCAACCCAGGGGTCCATACTTGGTCCCCTACTTTTTTCCCCCAACACACCAAATCTCTTCGGCGAGATTAGCCGATCTACAAGCTCACAGTTGTTGTGAGCTTGTAGATCGGCTATTTTCACCAAACGTTTGCCTATTATGAATTTCCCAGAATAGGGACTCAAGGGTTCAAGTGGATAAAATTGTATGGAATCCATATTTTTGTCTTACTGTTAGCTGGGCAGGTCACTGGCACTGCCCAGATAGCAGCAAAGGTGCAAGAGACACAAGGAGGAAGAAGAGGAATATTACCTTTCTGCGGTACATTAGCTCATAGCGGTGGCTGATGTGGACAGGACTTCTGCGCGACAGCGCCCAAGATAGAGACAGACTAGTGGAGCTGCGCTCATCCAGGCGGATCAACGTCACTTTGGGCGCATCTGATGGTGGGTGGAGGAAGGAAGGCAAAATAATAGTTACTACCTAATAATAGCCCTCGGAAGATCATTTGGAAATGAGAGCCTATGGGATGCACGGGCCCTCCTCCATCAAAGCCTTCCATGGTTTGTGTAATAAGCCCTTGAATTGTAAACCCCATGCTCTATTCACATCACGAGAGATACTGTAAATAAAGGCTAATTTAAGGGTGTATAAACCCTCATTATAGAATCACAGAACAAACTGTACTCCCAATGTGCTAACCTGTATAGTGCAGAGCAGTGGTGATGGAAGCAGTGGGCTTCTGTGTGCTGTACTGGGACACGCCGCTGTGCGCTTCCACGGTGAAGGTGTAGTTGAGGTGAGAGTCCAGCTCGCTGGCGATGACCGCGGAGTCCCGCAGGCCGGACGTCTGTGGCTCAAAGCGGACCTTGTCGCCGCAGGGGACGCAGGAGTCCTCATCGCAGCGCTCACACAGCACACTGTAGGTGAGGTCACTTCGACCCCCTGTCACCAGCGGAGGGCTCCAGGACAGCTGCAGTCTGCCCTCAGCTAGGGTGGCGGAGGACAGGTCACGAGGGGCACTTGGTGGCGCTTTAGGGAGGAAGCGGAGAGCACAGCTGTTAGCGGACGACTGCAAGGGAATCTTGTAAAAGTCACTAATGAGGTGACGGCTTTGGTTGATTAGGCTTGACTTATGGGCTGTCGAGGTAATGAAGCTGTGTGAACGTGGTTCTTACCAGAACAGGCCGACGTAGAAGGGTCCGAGGGGGAGCGGTAGAATCCCTCCTTGCAGGGACAACTGACGGCGCTGGCTGCCGAGGCCTCCGTGTTGTCGGGACAAACTTGACACGACCCGCTCGATATGGAGGACTTGAAGTAGCCCGGTTTGCAAGCTGTGTGTGTGAGAGACAAGTACACAGGTTTGTTAGTTGAAGCGTGACATGTCAGGACATGCAGCGCATACACACAACGCAGGAAGGAATGACTCATTCATCTGTGAAGAATTCAACTATATCTCAAATATCAGTCCTCTGGGCTTGGCAGGAAACATTTGTTGTGGGAAGTCTATAATCACAGAAGCTTTGTATCAATGGAAATGATATGGGATTTCCCTGGCGATTTGCCTCCACTTGTCCTCTTTGCCTGGAGTCCTATTCTCCAATCCCACCGCTGGTGTTAACCGGATGACTTTGAAACAGTAAATCTATCAGGCAACCAGCCCTTCCATCCTTAACTCTCAGATGAAATACCCTGGCTTAAAATGTGAGTGTTTTCGCAAAAGGAAATAGCACCTTGGACACTGGAGCGGAGGTATTTCAATTGGCCCTTTTGGAAACAGAAACAAACGTTCCATTCCGGGGCGAGGAAGGTTAATGAATGTGTGGATTAGACAGAGACCAGGATGCAAAAACCACAAGTCTGTCTGGGGCTGTGCTTCCTTCCATTCTTCCTTCCTTCCATTCCGCCCACCAGTGGCGAATGACAACATGTGAGGATGAAGAGTTATAACAGGAAGAACCAGGCAGAGGGCCGTGATGTTTGTTGGGCTGATGGAGCCCTGATGCACTTTAATATTTTCTCAGACAGAGCAACGTTGTCTTGAAAAACATAAAACAATACGTCATCTTGAAAGATCTAGTCTCGCCTTCCATCTTAGCGTCTCCCCGGGGGGGAACAGTCTTTCATCTGGCCCCTGTGTGCTGGTGGCTGAATGTCCAACAGAGCTCCGCTAGGTGGTCGGTTACTTAACCACCATGGCAGAGGGACCTTTGCACCCCGGCTATCTCCACACAATAGAGGGGAGGAGGGAGCAGGTTTGAGTTGGACTCGGATAGAGATGAATTGGCATAGATGGACGTATGGGGGATGGGTGGAGGTCTGAAGCGCCAACAGAAGTTCTCCCTGGGGAGTCACTTGCGGGAGTGTGGGGGTGTATAGGGTCCTTTCGCATAAGAAAAGGGGGCCAGCCTATTTCATCTTGAGCTGAAGCAGCAGGACCTCTGTCACGTACCATAGAACCCCCGTCCCTATTCATCTATTGTTTCTGGGATTGGTGCCATAATATGTTGAATTAATCATTACAGCAAGCAAACTGCGGCATGTGTGTAGTGTGACGGCCCCAAGCGCTATTGTTGTGAGTAGTAATATAACTTTAAATATAGTCAGTTCTTACAATCAGACTAAACTTGGGAAAAGTTTTGAATTAGTAATGATTATTGTAATTTTATGTTACTTTTAGTTGTTGTCATAAAATGTCATAAAATAAAAAAACGAAACAAAAAAAACAATCATTAAAAAGAGGTAATGATTACTTACTAAACCTTAGCCCTCTATACTTTGTTGAACGACAAATAGAAATTAGCTGATCTACACGCTCAGAAGTTTTGAAACTTTGGAAAAAAATTGGCCTGTAATGACATGCCCAAAATCCCCAAATAGGGATGTCAGGCCTATAACGACATGGCCAAAATCCCAAAATAGGGATGCCAGAGGTTGAAAGTGGTCAAATTAATCAATTCACTATATCTAATGATATAGAAACCTCTGCATGTGTTGCACTCAATATTTTGGGAATGTTGGCGGAAATAGTTTAATTGTCCCATGCCCCCTTTGAATTTGAAAGCCATGTGAATAGGACTTCTGTTCCACACCAGTGCATCTGTTAATTGAATCTGTTTTTTTGCTCTTTGTCTTCCTGCATTGTGCTAATGAGTGGGAACATGGATTAGGCAGCTCATTGCGTGTGTTTAACGACCGGATGAGAGAGCAAAGAGAAGTAAAGCGGGGCATGTCATTGGCTAACAGCTGTCCTGTTGGACTACTAATCCTCTTGACTAAATTACACTCCTCACCTAACTAAGCAGCCACGAAACTAACCACCCTCATGCGCCAACTGTCGACTCACTCCACACCCTCCACTCCAACCAAGAGCAACCTGCTTATTTGTGTCAGTCAGCCTTCCTCTTCAAATTCTTGTTCCCACAACATTTGGGTACCTTGGTGAAATCCATATAGAGACCATGGGACTATGTAGCAAACTACTTGCGCTAGTACACAAGTGTAATAAAACAAATCCTGAATAACTCAAAACAACCGATAAAAGGCAGCTTCCTTCTTTTATAGTGTTGGAAAGAAATGTGATAAGAAGCCATGGAAAGTGCAGTGAAATAATAATGTTTTTACTTTAGTGGACAAAACATGTTTCCTGTGTCCTAACATTAAGGTCATCCTCCAGACTAAGTTTTTCCTGCTATGAATGTTTCCTCGTTTCCTATGTACAGCACGCTGGGAGCTTCCGTTTCAGGTGCATAGTTCGGGGTTTGCCCGTGGTCAGGAACTGGCCTGGAAACATTCCTGAGCTCTGCCTTCCTTCCCTGCCCTGACTTCTCTTCAAGCCCTTTGAAGTTTTTCTCCTGTGGTGGAGAATCACTCCAACAATCTTAAGACACTATATTCACTCTTTGAAGTGTGTTATTACCCATGAGTGGTGCGGTGACTGTTCACCTGATCCGCTCACTTCATAGGAAAGGATTCCACGAACTTGAACCGACTCTGCCATTCAAGGTGACTTGGGCCGTCAAGGGACCCTATAGTCATAAACCACAAGCTTGACTCAGTCTAACCTAGGCGTGTCACAACCATCCCTGTAATCTGAGGTTTCCGTAGCCGTAGCAACTGACACACACACAAATACTTTGTGCCTTGGGGAAGACACACCGGTCAGGTACACTTCCTCCTCCTGGCGCATTCACACCACCAGACCTTCCCCTCAGTCAATCAGTCCTGTAGGTGACGTGAGGGTGAAAGAATTCCTTTGAGAAATCCCCACGGCTCACTGAGCACTTTGCCCTTCTCTTCCTCCCCTCCTTCCAGTGGTGTAAAGTAACAAAGTACATTTACTCAAGTACTGTGCTTAGGTCTAATTTTCAATCTCCACTACAACTCAAATATTGTACTTTTTACTCCACTAGAATAATTTGACAGCTAGTTAATTTGCAGATTTACATTATTAATACAAAACATACCCACTTAAGAGCTATTTTATACTTCAGCTGTTCAAAAATAGCCGATCTACAAGCGCACAACACATCGCTTCGCGCCACATTGTGAGCTCGGGTATTTATGAAAATGTTTTAGTTACCTTGGTTCTGTAAGTATATTGATGCCAATACGTTTGTACTTTTACTCAAGTAATATTTTGAATACAGACCTTTTACTTGTAACAGAGTAATTTTATTGAGTACTTCTTCCGTCACTCCCTCCTCTCCCAGTCTGTCTACCCTCCCTCCACTCCCACACTTCCTCCAGATAGCTCCGTGCACACACACCACACCCCGGAATGCCTGAGACAGGCCAACTTCCACACAAACAATGAGTGCAAATATGAATACAGTACACAGTCACTGCTGTGTTTTGTAAAGTCACACACACTTCCACACACTCATAAAGGTTTGACTGGAGGGCAACACATGCTTGTGAAATGGTTGAGCCTCTCGTGCTTATTCTCGGGTCCCCTCGCTCGCTCCCATGAGGAGACTTCTTTTTCAACCTTCAGGCAGTCTTAAACAACTAGGCATTTGAAAATCAGTTTTTATTTATTTGTTTATTAACCACTCTTAAGCGCTACATCCTACGTTGCACAACGGATAGCGATAGCGGATAACGGACAGGCTCAGTTAGCTCACAATGTAAGGTTGTAGATACACTATTTTAGCTGTTTTTAAACATTTTTGATGCTTTTTGAAAATGTTCACCTATAATGATGACACAGGGATTCCAGATTGAAAGTGGTTAATTAATTGAACTGTAGCATCCCTATTCTAGGCAGCATCCCTATTCTAGTATGCTATATTCACTGAAAATAGCAGATCTACAAGCTCACAACTCATCACGATGTGATGTTGTGAGCTGATCGACTCTTTTTGGTAAAGAGATTTAGTGTAGAGATTAGACCCAAGTGGGACCTAGTCTTGGTCAATGGTGTATATAGACATGGGCCCTATCTTGGGCGCCACCTTACCCCTTATCCCTAAACTTCTTTGCCATTTTTTACTATTTTGAAAAAATATTTTCAAATAGTTCAAATAGCCAATCTACAAGCTCACAACGTGTCGATGTAGATCGTCTAGTTGAACTATTTTAAAATGTTTTTAAAAATAGTAAAACATGGCTAATAAGTTTAGGGATAAGGGGTAAGGCAGCGCCCAAGATAGGGCCCTAGACTTAATAAAAATTAAAAACAATCTCTAAACTCTAGGGCCTAGAGTTTTTTTTTAATTAATTCTTAAGTAGTTAGTAGTACTCAGATAACATTTGCATCCTTGTATCCCCAGTTATGTATCCCTCATATTCATCTTTCCCTATCACCCCCCAAGCTATTTTCCTCAGCCATAAAACAGTGTCCCTCCCTATGTCCCTACCCCACCTCATTCCTGAGTGAGCACTGCAAAATCCCAACTGTTCATTTTAACTCGGAGAGTATAAAAGCGGTTCCTTACAGGGGCCGCTTTTACACTCCCTCAAGAGTTTCGCAGTGCAGAGAGACAAACAATGGAAAGAATGTCTTGGCCAACAGGTAAGAAGATGATTCATTAACAGGAGGCCATTTCCCCATATTCAAAATGCATCTCTCTGCCAGGACTGCCTGCTTCCATAGTCACCAAATCAAAATAAAACGTTTTAGACCCCTCCCTTCATTTATACCTTTCTCTTTAATTACACAACAAATACGCTGCCTTGGTTTTTGCGACGTGTTTGA
The DNA here is from genome assembly GCF_963280865.1 of Gymnoscopelus braueri. Taxonomy (NCBI): domain Eukaryota; kingdom Metazoa; phylum Chordata; class Actinopteri; order Myctophiformes; family Myctophidae; genus Gymnoscopelus; species Gymnoscopelus braueri. The sequence continues at coordinate 39,124,400 of NC_137612.1, read as the reverse complement.
AAAGATCTCCAAACAAGCGAGGTGCAATTAACATTCCTGTGCGCTCATTTCTATAAACCTTGCCAGAGTGGTGGTTATGTGTTATGCTTTCATAAATACCACTAGCAACTCTTAAAATACCAGCGTGCACAAACTCAGCCATTACATACTTCAAAGTTCTGACGCTGCTGCTGCTTACCTTGGCAGGAATCACCCGTGGATTCATAGCCGGCACGGCACTGGCACTGGCCCACTGGAACCACCCACTCTCCGTCGGCGGTGCAGTAGATACGCGGGGTGGCCTGACTGACGGCGTTCTCCACGCACACGCCTTCAACTTCCTTTAGGGCATCGGCCACCGTCTCCGGGAAGGTTGCCAGGCTCTGCACGGTGGACGGGCAGGTCTTGTAGTACACTCTGACAGAGAGCAGTGCCACACAGGCCCCCATGTCCTGGAAGGCCAGATAGAACCCCTTCCGCGACAGTGCCTCCACGGCCCTCGTCTCCACGTTGATCTTCAGCGCGCCTCGGCCCCTTGTGATTTCATCGGGAGCTATGGTGGCCACTTTGCGGAACTGGCCCTTGCGGAAGTTGGTGCCCACATCCGCGTCGGCCTCTGAGATGAACAGATTGAAGGTCTCTTTGCAGGCCAGCGAGGCGCCGTCAAAGGTGTTGCAGTCTCGCACGACAAACCGGAGCTCCACGGAAACCCGCGCTGTCCCCGGCCGTCGCTGAATGAACGTTGTACGCAGCCAGTTATCCTGGTCAGCGGAGTCTATGTTACATACACTGTAAGTGTAGAAAAGTGAGCCATTGACCACGGTCTGGACTATCTCCCACTGCAGGACAGACAGAGAGAAAGGAGGGGGGTTTCGTTAAGGGGGCAAGGGTCACTGTTACAAAGTCATGATAATGAAAGACAAAAACACAGGGTCTTTTTCTGAGACTTAAGTGTAGGGTTGAGAGGTTTTGTTCTCAGCCAACAAGTGGCTTTTATTGATGAGACAACTCTTTTTTCATGCTGAGTGAGAGAGCCATAAACAGCAGAAGCTCGGCTGCTACCATTTTTCCGCACATTAACAGGGGAGTTGGCCTGGACGTGTACAGCACTCGCAACGTGTGTGGCTTTTCCCTGACTGACGCGGGTGCATGTGTGCGAGACAGACATAACCAAAGAAAATAAATACCACGGTGGAATACAGACTGACATTAAATGCCACTTAAATGAGCTTTACGAGCTTAGAGCAGAGGCATGGTGGCGATATTGGCAGCAATTAAGTCCTTTTATGAGAGGGAAGTGATGACGAGTAGAAAGACTAAACGCTTCCATTAACCATTACCAATTTATCTAACACCTCACTTGGGATGAATGAAACATGCTAGTTTCAGGGATTGAAACAAAGAAGAGATTTACTTTACTGAACCTGGAGAGTTTAGTTCAGACATAAGATTTTGGGGGGAAAATACGACATACTTTAACAAATTTGTTGTATAGTATAATGTTAAAATATGACACTTTATGTAGGTCGCACTTGCGACACGTTGTGATCTTGTAGATCTGCTGTTTTTGCTATTTCTTTTGAAAACTTCTGAAAACATTTTAACATGTTAAAAAGTGATGTCAGGTTGAAAGTGGTTAGAAATCTGGACTCGTCGGCTGCATAATCGCCAATACCAATGTTGTCAAAAAAGTAAAATAATTGCTGATATTTCGGCCAAACAGAAATATCAGTCTAGCTCTACTTCAAGTCAGTGTATGATGGTCTCTAGCCAATACAAGTTTGAAGATACTTTGCAAGTGGGGAAGTTGAAAATGAAAACAGCAAACATCATATAAAACCAGAGGAAATCCTATCCAATACAATAAGAGCTGCTGGATGTGTAAAACCAACAGTCACACTCTCTTCCAGAGCTCAGCCTGGGCTCTGGAACTGGCCACTGGCCACGTCCTGTTGCTTTTTTTAGACGGAAAGCCACAGAACTATAGATAGAGGGATACTTCTCTCTCCCACACACAACCAGTCTTCCCTTTCTTTCTCCTTTGCTCATGTCTTGTGTTCTACCACAACAGTTTCGGATCGTCACACTCTTATAGATATATCTATACGTTCTTAGTAGGGGGGATTGTCGGGTTTTGTGGCTTTGTGCTGGAATGATAACAACCTGTTGGATGTTTGTATTTAGAGAATGCACCCCTGTACCATACAGTGTGATGTAGCTTGAACGTTGACATTTCAATGGCATTCAGTTTAAAACCACTTTAACCCTGGCGTCCCTATTTTGGGGGCGAAAACTTTCAAACATTTTCTAAATGCCTTCAAAAATAGCAGATCTACAAGCCCGGAGCTTGTAGATCGGCTATTCTCTTTTCTTTCTTTATTTTTTACATGTTTGAGAATAGTGCTTAATGAAAGGGCTGCCCTATAACACAAGAGTTGGTGACAAATCCTGACTCAGCTGACAATTACTGTTCCATCCTTCCCAGAATGGAATGCAAAATGAAACCGTTGTGCTCACAGCCTTAAGACATGAAGACAAAGACGGAAGGACTGGAAATTCTAGAGGCTTTTAAAAATGTGTGCTGAGGAATAAATACTGACCCCGTCCTCATATGGCGAGGTCAGCCACCCCAACTCTCCTCCGGAAGCTCTCATGTCCAGCAGTACTTCTATAGGAAGGAAAGAAAAATAATGTCAGAAAATGGCACAACATAATTATCTGTCAGTATAGGCCTTCAGCAGTGATTCTCAAAGTGAGGTCCGGGGAACCCCAGGGGTCCTTGAAGGGGTTTCAGGGGGTCACCAACGGAACGAGGAACTGTTTTAACACTTGTAACTAAACATGTGCTATTCCAAAATGGCAGATCTACAATCTCACTGCAACACGTTGTGGGGCTTGTAGATATGTATTTTTGAGAGAAAACAATATATCTAGAAAAACACAGATCTACACACTTTTGGGGTCCCTGGCACAAAATATTTTCAGATGGGGATCTGTGATTAAATACATAACAATTTGGGGGTCCTTGACGCATGAAAATGTATGAGAAGTGAGAACCATATGGTCTACATAATATAATTTACTTTTAGTGCACAAAGAAATGAAATAGCAGTTACACACCATAGGTCTATAATTATCCAGTTGATTGTAAAGGCCTAATATAACTGTTGGGGGTATTTATTGTTTGAATAGACTTATTATATAGAGCTCTTATAGTGTATAAGAGCTCTATATAATAAGTCTATTCAAACAATAAATGACCATGGTTTTATTACAGGAGGCAACACAATAAAAAAAAGGGGGTATCAACTTTCTGGGGTCTCTGGTGCCAACAACTTTATGGGGGACACATGCTTTGCCTTGACATTTTAATCAAGCATGTCAGTCTGATTCAACGTCTTCGTTGACCATGACCAACAGTACAGGACTAAATAACGGTTGAGAAACGCGGGGGCAGTTTAATTGTACGACCGGACGAAAGTGCATGAAAGCTTTGTTCCAGATCATAAAAGTGTGAAACGTAAACGTGTGTCAAGGTTTTGTCATCACATTGGCATTCTCACTTCCTCAGCTCAGCCCCGAGCAGTGTGAAGCAACCGGCAGGGAGTCAAATCTCGGCACTGCTGGAGTTGCTTTAAAAACAATAAAAGATCTGTCCCAAAAGTAGCCTAAATTATACGACTAGTTTAACAAAACACAAACATCCATATACGATCATTTCTATTTTTGAACCAAGAAACACATAGATTTCAATAGGCTAATGGGATTGGATGCTCATGATAAATAGCCTACACAAATAAAGTTATAGACTACAATTAACTTGAATGGGCCACTTTTTAGGATTAAAAAGTAAACTATAATCTAAATCACTTAATAGGCTACATATTGTAGACTATAGGCTACAATATGTAGCCTATTAAGTGATTTTAGCTCAAGTCCTCCTTGAAAAGTGTGCGATGAAGAAAAGAAAACATGTAATGTAAAATAACTTACGTTCTTTTGCCTGGCAGCTGAAGGAGACGTGAGTAATAAATAAAAACAGAAATAAGTTCACACGAAGGAAATCCATGGTTTCTCGAACGGTTAACGAATCATCTATATAACTAGAGGTAGTATAATAGCTCCGTGCGCTTGTCCCGCACCAACTTCTGTTAGATCACTGACTGACTGTGGTGGGTCTACTCACTCTACTGCTTTAGGACTCACAGGACGCACCACTGAAAGACCATTGAGAAACAGGTGGCGCACCACTCGCTCCGCCCCCAGAGCCTTTGGAATGCAATAATGTGCAATGTGTGTGGGGGGAGAGGGGGGGGGAGCATGTCTGTGACCCTACCTGTTCATTGAGCGGATGTATATTGTCTTTAGAAGTGTGAATGGATAGACAAGACAGTTGAACAAGTGGGAAAGTTTAACTCATGATAATGAGAAACTGTCAAGTACAGTGTTATTGGCACATGCCCTTTGAAACCAACACTGTCTCAGTCCTGGAGGCATATTGTGATTTTTAGTGACCAAACGTCAGCATGTGCCTTGAAGGCCGGAGAGGCAAATAATTAAGGCACATGTTGACTTTCTGGACTTCCGCAGACTTTTCGGGACTTCCACATTACAGCAAAGCGGAAGTCCAGTTCTCAGCGTTTTTGACGGTCTGACCAAAAAACGGTTAAAATAAAGCGGACTTGAGCCACGGGAGGCACCGCCGAGCAAGCTTAGGTGAGCGAGTTGCCGTGCAGAGCGTTGCGAAATCCGCTTTGAGCCGACTCAGTACTGTCAGAGTTATGTCCCGATAGGCACAGAATCGTAAATCATATATTACCCAAAAGTCATATATATTGTGACTTTTTTGCCTCTGGCCCCTTCACATCACATGTCGACCATTGGTCAAAATATGCCTTTTGGGAGTGAGACAGTGTTGGTCAAGTGCAGGGTTAATAGCACACCCTTTGAAACATGCATTGTTGTGTCTTCATCCTTCAATAAAAAAGAATTCAAGGACCCCTAAGTAGTCATAGCCTGAAGTATTCAAACAACATTGGCTTCAACTTCAACTTGACAGGGGTGTAAAAGAGTACTGTAAGTGAAAAATATTTTCCATCCAAGCTTACACTAAAGTACAATTTTGAGGTACTTTAACTTTGAGTATGTTCATTTTTCAATACTTTATAGCCTACTTCTACTCCACCACATCTCAAAAGTCAAATGTTACTTTTTACTCCACAACAGTTTTTTTTTAAACCTTAAGTTACAATTTAGGCTATGTTGCAGATAAAGATTATTTATACAAAACAAAAATTAACCAATTATGCCCCGTTTTATGCTTCTAGGATCTACAAACTCACAACACATCGTGATGGCATGCGTTTATTATATTAGTATATTTTCGGTTTGAATCATTTTGAAAACTTTTGAAAGAAATTGTGTTTGTACTGTGTTTTGCACTTTTACTTTTGGTGTCTTAATTAGGTTTTGATGCCAATACGTTTGTACTTTTACTCAAGTCAAAGTTGAATACAGGACTTTTACTTGTAACAAGGTATTTTTATATTGTGGTATTTCTACTTTTACTTAAGTAAAAACATTTTCCACCACACAACCCTTGCTATTGTTTCTGGTTTGCAAATATAATTCTAAACTTCAGTTGAGTGAAAGGGCCATTATCATTAGTAGGAGGATATGAACTCACCATGACCTAACTGTTTCCTTTGTTTACAATGTGTATTTAGATGTGTTTAGATGTAAATTCAAGATTGAATGGGGGGTTTATTTGCCACTCTCATACAGGTACAAGCAGCGAAATGTCGGTGTGGCATGCTCAGCAAACAACTGGATGTAGTAAGATGATGATAGATGATAACTAGCACATGCAGGTTAAGAACATTAAAACAATTTAGCAAGTAATGGGGAGTGTACAGAATATGTTGAGAGAATTAGCCAATAATATAAAATATGTATAAGTAGAAAGTATACATTTACATGCATATAGTACAAGACATGCAAAGTGGTTTCTGACACCATGTATACTCTGTTGTGTGCAAGAAGGGGTGTTTACAGATTGAAGGCAGCTTGCACCTCTATTTTAGACACAATCTAGAGTATGCCTAATGTTATCTGCTTTGGAATGTAGTGCCAGAATGGGATCACAGGAGATGTGGTGTAAAGACACTAAAAGCAATAATTATTCCATCAAGAAGACAGATCTGTAAACCATTTAGTATTTACCATGATAGATCTCATTATGTTATGGTGGTATTTGATGTTTAAACATAATAGGCAAATTTGGCAAGCCTTGTTTAACTGTCTTCCAAGTAATTGGCTGCATCTTCCACAATATCTGATCCAGGACTTATCTTTCCCACGGCTGGGAAAGGAGGGGTCAAGTGAGGGGGTAGGCTAGTATGAATATATGACTACTAATGAGACGGTCTTCATAAAGAACCCCGCAATTTGGGTATGAATATGTGAACACACAAAAAAAGACCTGACAATAGCATCACCTAGCAACGCTTATCTGGAGGAATTTCAGAGTCAAGTCTTGTCTGCGAAGCAGCGTGTACTTGGACAGGAGAGCCCCTCGAACCGAGAGCAGGCCAACACAGCCGCCCACCCAGACAAAGACACCCCAAAAATCTACTGAAGACACAGACATTGTCTTGTCCTACGGTACCATACATGGACATTAATCATACAACAGACACCGTGAATGATGTTGGTTAAAAAAAATGGATTAACAAGTTAAGTGTGCTTTGGACTATGCCTTTTTGACCTACAACTGACAATCATTTTGCTTTTGCTTACAAACACAAACGGCAGTTATGCAGAATTGTAAAGGCAGTATTTGGCTCCTCTTCAGTCAAACACCTTCAGTCAAACTGTGAAAGATTTATTTACTTTTTTTTTTAAAGACATAGCAAAACAAACACTGTTTAATACTATAATTATTATGGCTCTTCCAAGGCAAAGTTTGATATGTTTTC